>NW_005842212.1:1020810-1032110 GCF_000455745.1 Alligator sinensis | reverse complement strand
TTCAGGAGGGATGTGGCCAATATGGAGAGGGTCCAAAGGAGGGCCACCCACATGATCAGGGGTCAGCAGGGCAGGCCCTACGAGGAGAGGCTGAGGGACATGACCCTGTTCAGCCTCAGCAAACAGAGGCTGAGGGGGGATTTGGTGGCTGCCTGCAAACTCGTTAGGGGAGATCAGCAACAAATAGGAAGGGTCCTATTCCCCCAGCAGCACCTGGGGTGACGAGGAGCAATGGCCAGAAGCTGCTGGAGAATAGGTTCAGGTTAGAGATTAGGAGGCACTACTTCAATGTTAGGGTGGCTAGGATCTGGAACCAACTTCCTAGGGAAGTGGCCCCTGCTCCTACCTTGGGTAAATTCAAAAAGAGGTTGGATGAACACCTGTCTGGGGTCGTGTGATCCCAGCATGTGCTCTGGCCAGTGGCGGGGGGGGGTCAGACTAGATGATCTATTTAGGTCCCTTCTGACCCCTAACTACTATGAAACTATGAAACCATATCTCCTTACCTCAATAGAAAATCCTAAAATAAAAAAATCCTACCATTTCCTAATGAATAGCAGCAACGGACAAGAAGAGGAGAAGCAGGAAGCAGAGCCGTCCCCAGCAGACCTTAGCCGCACATCAACCATCCATTGCAGAACAGGGGATGAATACAGTATGAAGGGCTTTTGTATTTTAAGTAAATTCGGAGCCCTCGTAAGTCCGGATATGGGGTGAGATCCTTATGTCTGGTCCAGCACCCAGATAATCCCCTTAATCCAATTTGGGAAAGATTCTCCTAACACAGGTGCCGCCGAGGACAGTTACGAGTCTCTCTTCTAGCACCGCTGGGTAAGCTCTGACATAGGGAGCATGTTGGGAACAGTGCTGGGATAGGAAGGACGTAGCCCAACCCCAGTACGGTGAAGGTAATCGGGCAGCCCTTCCATAGAGAAGCCCAAGGAGGCTGCAGTAAATTAAAGAGGCCCTTGGGGCTCTCCAATCTATGCCTGGCTGGCTCCCTGAGAGAGGGAAGAGATGCTTAAGGTCACTACAGTCCCTACCCTCTCTGGGCTCCAAGTGTTGTGCTGTACATCTTAGACCCCACCATAGACCCTTACCTGTAATACCTGCAACAGGAACACCTTATCCGAGACTGAAAACCCTCCACCAGGTCCTGTTCGTTCCACAAACACCTCCCAAGGCTTGTACCGCAGTAGGTTTCTTTCATCCTGGCTGTCTATTCTTCCCTCCTTTTCCTGGACCCAATGGAAAGATGTCCATTGACCTCAATGGGCTTTGGATCAGCCTGTCATTCATTTTTTTCTAACCAGAGCTGTACTCTCCGGTAAGGCTCACGGGGGGCGAGCCCTGGGTTGGTTTATGTGCTAGAGCATCAGCGAAAGCAAACATTTTTTCCATGCTCCTTTGCACCAATTACCTACATCATGGATAGCAACAATGGAGGGAAGAAAGCACTGCGGGGTTTCCACATCCAGACACGTAGGGTTGTAGCCGAATGGTTGTTCTTGCAACAGACCCAGTGGCTTTTCCACCATCTCTAGAGGCTTAAGGAGAATGGGAGCAAAAACTGATTTTTCCATATTATGTTGTCCCTCCTGTGCTACCCTTTGTTCCTAGCAAATGAAGAGTCACACTTTAGCCTGGGCGGTTAGCGTTCTCTAAGTTTTCAAAAGATTTTACCGTGTCAATACTGGGTCTTTAAACGAAGAGAAACGTGAAGCACAGGAAGCAGTGTGGTTTCGATGGCACCAGCCATAACGGTCCTTTCAGACGTGGCAATAAAATTCTAATGAACACTGCTCTTGCTAGGTCTCGGTCTCTGTCGTAGCTACGAAGCAACACAGTTTTTGCTCCGACAAGGAACCTCCTGTTGACTCTCAGTTGTAGTTTCATACGTATCCGAATGCTGCACTATTCTGGGATGTAATAACCCAACCATACCAGAATGGGAAGTTGGGGACCAATATTGGCATACCTCGTGGGAGCCATCACAAACATCTAAGCGTATGGAGAAGGCTGTTTCCTACGCCTTACTGTAAATGTGGCACTAATTCAGCATTAAGTGCTCATCAGTATCTGTGGAGCCCTCCATTTGTGGCTTTCCACATTTCTGTGAGAAGCATCATAAGCATAATAAATCCCATCTTATTGGGTATTACCACAGTGCACTGCTAATGAATTCATTCGCCAGGTGAAACGTTCGATTAGACTTCTGTGGAAGACCGAGTCTTTGTAGTGAGCACGGTGTACAAATGCTTTTGTTCTGCACCTTCACAAATTTCATTTAGCTATAAAAGACATTTTCTCCCCGATGAACGTACACTGCTAACGTTTTCCCGTGGCAGCTTTCTCCTGTTGTTCATTTGTTTCAGAGACGACAAAAATACTCATATCTGTATTCACCATGCACCCCACATCTGTATGCATGAAGGGTCCCCTATTCTTATGCATTAGCAGCCGTCCCACCCCCCCCATCCACGCTGTGGCTGCCTGAAGGCCACGATGATAGCTTCCCAGAAGCCTGACAGCTGTAACTATTTTTGGTTTTATGAAAGTGGAGGGGACTGTGGTCATGATACTCTTGGCCATCAAGGTTTAGCCTGCACCAATGAATTGTCCCAATGTGCCATCCTCCACGTTGGTACAAGAAGCTCCAGGTGGGCCATGACATGCTGGGAAAGGTAGCCTCCATGGCAGCTTGTATCCTAGAGAAAAAGTGGGAGGTATCTTAGTCTTTCATGGACTGCATTAGATTTGTATGTCGGATGCCTGTGTTTTCTCTCAGCAGGTATATTCTAAATGGGTTTCACAGTATTGAGAGGATAAATCTTCCCTTTATGTTTCCATAAGTACAGGAGTGTGATGAATGCGAAGTGCCTGAAAATAAACGTGGCTTCTCTGTTTACAGCAGCTCTTCATGTTCCCAAAGAGGATTAAATAAAATAAGAAAATGGTACTTAATCATGGGGAGATCTGGGAGTGGAATTGATTTTTGGATTTAAGGATGTTAATTTTGTTTGGGAAGCTCCCCAACAGAGGGCTGCTGAAAGCCAAATAAATGGCTCCATTATTTATAGCAGGCAATTTTCAGAAGCACAAAGAAGCTCTCTGGCCTGGTTCTTGACTATGCTGTGCCATTTTGATGGGACAGCTTTTACACCCAACATTGGATGGGTTTAAATGACTGCAAATGGTACCTGATTTTAGGTTAAATCGGCAAACTTTTAGCACAAAGTATTTGTAAGGATGCATTTGATACACAAAGGCATAGTGCTGTAAATGAGGAAGGGGAGCAGACACAAGAGGAAGGCAGATACAATGGCCCATGCGACAGATATGAGCTTCTCAGACTGGGAAACAAGAAAACAAACAGGAAGGGAAATATCTGTTCACAGAACGCTAGGAGCTTGAATAGACATGATCTTTTCTATTCTTGTCTCATGCCATCTATTGTAACTTCCCTCATGCCCAGATACAGGTCTTCCAAACATCTGGGTAACACTGGAGGTTCAACCTTGATATCTAGCTAAGCTGGTCTTGGAAATAGGCACGATGGTTAGATAAGCAATGACATAATGAAATGACAGCCAAATGTTTCCATGAAAACTCAGCCTGGTATGATGAGTCTCATGAGCTGATACCTTCTTCCAAAAGTGCTTAGCAAGGCTGTCTGCTTGCCTCAATGAGGGAACACAACTGCAGAACTTCAGCTATTCCCAAAGGTCCCACAACTATGTTTGTGGTTAGCCAACAAAGGGCATTTCGGGCCCATCTCCAAAGCACTTTAAATGGAGAATTTAAGATTAAAAAGTACCAGTGTCCTGGTATTGTAGTCTTTTGACCCTAGTCCTTTTCACGTGCTGAAGAAATCGTCTGCTCAGTAGCGTAACTAGGGCGGGGTGGTCAAGCAGGACACCAGCCCTGGGTGCCAACTTAGCAGGGGCACCAGAATTGCGCCCCGCACCCTGCAGAGTCCATGCCCCGACAGCAAAAACAGCCCCAGGGCGTTGCTCTTGCAGCAGCAGCGAGGTACGAAGACAGCACACTGATGCTGTGAGAGCAACACCTGGGGTGGGCATACCTGGGGTGTGGCTGTGGCAGCAGCAGCCAGGGACTATTTTTGATTCCCTGGCATACATAAAACTCTTGCCTCCCCGCTTTTCCCACCCCCTCCCACTTTCAGGACCCCCAGCTCTCCTGTGCTCAATGGCACCTCCCTCTACTCTCTCCCATGGGATTTGCCCAGGGCATAAACCCCACTCATTATGGCTCTGATACTGTTAATAGCAGTTCAGGAAGACCCTTAGGAGGGTAATTTTGAGTCAAGCAATTAAAACCCTTCCAGAAAATTATTTGCACTGATGAACATCGGTGCACAGGGAAGGAAAAACGGAAAGCAACGCAGCAGATCGGGCAGGGAGCACAGAGCTGGGAGCAGAAAGTAGAGCAGCAGATCGGGCAGGGGAAGGGGATTGGAGTGAGTGGCACTCAGGCAGGGTGTAGGGCTAATTTGTGGCATAGTGGGGATCAGCCATCTTGGTAGGTGAGTTAGAGGGATGCAGATATACAGCCTCAACTTTAGGAACTGAAAGTGGTTGATTATTTTAAGAAGTTAAGTTAATAATCTGAATAAAAAAATACATTCAAATCATTCATAAAACAGACTAGCTCTTCATGACTGGCAGAAATAAAAGAAGCTTTTTTATAGTCGGTAAGGAAGGCACAGGTTTGAGAAGCCTGTTTCAAAATCTTAGCAGGGTATATCAGAACACCGTTGCCTGTATATCGCCTGCACGTGCGCACACACACACCAGCACACCCATGCGCACATACTATTTAGAATTGTATTGTTACGGAAAGATGTGTGACAGTCACGGGTGGCACTTTGGGACCAGGAGCTGTGAGAGTGAAAGATTTAATTTCCATGCACTGACACCGTGTTTTCCTCGAGTACGTTCTTCACCTGCTCCAGTGAGCTTCCCCACACAGCATGATCCTACACCATGCTGGTTTGCATTAACAACAGTGGAAATTAATTGCAGCTAGCTCTTCATAATGCACAGAATAGGCTATTTTCTTTGATTGTGTTTTATCTCTTTGCTACATCCCAATGAACCGCAAGGATAACAGCAATGTTGAGAACCGCTTATCGTTCCATCTCTTAAAAGCAGCCTATATGCTTTCTGCACGTGCTCGACACAGTGACCAACCCCACCCATTCATCTGCCTTCTCAAGTATCCCATTACCATAATCACTCGCACTGACACTTCAATGTCTTCTTCTCATTAGGTTATTTCCTTCTCAAATTTCTTCTTTCCAGTAATTCTGTATCTACTTTTAATAACATATCAGATACAGATTATTGGCTCTATACCTATTATTTTGGATGAACTAAGTAAATGCCTTATTTTTTTTCGAATGGGTCTCAAATTAAACTGAATACCCTTCAAGTCTTTAAATGTATCAATACATTCCTTACGTGTTGCGCTCTCTCCAAGTAATGGAGAATCTAATTTCTATATCACCACACAAAGCTTTGCAATAAAACTAGTGTCATTTTCAACACATTCAGAAATTTGAGTGGGTAGAAAAATACCCAGCAGAATGACGGCTAAACAAATCACTACACAAATAAAACAGCTCGAGTATACAATACATTCAGCTTTCACAGTCTCCCTGTATATGATAGATGTCTTTCCATTTATGTTTCTTTACTCTGTTTATACAGCATCTTTATACATTATATGATTTTTAGAAAGATTTTGCAAGCCTCAGTTTTTGGGTACTCAACTTGGCATAAAGATACCCAATGTTCAGAGTCTTGCATAATATTTCTGATCCTGCAAAGAGACTTTTGTACATACCTAACCCAATGCATTGAGTTGTCCCATTGGTTTCAAGTACGTACAGATGTTTCTGCAGGATTGGAAACTTGGAGCCATTTCTTTTGCCCAGCTAGTAAATCATGCTAAACAATCTTAAAGAGGAAAAAAAAGCCACATTGGATAATATGTTACTGGAGATTTGTTTTCCTTTTTGGATACTGCTGGGAATGCAGACTTATTAAATTAGTCTGACATTGTCACAAACATACCATTAGTTAGCATCATCCAAGTTAGGGTGGCCAGAATCTGGAACCAACTTCCCAGGGAAGTGGTCCCAGCCCCTACCTTGGGCAAATTCAAGAGGAGGTTGGACGATCACCTGTCTGGGGTCTTGTGAACCCAGCATTCATTCCTGCCCGTGGCAGGGGGTCAGGCTAGATGATCTGTTCAGGTCCCTCCTGACCCTAGCTACTATGAAACTATGAAATACTGGACGGTACTGAGATCTCAATCATTTTAATTATCCAGGAACTGAACGCACATGCAGCATTTCTATCAGAAGAGATCGCTGTTACAGGCGCCTGCTTTTACATATATACGAGATTTATAGTCCTTATCTTTTGTAAAGTATAATTAAACATTGGTCATCTAAAACAAGATTGACAGTAGGCAAAATGGAAAAGTCTTGGTGTCAATTAAAACAAAAATCCTTCAGTAATTTCCCTAAAACTTTCAGGAGCCTGTTATTGCCGGCTGTCAATGCAATGGAGGACTGACTTGCTCCTGAAGGTACGACACCCAAACCGTTTCAGAATCCTCTTAGTTTTCCTATTTTCTAGGGTCCACAGTAGACTTGTGATAGGTTTCTCTGATCAGATTAAATCTGGTATTGCAGATTGTCATAAGAGAAAGAAGCACAGCTGCTCCTAAATGCAGTATATTCCTTTAACGATCACTCGCCTACGGAGGAGTTGTATGTACTAATAACATTCACTTTTAAGGAACTCCTTGGATGCTAATTTACGGCACTGTACTTGCAAGTCGTCATATACGGCGATATCAGCCATGTGCGTTATTGCGTTGCCTCTTGCCAAAGCATTTCTACGGTTTCAAAATGCACAACAATTAGCAGGGGTTAAATCCTTAGTTACACCCACTCCACACAACACGTGGTGGTTCAGCCATTCCAATATGACTTGACCCTACGAGCATCTGAAGATTACCTACCTGCTTTCTTATTTAAAAGAGCCTGGTTTTCCTTGCGTCCCATCCCCTGCAAAAAACATATCCAGAGTTTTCAAGAAGGACAAATGAAAACTCATAGACAGTAAGTGCTTTAGCTAATCTATTGTTGTGTTAGACAAGTTTACATATTGGCTCACTAAATAATAAAGTACAATAAATTAGTTCCCATAAAAGTGCTTCCTGAATGCTTTTCAGCAGGAGCTTATTATTATTTATTCATCCGTTGGATTGCATTTGTAAAAGCCTGCAGTGCCACGGTGACTGGATATGATGAGAATTATCTAAATGGGGGAACCATAAATCAGGAAAGAAATCAGCAAAGCCTTAATTAAGGAATTAGCTTGCTTTGGGGGCTAAGCACCAAGCAAACATAGCATCACCCAAGAATACCAACCGTACAGGTGTCAACCAAGCACACCGTGTCAGCCCACTGTCACACAGGGGGCTGCTGCGTGTGACAGTGGCTGGGATGGAGGCCTTTGAGCCAGGGGATCTAGTTTCTATTCTCAGCTCTGTCACGGACTTTGGACAACGCCTTCTCGGAGGTCAGTATTCACCCTCCCTGCAAACTGCAAAATGAAGCTAATGCTCTTCAGTCGCACGCGCATGCATATGACTTACAAACACAGCAAGTCCCATGGAGATCCCCAGGTAGGAATGCAAGAACGAGAGGGACCACCTGAATAAATAAATCTAGCCTCTGCTATCATGGGCAACTGTGTCAGGTAATCCCATTTACAGATCGTACGTGCTAAAGCAGCATTTTCTTTCTGCTTTTTACCTGAGGCCGGTTCCCTTGCGAGACTCTAGGCTATAAGAGGTTCTGCGTACGTAAGTCTGCACCGAGTCTGCATCTCCAGCAGCGTATCAATACACATCTTTACAGCTCTTATCATCTCACGACTAGAAATGTTGGGGCAGAAACTGGGAGAATGAAATGACATAGCAGGCATACTTTAAAACATAGAAATGTTCAGGTCCCTGCCCCTTAGTTCACCATGCGTCGTTTCTGCACGTCTCGAAAGAGGAGTCTAGATCTCCAAGGATATTCAATGGGGTTTCGGAGTACGGAGAGCTTGCAAGATCTGCCTCGGGCTTCCTCTCTTCATACTCGTAACACTTTTGATAGCACCATCAAAGTGCAGCATTTAATAGCTCAATGCCAGGAAGCACATTCATTTTAAATATATTTAAACTTTAAATATCACATAGGTTATTTAAAGTCACTTGGCCAATTTGTCTTTATAAAATGATGAAGTGAAGGATTCAGCGAGTGCAGCAGCTGCTCAAACAAATGAAACGCATTTTCCCCCCCTTTTATGTACCCTGGACCACTAAGGTTAGTTGCAGTAAATGTTTTCTGGTAGGGCTTTTCTTGTAACCCAGCTTCCAGCTGGAATAAGTGAGGTTCAATGAAATCCATTAAGCTTTCCCAAAGTCCTCTAGTGACGCCACCCAAAAGAGAACAAAGTACCTTAATTGGATGGCTTTCACTCTAATCCCTGCATCAAATCAGCACCCAAGATCATTTTTGGACTTTAATCTTCTGCCAAAAGTCTCTCTTTAAGGGGCTCTCTCATCCCATGCACTGTTTACATTTGGGGGCTCTTTAGATGAGAAATCATGTTAACCTTCAATGCAGCCCACTGTGCAATAATTAGCAAGACAAGGAACCATTATTTCTGTGTGTCTTGAGACAGGAACTGGAAAGGTTTTAAGCTAGCAACAGCAATGAAAGACCAAATTTCAAGCAGCTGGTGAAGTCCTTCTTGCTTCTGGAAGTGCATGAAACAGGTTGGGACCGCCCAGTGACTTCACCTACTGGGGTAATCCAAGCTGGGAGCAGTGAGAATGGTTTTGATATTGGGGAAGGACCTGGCGGCGAACTTCACACAGCTGTAATAATCCTTCTACAGTTGAAACAATATTAAAATGTCAACGTTGCATAGAAATGAGAGACCATGCTGCAAGGCTCTCCCTAATCAAAGACTCCTGTTTAAACTGAGGCAGATTGGGCTGGAATGGCATTATCAGATCTGAGCACTGAACTTCTCGTCACATATAAACGACTGGCTCGTGAACGGGGCGCTGGACGAACTGTGGACCACAACAACTCTGGGGACATGAGCCGCTCATTTAAGTCAAAAGGAGGTCCAGACACATTACTCTATGCCAGTTCCCTAAAGCAAGCATTCTCTCGCTATCGCTAAGTATAAATAATGAGTATTATATTGCTGCTGCAATATAAATAAATGACACGAGATAAACTCTGTCTGGGAAAAAGACCAAATTTGTTCATTTTCATTAGCAATTCCAAGGAAAGAAACCTAACAATCTCAGACTCCTTCCGAAGAGGTGGCACCTTCTCATTTCATTCCCCCCAATAAGAATAAACAGTAGGCTGTTGCAGTAGACCAGTGGTTTTCAACCTTTTTTTCATGTGCAGAGCCCTAAAACATTTCAAATGGAGGGGTAGACCCCTCTGGAAATTTTTAATGGAGGTGCAGACCCCTTTGAATTGTAAGTGTGGGTATTCACCTACTTCCGATGGATTGTAGTCATCTTTCGTGGCCCTCTCTCACAGTCTGCGGACCCCCATGGCTCCGTGGGCCACAGGCTGAAAGCCACTGCAATAGACTGTGCGATACACATCCAGTCGAGGGGCAAGGCGAGTCCAGGCTGCCCTTACACACAAGCATTCAAAGGTGTCTGTTTTAAGTCTGATCTAAGAGCCAACATCATCTTTGCTCTTTCAGTGACAGCGAAGGGTTACTCCTTCTCCCTCTGCTAGCAAAAGCCTAAGAAAAGTATTTATTCTGAAAATAGCTTTTTTACATTATCTAGCCAAGGACGGCTGCAATATACAGGGAAAGCGTTTGTGCAGTAAACTATGATGTGGGCTATGAATACTGTCAGTATTGCAAAGGTCTGGGCTCCAAGCCATCCTCCTGGCTTCGTTCTGATATTCCTATTGATCTTAGACAGAGTGAGATGATCACAGGAGATGCTGCTTACATTATTTATCTTGCCTTTTCAGAGTTTCTTCTTGTCTTCTTTCTTTCACCCTTCACTTTTTTCTTTGTTTCTGGCTATTAGCACTGCAAGAGACTGTTAACTAGGTCCGTAGGCAAGTACCTCTCGCCTCGAGTGATACGATATCAATCCCCGAAACGGGAACGTGTAACTGGGCAGTTCTGACCAAAGCACAGCAGTCGTAACGAATTCAAAACAACAGGCTGACTCAAGCCCATGAATATGCCAAGTACAATTATGCATTGCATTCAGGCTTGGCACTTTTAAGACAAGATATTAATGATGTTCCCAGTCAAAATAGATGCAGGCACTCGGTGCCTGTTGCTTTCACACACATTTCCTTTGAAAAGTAGAGCGAGGGAATTACCTTGTCTGCGCTATGACCTGTGATGCGATGCTGGCCTGTTAGGAACTAGACCACCAATTACTTTCAGTTAAGCCACGGTGCCATCACCAAACAATAACCCTATGGGCTTAGCATCATAGAAGAACAGGAATAGAAGGGGCCACAAAGGTGTCCTCTAGTCCAACCCTCTGCTCAAGGCAGGATTATCATCATGCCCCCTTGCTAACGTGGTCATTTAGTGCAACGGAAACTAGGAACACTAAAGACACTGCCTTGTGCTTTATTGAATGGTTATGCCCATTTTCTGCACGGTGCACCATCCAGACTCTAAGAAAAGCATTCATCTGAGAGGCAGAGGAGTTGCCACCTGTCATTTAAACCAGGACTATCCAACTGGTTGCCCACAGGATTAAACCGCAGCTCACAGGACTGCCCACCCATGTACCATTTTGCCCACTACTGAATTTGGCATCTCTAGTTGTTGCTGGCAGCTCAAATTGGCAGCAGAGGAAAAGGGCTCCAGAGCCATGTCAATGCAGCAGCTCCATCAGCAACACCAAGACATTGCCCCGTTGCCGGAGAGGGGTCCACTGGCCCGTGAGAAGCCCCACGGTTCAGATCCAGGCCACAGGGCCAAGTAAGTTGGGCAGCCCTGATCTAGTGTGTAAGCTCTTTGAGCCAAGGACTACCTACTCTTCATGTGCATGGGGTGCCTAGCGCAGTGTGATCTGGATCCCGTAAGTGCTCCCGCAGGACGAACGATGTGGAAAGGTTCCTTCTTCTTTCGTTGTGGTTTCTCTTTATCTAAACGAGAAGCAACTCAGTATGAAAACTTCTCTTTGCTCTT
>NW_005842212.1:1012485-1020779 GCF_000455745.1 Alligator sinensis | reverse complement strand
AAGAGCGGAGCATTTACCTGCACTGCGATACACATCAAAAAACATCAAGTTCATCTACAGGGATTGTCAGAACTAGTTTACCACGTTAGCCTGAGCTCTCGAGATCACAAGTGGTCACGCTAAACAGGAGATGTCAGTCCGCCGCCTTTGCTGATAGACAGTGGTGTCTCTTCCTTAGATGCCTGCAATTAACAGTGCTTTCTGCATTGGACATGAACACCGAGACACCCAGGAACTATTTCTGGAGCTCTGGCTCCCTTTTCTTCTTGCTGCTCATTTCCTTTAGTTACAGAAAATTAGACACATCACCCATGCCTATCCCCAAAGAATGCTCCAGATGAGGCTTAACTGCCCAGCAGCTAATAAAACCGATATCAAGGCTGCATTTCTCATGCTTGGGCATTTGCGCATCGGTAGCCTGTGCAGCACCCTTCCTCTCTCAGGCACCGGCACTGCTCTGCACCTCCAGCCCAGATGTACTTGCTATCACGTAGTAGCACGACACCTTTTGAGCGTGCGTACCAAGCATTGCACTGACAGAGGCGCCAATCCTGGCCTGGCATTAGGCTGCTAGATGGCGACCCCACAATGGATCTCTTAAAATCCCCCTGTAGCTCTTCTGTCTTGTTCCCATCCCATCTGTGCATCTACCGAGTCAGCAATTTTTACCAGCCCGTTCAGAACGCAAGCACATCTTTTGCACCCAAGTCATAGTGGGGCATTTTGATCCGGGACACAGAATTAAACACTTGGCTCCACATCTTAGTTTTATACTCATGTTGATAAGATGTAAATCTAATTTATATGAACACAATGATGGACTTATCCTCAAGAGGTGCGGTTAAGAACAATAAACCTTTGCTTCATGTCATGTGTCATCATTTAAATGGTCTGAAGTTCAAAGTCAATCAACGAAAGATTTCATCTTTGCTATGAAGAGATGAGCAGCGAAGGGAGCATGATCCTCTCCCTCCTCCAAACAACCACAAGCAGTACTCTGCAGAAATGTGAGCAAGAACAAGGCCGAAGATAGGGAAAAACCAAAGCAGAGACTATTTCAAACTTACATTTGAACTGTTTCTGCCCAAATATTTACTGACAACAGCAGAAAGAAATGATCCTCTGCTTTATAATGCATATCTGGGTCCTTTAATAGCAAGCTGTAGTGTTAACTTGGAAAGAGAAAGGAAACACATATATTGCAGAATCCACTGTAAAACCTTTATATGTATTTACATTTCCATTGTTTAACCTACATTTCCTCAGACAGAGGGATTGTCTTGTGTAATAATCCTTTTCATGTGGGCTGAATCTACAAGGGACTATTTGCAATTCATCTAAAATATGGATTTTGAAATCTACAGTAAATCCCTTTGTGCCGAGATAAAAAAAAAATGCTGAAGAAATAACATGCCATTTAATCTTCAGGCTCATCAAGTCCTGCAAGATTATTTTGACAGTTAATTTAATGTATTTAATTTAGCTTCCAGTCCAGACTGCTGAAAGGAAGTCCTTGTTTATGGCCTGCTGTTTTGTAAGAGCATCCCAGGGAGCTACCATACCTTTTGAAGAAATGTTTAAGTGGAAATAATGCACATTAGCGTTTCATTGATGTTGGAGTGCAATTACTCCAAAGCTATCCAAGTATCTTGCTTTCCTCCTCCCTGGTTCAGAAAAGCTGTTTCTTTTGGAAAGTGGTCGGTGGGGGGGAAGGTTGATTGTAGGATTGTTGCTGGTGGGAAAAGTGAAAGGTCTGACACCCCTGCAGTGTTGGGTGCAGGATCTCACACAGTGCTGTCAAGGAAAGTCAGTCTCTCTCTGCCTTTTTGCTCTGAGACTAAACTCTCCATCTAGAAATCTCAACTACATGGGTTTTGAACAGAGAGCCAAAATTATATAGGGCTAAATAAGCAATTGTACAACCGTGACTAATATCTCTGCAACAGCTACGTCTTCTTGTGTGCTGAGATAGGGTTGGCTGCAGGATGCACGTGGGCAAGGGGTCTTCTTGATGTGCACCTGGCAAATGGAAAGGGACCAACCAAAACCAGGACCCTGCTGCACCAAGCACTGTACAAACAATAGGGCAGTAGACCAGGCCTGCTGGGCAGAACTGGGAGCCTAGAGAGACTCAGCAGACCAGCAGTAGGGGGAAAGGGGTGCAGTGGAAATGCAGAATATCTATCAACTAGCACCTGCAACCCTGTCCTCTCAAGAAGTCTTTGCCTGGCCTGGCTCAGCAGCTGGCAGCACCTTGTCCTGAAGGAGGAGCCTGGGATCCTAACCCCAGTCCCCCTGAACCATAATGAGACGGGCACGTGGAGTCCCAAGGCCTGCGGCTTCGGGATAAGAGTAGAGCTGTTCTTCAGGTGTGAATCCTGAATGGGGGTGCAGGCAAAACCACGGCTGTGACACTAGGGCCACGTCTCAACGTGAAGTTGAGTTTGGCAAAAGACACCTACCCCGGGGACTGCATTTCAAGTAGGTTTCCCTGTCATTTAAAAGCTTTTTGTACATCAGAAAACGTGGGAGGGTTTTTTGTGCCACAAATGGCAAAAAGTAGGTCAGGTCCTACAAATGCAAACAGACAGGAGAGAGGAAAATAGCAGCAGCCTATAACCAGGACCGGAAAGCCTTCTGGAGGCTGCAACAGAGAAAGGTTTCTTAGCGTAGGTAGTGATTCACCGTCTGGGGGAGCCTCCCGCGAACACCGCCGCCCATTGCAACCACAACAGCGTCCTCGTGCGCACCACCTGCCCTCGAGCCTTTGGCACTCGTATGAAAGGTTCAGAAAGAAACACGCTGCATTGTACTTTGTGAATTGAGGTCAGACCCTTAATTTTGTTTTACCAAAGCTCTTTGCTCGGAAGTATTAGAAATAGCTTTTTAGAGGGAGTTTTATACCATGCCATTAGAGTCCATTAAACGCGCCTAACAAAAAGGTACCGCGAGGCGTTTCTGCGAGTACAAAAACAAGGCAGACTCAATTTGTGGCTCATTTCCATTTTTCAGATATTGCCGAGGAAGCTGGGTGCTGCCTTTGCTCGCCTGTCTCGGAGACCGAAATCCGGAGGGAATCGCACTGCGATTCACTGAGTCTGGATCTGTTTGGAGGGCTGGCTTCTGCGCCGCGTGGCTGTGATCTGTTATGGTCCTTTACCAGGACAAAACCAGGACAAGATTACTTACTTCCTTGCTGCTGGCCAGGGTTGGGGGAAAGACAGACGTCGAGGATCTGGCAGCTCCAGTTCGCATGCTGAAGTCATGCAGGCTGGGGAGGTCACCTCATGTTCCCTCGCTGCCACGTTAGGACCAGCCCTGCCCTGGCCTGCAGTACCTGTGACCCTCGAACACTCAACACAACTACCATAACCCACACAGTGGGGGTACTCGGTGAAATAAGGATCATCAAGATGGATCCTGCGTCTGAATAGGCGTCTTCTACTCCAGCAAAATGATAATCCCTAGCACCTCTCTGTCACAGCCCTCAACGAGCTTTCCAAACATGTCCCGGACCATTATTCCCATTCCACAGACCCAAAAAAAGGCATTGAGAAGGGAAGAGATTTGCCCCAAGCCTCTTGCAGGGATTTGAATCAGACTGCTCATAGCCCGGGCCAGTGCACTGCCCACTAGGCTGCATCGCTTAGCTCACACTTGCCTACTTTGCTTTCTGTTAGTTTTTGCCAGCAGCCTGGATGTAGGAGTCTCCTTGCTCGTCCCTCTCATACGCCATGATTTAAAGGCATTAAGCCAACCATTTCATAGGCAAAGTTAAAATTGGAGCACTGTTTAATGAAGCTGTTAATTAAAGCATGCTCTGGTATTTCCATAACCTGTTGGAGGCAGAGGAGCTGAAAAATGTTTGTCTGCTGCCTTCTTCTGTACTCGTCGAGTATCCTTTAATTACTGTCCCTTTTTTCCATCTGCGGCCAAAAGCTAATGTAGCTGTTTATAGCTCTCTGCTGGGGCATGCAGGAAGGCTGTTATTTTTTTTGCCCTCCAAAGGTCGAGAGCCTTCCTCATGCGGAGGCAGACCTGAACCAAGAATTTTCCTGGGAGAAAATAATTGTGGACTGCAAACAATTTACAAGGCAGTGTCCTCCGGCTGTCAGTTCATCATAGTAAATTCATTAATGGGCCAAATGCTTTGCTCCTGTAACCGGCATAGCCGCACTGAGTTCTCCTAACCTGCGGACAATGAGGATCTGGCCTTACGTGGATGTTTAATCTGCAGCTTTACACCACTGAGCACGACTGCTCAAGCTCCCATCTTCCGGTTCTGCATTCATATCACACTTAGCGCATGGTGGGCTCGCGGCCCAGGGCTATGGCCCATTGACCCTATGGCAATACACACAACAACGGCACTGTAAAATCATATACTACACATGCACTAGCTGCTGTGAACTGGAATCAATAGTGATGATGATTTATGTCAGTGTGTGTGAGAAAAGGCCCATAATCCCCTCCAAACATCTGGAGAGACGGTTTTGGAATAGTCACCGAGCTGGCCTGCAGATATGCCTTGACCTTGTGTGTGCTTCCCAAGTAGGAGCATTGCCTCAATCTCTTCCCCCACCGCTGTGCATCAGCCTGATAGCCAAACAAAACCCACATAATAAAGTGCCAAACTGTTTCAGCCCCAAGCCACTGCTTCCTAACCTCGTCTTACACATGTAAATGAAAACAGGGGGTTGTCCTGTTTCCATGGTGTTTTGCATGCACAAAACCAGTAGGCACAATCAATTGCATAAGCATAACAATTAAAAAATTCAGATCTGAACCTCACCTAAGAGGGCAACTCATATATGCACTTTTTTTAAAGGGCTTTTTGAGTGACAGAGCAGTTAAGACGCCAGAGTCAGAACTTAGCACACTTAACAAGCTTCACAGCAGCTAACTGTTGTTTGAGATTGCTTTGATATGCATATTTGCTCATTTATCAGTGCTCAGTTGTACTTGTAACTCAAGTGAGCAGTAGTGAGGGAAACGCATATTTATGCTAGAAGGTGAGGCTCCGAGGTCTATTATTAATGTAAACTGGTACCACACCAAAGACGATAAAGTGATAACACTCCTGGTCATTCTGCCCTTGCTATAGATCCGGGTGGGCAAAATGCGGCCCGCGGGCCGGATGCGGCCTGCCCGGCTATTCTATCCAGCCTGCGGGGCCTCTAAAAAAATTTAGAAAATTAATATTGATCTGCCCCTGGCTGCCTGTCATGTGGCCCTCGATGGTTTGCCAAAACTCAGTAAGTGGCCCTCCATCCGAAATAATTGCCCATCCCTGCTATAGATTCACACAACTCCTATTGATATCTCGGTCCCTTGGATGACAATGAAAATGTTACTCACAGACCAAGAAGAATATTTAGCCTTTGGAATTGCAGAAGGAATTTTCAAATCAAACTTCAAAATTATGAAAGAGCTCTAAGTTTCGGTTGAAGTCTCAGTGGGTAGAAAATTTGGGAATGCAGCATTTGGCTCCCGCCCTATCTTCAGGTTGTTTGTGGCAACGGCTTGCAGGTGCATTTTGAACTCTTCAGTCCAACTTTCTGAAGACTCGGCACAAGGAGGTTGTTTGGGGGCTTTGGTGTTTTGGCCGCGCTAGGGACTGGATGAACAACCTTCACGGCTGAAAGAAGGAGCCTTTACCTATGAGGCAGGCACTTTAGCGATGAGCTGAAACTGGAACACCTAACACATGATCACCAGTGGATCATACTGAGCTTTAGGGACCTGATGAAACCCACTTGAATCCTTGGAAATCGATCCATGCGGGCCTGGCCTGGAGCTCGGCTAATTCCAGTGGAAGTATTTCCACTGCTCTGGGTGAGATCAGACCCAGATCTTTATGTGCCTGACAGGCTGGTACTTGAGCTTGCTTTAGGCTCCTCTGGCACTGTAATGCAATTGTGAACCTGGTTTAATTTACCAACTAATCCAAGTTTATGACTGCTTTCCATTATCAGAGCGGAGCATTGTAGTAAATCTGGTCCTATATGTTTTAATTTGCTACAACTGACCTGACCTTCCCTACTAGCAGCAGTTCAGTGACAAGAAGTATTTACGATCGGAGATTTAGCATATTCCTACCATACTGAAAGCGCATGGTATTAAAAAAGTAATTGCATTTTGGGATTATTTTTTATGATTTAATATAACTGCTGCTGCTGCCAAATACTTGTCTGTGGCTTTACTGATATAAAATTGTATTAGAGGACAGAAGTTCATTTGCTACAACATGCTTATTTGGGGCCCGATTTAAAGCCCTTTGAAGTCAATGGGAATCTTGCCATTGTTGCCACTGTATTTTGGATCGAGCTTCTTCAGTTCCAGGCAGAGATGGAGCTATAATTTCTCTCTCTTAGGCCAAAAATTCTTTCCGTCAAAAATGTATATGTGGACTAAATTCATGACTGGTGCAATTCCATTAACTTTGGAAGAACTACAGTTGGAATGAATTTGGCCTGTTAAAGATTTACCCTTCATTTTGTATGTCCTTCTTGGTATTAATGCGTTTAATCATAGAAGTAATCAGGGGAGGCAAAGACAGTAAAAATATTCACAAGATCCCATACAATCAAATAGAAAAGTGTGGGAATTAAACAAAGTAAGTAATGAGAAGACAACCTGTCATTAACCTGCTGACTTAAAAGACAACCTATTCTTCCCGGAAATGGCTGTAATGGGTCAGTTTGATTAAAGCCCAGACATCAGTAGTGACCATAGCTCTGCTTCTGCTGCTACTGATGTCAGAGTTGTCCTGTCCCATGGACAGCAGCTGGAGGAGATGCAAAGGACTAGATGGTCGTTGCCCTTACTCACCCAGGCACAGAAATAATTGCATTTTGGGATTATTTTATCTAGACTCTAATTATCTCCTGCTGTAACTGTAGATTCATCGATTGTGAGGCTGGAAGGGACCTTGGAAGATCATCGAGTCCAGCCCCCTGCACCAGAGGAAGGGGAAAGCAAGGCAGGACTGTCTACCCGGTGGCTTGAGGGCCACGTGCAGCTCTCAAGGGGTCAACGCGTATCCTTCAGGCTCCCATCCAGCCACTTTTCCCCACCATCACTCTGCCTGCAATAGCAGCCAGGGGTGGCTCTGGGCTCCCTCTCCCTCCTCCACCCCAGGAGATGGGGTGGGAAAGGGCAGAGCAGCGTGGCACAGCATAGCCGGCAGTGCCAGGGAAGCCCCCAGCAGGGGTGTTGCGAGTGGGGGGTGCCCACATGATGCAGCTGAAGGCCTGTGGCCCACACTGGTGCAGCCCCTAGCTGCTTAGAAGTCAGACAGTCCTGGGACAAGGGATGCTTTCCTAATGCCTCTCCTCCTGCGAGCACACACAGCGGGGCAGGGAGGGGCGCTGGTTCCAAATTCCCTGCTCATCTACTGCAGTGGCTCCGGCAGCAGCTCTGTGAAAGGCCTGATGCTCCCACTGCCGCAAATAAGTAAATAACCCCCACTGCAGCAACTGGAAACAGGGGAGGAAACGTGTCGCTGTGTCAGATTCAGTCCCGGATCAGCTCCTTGCACAGCAAAGCGGCCGCTGGTTCAAGGGGAGATTGCCTCGGTACAACCTTGCTTTAGTTTGCAAAGCACACACAGCCGTGGGCTCAGCAGGAGTGAAGGAAGAAACGTTCAGATCAGCCTCCCAGAAATTAGCTCAGGATGCCTGTTCCTGCAGCCTCTCACATACGGCTTTAGTCACGGCACATACAGGTGTGCAGGACTGGATGCTATCCCTTATTACTCTGAATTTCCTGCTCACAATCTCTTCCCAGCCTAAAGCACTTTTTAAAACTAAATGGTTCTTTCCTGGGTTTGTTAAAGCTGATTAATCCCTAATGTCCCAGCTCATAGCTTATATGTGCCCACCTATTTTGTCCCTCCAACATTAAAAGCAATCCCATTGCCAACTGGACCAGTCATTCGGCAAACGCACCACAAACAGAAGCTAAATAGGAGAAAAATTAATGCCACTGCCTGCATGCCTTACCTGGCTGTGATTAATTTTTCATTGACAATTACTTTCCTCTCTGAAGTCAGTTCAGGTAATAACATTAAAAATTCCCTGTGCCCTCAGCTTTGCCTAATTAAAATTGACAACTCTCATTTTCAACCACAAACATAATTACCCCATCCCCCTTACCAACTCGATAGCAGAGACTGTTTGTTGATAATTTATGAGCATCGGATAAGATGAACAAAGCCCAGGCTCTGGAAAAACCTCTCACTTCGCTCCTTTGAAGTTACAAACATGCGAACAGAAAACGAACCTTCGCTGAGG
>NW_005842212.1:990710-1012454 GCF_000455745.1 Alligator sinensis | reverse complement strand
AGCGGTCCTACTTTAAAGGTTCTCTGCCGGGCTGTTCAGCTTGGCGGATGGCATGCACATCTTACATTTTCATGCCTTCTCTCAGCCTTAGGAGGAATCATTCAATATTTTTACAAAGGTTTTTCTGACACGTTCAGCCACCCCAGCTGGTTCAAGTTGCTGTTATAGCACCCAGCAGCAGCAAAGCTGCTATAATAGATAGCCAGGCATTCACCCTGTCACAGGGCCCATCTGGTAGAAGCACAGGAGAGGGTAGTGCTGTAGCTAGTATGAAGCTTTTTGAGCCCGTAAATCACTTCCCTGACTCTTACTGCAGAAGGCGCTGGTGTGGTGTTCAGTGATCATTCAGAGCCAAGGAGGTCTGTGCTCAAAGGCCAAATCTATATCTACTGAACAACAAGCACCACCCACTTATGCCTGTTTGACCTGCCCCTGCCCCAGCAGTGATACACTGTAGTGCACATTTGGGACCCCTCTAACCCATCTACATTGCCTAATGGCGGGTTTGGACACTAGTGGAATAGACGAGTGGGCAGCAGTTTCTCTGCTGCAGTTCTGGGCTTGGCAGAGAGGTGGTACAGACATGGCTCGGGGTAACCCAAGCCTCTACACAACACACCATCTTCTAACTCAGGGCAACCAAAATATGGCCTGTGGGCCGCAGGCCATTCTATCCAGCTCGCAGGGCCCCGAAAAAAAAACAACTTAGAAAATTAATATTTATCTGCCCCTGGCTGCCCGTCAAAGATGACAGGAGCCAGCAGCAGTAGGATCCAGGGTGAGCCAGTGGCAGGACTAAGCAGCCGCAGCAGCAGCAGCAGCAGGCCCCCCCACCCCCCGCCAGCCAGAAGCCTGTGCCTAGCTGAGGCTTCTGGCCTGGGACCCTGTGGCTGTTCCTGCCTCTGCACCAGAAGGAAATTCAGATAAGAAGCAGGAAGGAAAGGAGGAAGGAGGACTGTAGGCAATCACCACAGTCCTCGGGGCTGGACCGGCTCCTGTGGTCCAGGCGCTGGAGCCAGGAACCACATGGTGCTGGAGCAGCCGGCTGGCAGGTGGGCACCGGGGAGCGGGAAAATGACTGCGGAAAGCAGAGGGAGTGGCAGCGAGCGGGTGCATGGAGTGTAGCTACAGTTGGGTGGGAACACAGGGCCCATGCCGGTGAGCCAGGGCCAGCCCCAGTGGGGACCCAGAGCAGTGCAGCAGGAGCCAGCCCATGCCCCACCCTAGGTCCCACACTCCTGCCCAGCTGTCGCTGTGCTCCATGTGCCTGCTCAATGCCACTCCCATTTCCCTGCTTTCCTGCCTACCGCTCTGGCACCACGTGGTTCCCAGCTGTAGCACCAGGCTGCAGGACTCGGAAGGAATCAGCCTGGCCTGCAGATTCTCGCCCGGCTCCAGGCGGTGCTGGCTGGGCTGGTTCGGTTCCTGCTGCATCCTGCGGTCTTGGTTGTGCAGCCAGGACATGATGCTGGAGCAGCATGAGAAGGGCAGCACTGGCAGCTGGGAGGAAGAAGTGGTGGTGAGTGGAAGCATGGGGCCCACACCGGTGCCCCAGGGCCAAAAGCATGGAGCCCAGGCTTGGAGGAGTGCTGGAGGGGGCTCTGCCTGCCACGGGGGGGGGCTGTGGGGAAACCCTCCCCCTCCCCCCACACCACAACCCTCCCCAGTCACCCTCTCCCCACACACAGCTCCCCACAAACCCCATGACCACCCACACCCCATACATCCACTTCCCCATACCTATCCACCCCCGACAAGCCCCACACACAGCCATACCCTCCCCCACACTCCACAAACCTATACCCCTCCGCCCACAATATACAAGAGTAAGACTTCCTTTTAAGCTATTATACCATCACCTCTATGTACACTGCACAAACACATGCAAATCAAGGCAAAAATATTTTTTGAAATGAAATTAATGAACATTGTAGTACATGTTTGATTTTTAGAATGTAATTTGGTATTTTTCTGGTTCTGAGATGGCAACCCCCCTTGCTGAAAGAAGTACTTCCCGGGGGCAAAGAGAGGGACTTCTGGTGGCAAAGGTCAGGGGTTAGGGAGTGAGACTTCTGGTCCCAAGATGGTGACCAGGGGGTGGGGCACCTATCAAGGGGCGGGGCTAACCTTGTGGTCCTCAATGGCTTGCCAAAACTCAGTAAGCAGCCCTCTGCCCGAAATAATTGCCCACCCCTGTCCGAGTGCTCCTTAAAAGGTAGTGTCCCACAACCAAAACCTAAATGGGGCAGCAGTGTACATAAAAGTAAGAACATTTCAAGTTTAGGAGTGCAATCTTCCAATAGGCCTTAAAACAGATATTCTGAACAAGTTAAAATCTTTTACAGATGTTGCTACAGTTGCACAAATTAAGGCAATTAGCTATAGGGCAAAACTGTCAACTGTGCATAAGTGACCTAGGCATCTGAGCTTCCTTTTCAAAGAAGTGATTTAGGCACTTCCACCCAGAGCCTCAAATCATTATGAATTAGGTGCCTACTAGGGATGTATGAAGCTTTGGACCCTGAATCAGTTTCGGCGAAGATTCGGCCTGATTCGGTGGCCAAATCTCCAAATCCGAACCGAATTAGAGGATCCCTGAATCTCTCCGAATCAAATCGAAACCCTCCAAATTGATTCGGAGAGATTCAGAAAGATGCGGCGATTTGGATATAGACACAGCTTTAAATGTGTTTTCTACATACCTCTAGGTACCAGGTGGCTCATGAATGCTGCAATGCTGGGGTGCGTGGAGTGTGGGGGGCTCCCCATGGCACTCAGCAGCAGACCCAAAAGTGGACAGAAGTACCACCAGAAGCACCCCCCATATTCCCGTGGGATGCTCCATCCGCCCTGGCATTGCAGCATTCACAAGCTGTGCCTGGTACCTAGAGGTATGTAGAAAAAACATTTACAGCTGCGTCTATGTTCGAATTGCTGATTCTCTGAATCAGCATCGAATCTTCAGATTTGGATTCAGCAGAATCGAAATCGGGGACAGTGATCCGAATCAACAAACTGAATCACTGTCCCTGATTCAGGCTGAATCCAAACTGAATAGGGCCCACACCCCTAGTGCCTACATACCTTCATGGATCTTGACCTTAGGGGCCTCAGTTTCACTCTTAAGTGCCCAGGTCACCTTTGGAAATACTTTTCAGGTACTGTTGTACATTTTGCCCAAACTCTTCAAAACATTTTAGCACAGCCATTGATCTTAATGAAGCAGGTATTTAACAAATTATTTACTTACCATGTACAAAAGATTTTGTTCTCTCTGTTGAGCCCTAGCAGAAAATTTGCAGTATGTGCTTAGGCAACAATACCTTGCACTTGGCTTCTATCCAAAGATACCCACGGTACACCTGTGAATGGTATAATTACAAGCACTTTAAAGACAGGCAACTTGAGGGTCTTAACAGGTAAGAGTTTTGTCCAAGGTCACGCAGCCAATGACAAATAGAGAAGAGAGCCCAGGAGTCCTGTCTCCATACATGACCATCAGAATTTAAAAAGCAATCAAGATGGTTTTCTTGAGTATTAGAGGGCTGTAAAAGGAAGTCAGGGAGCTGTTGGCAGTAGGAAGAGGATAGGGAAATAAAAATGGCCAGGACAGCCAAAGTTTTTCCCTCTCCATGGTATTTTTTTTTTTAAACGTGGACATCTGCTTGAGCAGATGTTACTGTCATTCTCAAACATTTTTTTGCAGATTGCTGCCAATAGGAAAAGCTTACTCTCTGGCTACAACATTGTACTAGCAGAACAGTATTGAGGAGGGAAAAGAGACATAAGTATGTGGAATAGTATATAAGCTGACAAAACGCACAAGGGGCCTGTATTTCAGCTCCCATGAAACAAGGCACCGCTATGAAGAGATGCAGTCTGCCAAAAATGAAGCATTGTGTCAGCTCAGTACATGGAAGCAGAGCATTTTGATTTCACAATGGTTGAAATGTTTCATTTAAAATGTCAAAACAAAAATGTTTCCAGTTTCTGAACTGAATTTTTTCACGATTTCTGTGTTTCAACTTTTTGTTCCAATATGGACCAAAACCAATGTTGAAGTATCAGTTTTGCAGAAGTCAGAAATCCCAAATTTTGGCCTGCTCCAGCATTGAACGAATAAAAAAAGAACAAGAAAGAGAAGGGAAAATGTAAATGCAGTCTCCCACCTCTAAGGCATGAAGATCTGATTCTGTAGGGTGATATTTGCACTTCAGGACCAGACAAAATTAATGCTATCATTTGTTAGAATTTCGGAAGGTGCAGATGATGCAAAAGTATCGCGCTGTTTTGTATACTTGATGTGCATCAAGGTGAAACATGGCAGGACTTTCCCAGAAAGATTTTTTGTGTTTGTGATATAATCTAAATAAATAAAACTTGCTTACGATGATGAAGGTAAAAATCAATTTGATAATGTGATTTCCACACTCTGGAGAGTCAGAGCCTTTTCCCAAATCCGATGTCAGAAATAGTCAAATATTGTTAACCACTTGGTTGCTGCAAAAATGAACTGGGAAGTTCACAACAGTTTCTTGGGCACGGGTATCTTCATGATCCAAAGAGTCATCAAAATTGGCATTAGACACTGGTTTTGCTCTCCATCTCCACAGTGAGAAGAGAAGTCCTGAACAGGCTATGGAGACTGGATGCTCTCTCAAGAACAGGAGCAGGGCCGAAGGGCCTTGAGCAGGCTGTACCCAACACACAGTCCCCTAGCACTCAGGTAAGGGGTGCTGCTAGCAAGAAAGCATAGCAGGCCTCTGCCCTATCCCAGCAACAGGCACATTAGCACTCCCACGTTAGAAACACTATGCTAGCAGTTGCAGTCACTGGTCCAGAGGCCGTATAATTTGATGGGCACTCATTTAACAAGAAATGAGCACCCCCAGAACATCAGCTAATGGAGAATCACAGCCCGTTAGGGAGGTACAATTAGTCACTGCTTACGCTAGTAGCAAGCAGCTGTTCCCTATAGTTAAACTGCCACTAAAGTTAGGTCCAGGGAGGTTTTCTTCCTAGCAGCACCGACAGAGGATGTGCGCACCTGCAAGCGGGTATTTATCAGAGCCGGTGCTGGTCACGTAACAGTGTCAAGGGGGGCTGAAGAGAATGGACTTGGCCAGCCCACCTGGACCTCCCAGCAGCTGAACTCCTTGGATGCCATTGCCTGGGATGCTGACCCACGTGCCATCACACTGCAGATTCTCAGTAAAGCTGTAGTGCCAGACCTACCCCGAGAAACTCCTCTTGACCAGGTCTCCTCCCTTCAGGAAGGCAACAAAGTTGATCCCTGGCCAGAGGTTGCACGTGGGATCCTGTAGCAACGTTGCACTGAACTGAGGATGCGCAGAAGCCTGCGCGCTCAAAATCTCCATGTCTGGAATTCCTGGACGGCAACAAATTCACTTCAGTCGCCAGTATTTACAAGGAAAACGTGGCAGGCCTCTAGCCCCTATCCCAGTGGCAGGCATATTTGTACTCCATATTAGTAGCACTATGCTAGCAGCTGTGGTTGCTGGTCCATAGGTTGTACTATTTGAGGGACACTCATTTAACAAGAAAGCCACCGTTGCCAAAGGAAAACCATTTATAATTTTACTGACTAAACCACACATTAAACAAAAATATGGGTGATACTTCGTATAATGCAGAGAACTGATCACTGCTCTAACCACCTTACACGGTGAGCCGGGGGAGGGCGGGCGGTCCCAGGGTAAGGGAAATCATCAGGAAGCACGCAACCAGGGTACCTGGCTCTCTGCTGCCTGTTACAGTATAGGGTAACCCTGGAGTGGGAAGGGATCAGAGCAAGAAGCGGGGTGGCTGTATTGTGCCATAGCCCAGCAATAACAAGCTGCTGGATCATCCATGGAGGGCCACAACTTGTGCCAGGAGCTGCAGTTTCTCTTGTCACCCCAAAGATGTCCAGGGCAGAGAAGTGGCCAAAACCTCCCGAGGATCTGAACCTCTCCTTTGCATCTGACCTGCGCCCGTAGCAATCGCAGTATTCTGAGGTCAGGATGAAAGCTACCCTTTCGCAGGACGAGGCATCTGCTTGACTTTAGATCACGTTTTAATTGGGTTGGAGCTAGATGCAAACCCTTCTGCTGTCTTGACCAACCACACAAGAGTGTCAATATTGTTTTCAGGGGCCTGGGCAGTTGAAAAGGTTGCTTGCTTTTCATGCCCGTCACCTGCACCGGCTAGGGCTTAGAACAGGCACCTCCGAGGCGATTACTCAAACATTTATTCTGTAGTCACTGTTTTATTAGGCTGTAATGAAGTGAGGCAACCTAAGCCTCCCCTTGGCGAGCAGCTCTGGGTGAGGGTATGCCTAAGCTGGCTCTGTGCCATTCTGCAGGAGGGTGCTGAAAAAAAACACATCCTGGCCACCTGTACCGCTTCCACACCTCTAAACCCAGAAATAAAAGCTTGGAGGACATGTCCGAGGCACTCCCAGTCCCTTCACTGCTGCTTAAAGATCTCCATCTCTCCAAGAAGTAGATAAGGCTACAGGAAATAAAGGTCACTTTAGTTCTGCACGAGAGGAGGGTTATCATGCAGTACTTTAACTTCACCCATTCGATTATTCCTCCTTAACCTTTCCAGAGTTCTCCCAGGTAGACAAGCCCTGAGGCTGCAATATTTCATGATGCCAGGTAGGCTGGGGTATGTCTACACTGCAGTAAAGTGGCGTGACTAGCTTTAAACTAGATAGCTCAGGTCCCAACAGCAGCGGCGGGGTGAGCTTCATCAGTCCACATGATTACAGGGCTGTTAGTACTCTAGCTACCTACTGGTACTTCAAGCTAGCAAGCTGCAATGGCAGCAGCGCACTGCAGAGCGGACGTACTGGGTATTAGCTGCGTATGTGCTCAGGGCTTTGCCCTACCCCTTATACATGGGCAGAGCTGTGAAAAGCGGAAAAGCAGCTCCCATACATATGGATGTTAGCAACTCAACCTCGAAGTGGCATAGTATAAAAGAGAATCAAGTCCTTAGCTGTGAGTGGAAAAGGCTGTGAGTATAAGGCTTAATGGGTCCTGGCAGTTCTTGGCATTTTAATCACCCATGTGATACAGATCAGCATGGGTTTTCAGGCCAAACTACTATTTACATCGCAGCTGGCTGGGGGAGGAAGGAAGAGCGAAAGGAAAAGCAGGGGTTATTTAAATGAATATTCGCTGATAAGTTATTGTCTATTGGCACATTTACAGTGAGCTTCTCTCTCTACCACTTTCAGGGGGCAAGCAGCACGTTTCCCAAGCAAGCAAAAGGTGAATGCTGCCTAAGCTAGAGCAACAAAACGGCTTCTCCAAGAAAAAAAAAATCATGTTTTCGATGGATGAAGATAGCCAGAAATTCATGATTGTTATGTCTATCAACTCTCAGAGAGACTGACCTATTGCAACTGCCAGGAATATGAAGCTTTGGAGGAGAAAAAGAGAGAAAATATAGAAGGGACTGAAGCATAGAGACGCATGATTATTAGAAGCGTATGTGGGAATGGAATAGCGTGGCTGAGAGCTAGGAACATCACTGAGCTATGCAAAGCACAAACAGAGAGAGCAGAGCCGAAATATTCTTGTGATTAAGGTCAAAGCTTTCTATAAATTCACAGCAAAAGCAATTCCACTGTGCTCTCCTGTCCACTGGCCTTTACCCTATGCAACGGCAGCTGTACAACTGCATCTCTGAGAAACACTGCATCTCTGAGAAACACTAACATATTTAGGAGTCGCACGTTATCCGTAAAGGACAAAAGAACAATGCACGAATGATTTGGTACCCTGTGTGGCTTTGCTGTGGAATCTAACGAATGCCTAATTGGTATTAATTTCCAGTTGTCACTGTATCAGCTGCGATGGAAGCAAACTGCCAAAATCCCGCAGCTATAAAAATACTACCTTCTCCATGTTGTTAAACTTGGCCTGCTAAATTACTTGGATAATTACGTAACTAATTCAGTAATATTTTAGAGGCAGGAACTCTGTATGAGTATTGTACAAAATGGAGTACTGTCCAAAACAGTGTAGCCCCAAATGAAGCCCTGATCCTGATCATCCTTCTAGCCCAGTGGTTTTCAACCTTGCTAGATTGGAGGCGCCCCTCATGAGGCTCAAGGCAGACAAGGTTCCTTGGGTGAATCTGATCTCTTTTATTAGACCAACCCAAATAGTTGGCTCAAGGCACCCGGTAGAAAATGCCGGCTTTCATTTGTTTCTTGACTGCAAAAAAACAGAGCTATTCTTTTGTTGCAAAGACATCAGAAAGCCCACAACAGGTCAGAATGATTTTGACACTATAGATTCCTATTCGATATCTCTGGGCTTATCTTGTGAATCGTGTGTAGGTGTTTGCACACCTAACAGTGCTAATATTGCCCACTACCCTACAACACCCTTAAAAGGCTCTCTTCAGCACTCCCGGGTGCCACAGCACCCCAAGAAACACTGCTCTAGATGCAACTGCAATGAAGATATTGAACAAATGAATGCTGAGAAGACAATCTGGGCTGAGGGTAGAGTGCCAGAACCTGGTATTTCCAGTGGGAGGCTCTGCGACTGGATCAATTTATGACCTTGACTCTGACATGGGAAGCGAGCATGCTGAAGAGAACCCACCACTCACTGAGGGCCAGGCCCCCATTGGGACCCATCATCATAGTAACCACTATGTCTAGTAATAATATTGCCCTCCCAAGGATTGGCCTAAAACAGTTTTATGCTGTTTGTTGGAGACAGCAAAAGTCAAAGTGTCCCCAATGGTCAGTGGTTGTAGGACACATTGTCAGCCTCCCCAGGCCAATAAAAAAGAAAGAAAGGGTCTTTAGCCAGTGCTATCGCTACTCACAGGACTACAGCCAAGAATTCACTGCAATTTGGTGGTGGGCAGGGGAGGGCGGGTGTAGGAGGAAGCAGGGGAAATCTCTTTGGGGTCAGCCAAAACCAGCATTATTTTCCAAAGGTACCAATCAATCAAAACAATTTGAACATTAGT
Source organism: Alligator sinensis (assembly GCF_000455745.1). Taxonomy (NCBI): domain Eukaryota; kingdom Metazoa; phylum Chordata; order Crocodylia; family Alligatoridae; genus Alligator; species Alligator sinensis. The sequence continues at coordinate 1,003,451 of NW_005842212.1, read as the reverse complement.
TGAGTTCAGCCAGAACATTTTCTTGGACTTGAAATTCCCATTTTTAAAACTGAAATTGAAGGAAGTTTCAAAGCAATTGTTCTAGACGAGGAAACCAAAATGTTGCACTGGAGACCGTGGAGACAAAACAGTTCAACTTCTCCTTTTTCTTATTTTATTCTTAACCCAAACAGGTTGGTGAGGCCAGGAGGCATTCGTGGAGCACGTCCATGCTCTTAAGACTGCATTTTTTTTTGCTGGAGTTTTCACTCGGCGCTGCTCCCGACAGCTTGTACCGGCTCTCACGTAATCCCAGGCAAATTTGTGATGACTCTTCCCAGTCTTGCGCTATTTTATATCAGGTTATTATTATTTGATAAACATAAGTGAGAAATAACAAACGTCTAAAGAGTCATTAATCTTTATCCATCTCCTTTCACATGAACAAAGCGTTCAGTTCACAGACTCGCACTCCACGGTCTATCCTGAATACAGACAATGATCGCTCCAATTTGTCACTCAATCCAATCAAAGAGCTGAGTGCTCAGCGAGAAAGAGCAATCTTCCCCATCTGAATTGCATGCTCAGTACTGGTACACAGAGGCAGCCCCGTTCCTAATGACGTTGAGCCTGGTCCTAGGAGGTGCCAAGACTCTCTACTCCCTTACAATCAACAGGAAACAAGTGAGAATATGAGACGAGGGTGCTCTGCACCTGACAGCACACAGCTTCCCGAGGCTAAGTGCTGCAATTTGTTCCCTAGTAACAAACAGCTTCCCTTTTCCAGGAGATGCAGCTTCCTGCTTCTTTCTTTGGCACGCTGCAGTTGTAGATGAAGTTTCGTAGCACCGTGGCTAGCTTTTTGTCCCCCTCCTTTTCCAAAACCTAGTTTTCTGAACCATGGGCAGATCTAGCATTTTGAAGAGGTGGGTGCAGATGGCGAGGGGCATCATCACAGATCAAACACATTTTTCTTCTCCAATTAAAAATAAACTGGATGCTTTGCTAATACACTAAGGGCCCAGGGTTGCATTGTTCAGTTTAAGATTGAAGCAGAAACAAATGCAACTTCAATGGAAGGAGTTAAAAATAATCTTCAGGGCTGTGAAACAGGAGCTTCGTTCCCAGGAGCAGCAAACAGACTGCAGAACAAAGGCTAGCTTGACGGGTGGACCAAGACCATTAAAAAGAAGAGAGAGACAACACCTGTGGAACAAAGCATTTAGAAGGAGTCGGGTAGATTATGATAAACCCTTTAGCCAAGTGACTTCCTCAGCATGAACTGACTAGAAATGCTGCTGCCACTGTCAGGAAGTTGGTTTTAAACTCAGGGTGGACCAGGAACCCAAGCGGGGTGCAAGTACACCTGGGCACACCCTCTCCCCCCTAGATCCACCCAAACAAAGCTTTTGAAGCACAGCGAACTAGATCCTCAGCGGTGATCTACATTGATAGAGCATCTGGCCTGCATCTTTTACTCATTCACTATGGGGTCCATTCCTTCGTGTTTATGAACACAGTCAGGCCCAGAGCCCGATTCTGAAGTGACCGTCGTGAGCTGGAAAATATGAGAACCACCAGGTAAATGCTCTCCAGAGGATAGTTTCTCTTCTGCGCTTAATGCACATTGCATTTACTTCCCTGTGTGTGCAAGTGAGAAAATGCATGTATTTGAAGGGGTGCACATCTTTTCCTCCCACTCCAAAAGGAAGGCCATTAGGCATTTGCAACTTATAGTATCATCTCCTGTGCTGAGTGCTATCACTGGCAGCTGTAACAAGTAGAGATGGAGGGAGACATCCATCATAGCTGCAGGGGTCTCTCTTCCATACTGGAGATGAGGGTAGGTGAAGGGGGAAGGAGGGGGCTTCCTTTCACAGCACAGATTGCAAGATGTCATAGTGATTGCATCAAGAGAAAGGAGACTTCACTTTAACAAGGGAGGACAGAAAAAGCACCATCTGAGAAGAAGAAAAAAAAAAAAAGAAGTCATCCTTTTAATATCCTGGCTTCCCCAGAAACTGTTAACATGCAAGTCTCTTTGTCTCCTAAAGTTTGTCCAAATTAACCTACAGCAGATGCCATTTTTCCTGCCCCTGCAATTTGGATCATAATTATGTTACACTTTAGGAATAATTTCCACAGTTGCTTAATCAGGAAAGTCTAAATTCTTCCTCCAGTGTCTATTATACAAGCGCTATCCCAGAACTCTCTGCTACCCGAGAGGAGACCAGGTCATAGGACAGAGAAGTATGTTTCCAGCAAAGACTGGAAATGCAACGGAGAGATGACTGGGGCAGAGAGGGTCATCTAACCAGCAGGAGCAGCAGGGTGGAGAGCTGTGGTCCTAGCAAGGCAGGTTGGAGGGGACACAAGGCAATGAGACCTGAAGAAGCAGAGGGACAAGCGAGGTGGTTTTGAAAGCTGGCTAGAAGAGGTCCTGGGAGAGTCTCAGACAAACAAAGCAATCTGGTTACATGGTGTTAGCGTGCTGCATTTAAATGAGTGTAATCACTGGTAGTGGACTTGTTCTCTGCAACTGTTGCTCAGCTCTATTGATCTGGTTGGTAACAGCAATTAAGAAAGAGGAAAAAAATAAATAAAACAACCCTGTAGGTGAAAAGCACTCTCATGGACTTCCACATGGCCAAGAGGGGCTGGGGTGGTGCAGGCTCCACGGCTGGCAGCCCAGAGGGAACAAGTTTGAGGCTATAGCAGAAGTGCTCATGGTATGGCCTTCATTTCCAACAACTCTGCAAATTCTGCTAAATGCTTTGGCAGAAGGACACAGGAACGGAAAGGATGAGGCCACGGTTCCACTATCTACCTTCATGTTAACCTAAAATGTAGGCCCTGCAGGGAGCTGGGGGTTTTGATCCTTCCCTACCATGCATATCCTTTAAAACATTGATGTCCAGGATTATGCTGACACTCCAGATCTCTGCATGTGGGAAAGCATCTCTGACTTCAAAAATAAAACATGGTTATGAGGATAGCTGCACAGCTGAAATTTCTCCAGGAAGGTGTCCTTAACTCCCACCCTCTGATCGCAGCAATGACCTTTCTGCAGATAAGCGCGCGGTGAATGAGACTTTGGATAATGTACTGTGCTCTGCTGTATTGCCTGCACTGCATCTGAGAGAAGGATTTCTGTCATTTGACACACTTATCACCATGTATAAACTAAAGTAATTACTCAACACTCAATCACTGTTTGGGTTACAGATTTCCTTTTTTTTTTTTTTTTTTTTTTTTTTTTTAATTTGCACTGTTCAGCAACTTAATTGTGCAAGATCTAATCTTCTGTTTCTGTTACTCAGTAGATCCTGCAAGGATATCTCAAGGAGAGTGTAAACTCCATAGCTACTGATCCATACAGTCTCCGGGGTTATGACACTCCATGGCGCCAGGGACTTGTGCAGGAGTAATACATTATGTGTTTTTAATTAAATACATGCTTTTTGTTTTGCTCTCCATGTTTTGCCGTCAGTAAATGTCATTCAAATGCATTCAAATTTCTAATCGGGTACCCTGACCAATGCCCATTTACCAGTTATGCTGGTGGGATGGGAAGAAATTCACTTTATCGCTGTCCATCTATTTCTGAACATAAGGCACTTTAAACCCAGAGCAATTTACATCAGTTTGGCGCATTAGTGTAAGTTATATTAATCAGAGTATCCTAGGAAATCAGGGTAGGAAGGGACTTCAGGAGGCCAGCTGGTCCAACCCTCCTGCTCAAAGAAGGACCATCCCACCCAAGGATTTATTTAGCTGGGTCTTCAAAACCTCCACCACCTCTTTGGGTAACCTGTTCCAGTGCTTTACCATCCTCCTAGTGAGAAAGTTTTTCCTAATATCCAACCTCAGTTTCCCTTGCTGCAACTTGAGCCCATTGCTCCTTGTTCTGCCATCTGCCCCCACTGAGAACAGTCGCTATTCAATCCCCCTCGGTCTTCTCTTCTCCAGTCGAAATAAGCCCAGCTCCCTCAAAGCGAACAGATGACCAGTTCTATGGGAAGTAGCAGCTCTTATAGCACTTGCTTTGAAAGTTTTCCTCAAAAATCAAAGTGTGTTGAATTTGTGTTCTGCTTTGCAGGAGACAGACAAAGAGCAGAGGGGATATGGGAGAAAAAGTTAGGCACGCAGGTATTGTTTGCCCTGTGGACAGCACATAAATGGCACACCAGTTGTGGCAGGGGGATGTAGGATGTCGCTCCATCCCCTGGACAAGCAAAGATTTAACAAAACAGCAGTTTTAATGGAACCGTCCATGGCACAAAAATTAATTTTCTTCTATAAATTATAGGAACGGGCCTGTGAACTTGAACACCCTTTGTAAGCCTAAAAGACCATTTGAGACATTGCTCATCCCTAATCGTTGCTGACCACGCCAGAATTTGAAGCAATGACAGCAAGACAAAAAAAAATCTGCATCTCCTTATTAGTTTCCTAAATCTCCAGTCCCCTCAGGTTCTCTCTGTATTGCTGATGGTTTTATGTTTGCTATGACAGACAACCGATTGCTTATCACCGACTTCAACATGTTTTCCTTACTGTTAATATATTCAAACCTGGCAGTAATTCCAAAAGGCACATGAAATTGCCGACAGTAAATATTCATCCCAAACATCCCCCTAACAAATAAGAGGAGACAAGACAGACATGTTAAAGAGTGTGTTGCACTGAGCCTACACATCATCCCGATTTCCCAGGCTCCAGGAATTAATGCATCAATTGTTTGGTGAGCAGCTAAGCTCTGACTTAAGAGTTATGCAGGAGAATCACCAAAGGCACAAAGAGCAGGCCCATGCCCAGCTCTCTCTAAAGAAATAAAATAAAATGAAATCAAAAAGGGGCTGGGGGGTTTAACAACCAGTGGTGCCTCATCATCACAGTGCTCAGAACCAAGCTAGAAGTGGGCTGTAAGAGGCTGGGCTTTGGTGCCAACGGTCCAGCTCCAGCTCCTGTTTCATCCCTCCCTACAGCAGCTGAGAATGGCACAGGTAAGAGAGCCCAGTTAAAAGCTAGCTCCACCTTCCTCCGGAGCAGTATCATATGCAGGACCAAACTGCAGCGAAAATTTTGCCCTGATGGAGTGCCAGGAAAGGCTCTTTCATAAGCACAGACTGAACGTCACACACCACAGAAAACTTAATGGCATAAGTAAGCATGAAAAGAAAACTCCCACGTACTGCAGCTTCTGCTCGAGCTCTCATACACAGATTTTTCATGATGTTTTGCACGCGCGTGGTGGTCAGTCTGACCCACGTCACCCGCTTTGTTCGAACTGGGTACCTATAGTACAGTTTGCCATCATTTTACTATGGTGTTTCTTTTACATTTATTGGCTCCCTTCTCCTGCAAAATTCTTGCATTTTTAACCCAAATGCATATTGTCTGGTGTACAGACTTGGCCAGAGAGAGCCGATATAAGCAGGCATTATCCCATGGACTGCTTGAAAGCTTCACCCATGACCATCAGCTCTGAATTTCATCCAGTGCAAGACTGAGATTTGGGTTTTTTCCATTCCACCCCCTTAGGGGAGAGACTGTATTTATATCATGCACAACACCAAGAAATGAAAATTAACAGCAATCAATTGATGAGATGCAAGAAGCACCCTACCATTATTTAGCTCCCCAGACGCACAGAACGCACCCCGAGGTGCTTTCCACTCCATTTGTATGAAGAGTAATGGCTGGTCTAGATCTCACCCTTTGACTGTGGACCCCATTTAGCCCTATACAGACATTTTACTATTCGGATTTAGAGCTAACGAGACCCAGCTGATTTGGATGTCTCGGTGAATAAGCAGCGTAGCTTTACGCTGCACACAGCACCCTAATACCCGACATCCGCTTCCCAGCGTGAACCAATTGTTATGGTGCCCTAGTCTAATATAAGCATCTGCTTTCAAGAAATACCACCGCTATAGTCTAATATAAGCATCTGCTTTCAAGAAATCCCACTGCTCATACTGTTCATCGTTCATCAGCCTGGGGATTTGTACATGCAGGAGTGACCTGAAGCCTTTTAACTTTTAAAATCCTAAACCACGAGGCATACCATCTCTCACTAAAAGAAAGAAGAAAATCCAACTCCTATATTTTGACATTTGTATGATCAAGCCATATTTGGACGGTAAATTTAGCGGCTTCTCTCGTGCTTGTGCTTCAAGATTTGAAGAGCAACAGCAAAGGGTATTAGTGGTGCTTGGATCCAAGGGTTTGATGTGTGCAGTTTTGCTTTGCAGCCATAGGTCTGCCTTTCACAGGGCAGAGAAATAAATAAAATTGATCTGCTCTTTTAAGTAAATGCAGAGGTGATTTCCTGTACTCGGTGGGATTTATTGGATTATAGAATTCTCATCAGAGAAGCTTTTTTTTTTATTAAAAAAAACTGCTGAAAGTTTAAATCTAGATAGATCTCAGGTGAAAGGGGAAACATTCTTTAAATTGCCGATCATTTTAAGCTGTTCAGAGACTACAATCAGCAGACAAATTGCGTATCGGTGGAAGCCAGCTTTGTGGCCCTTTTTAGAGCTAAAATAAGTTAATAAACACAATACCAAAATTATGACACAACGTAATCTTCCACGTTATAATTTTCTTTCAAAATCTATTGGCTGTTAGGCTTTATATCTAATTATATAGATTGCCTCCAAGTGCTTACCTTGCAGTTCCTCGAGCTGATGAAAAGTGTGCTGTGCACAATGACAAGATTTATTGCACCTACCGCTCTATATTATAGCTGCTCTGCTAACCACAGTAAACAAGATATGAAAAGCAATCATACAGATAATGCCATGAAGGAATAAGTATTGGCTTCATCTTTAACCCTTTCACCTGCTTTTGTCCTGACAAAAAAAACCACCTCGTCTTACAGCAGTGCAACATTTCTGTATTGAAATCCAGACGCGCGTTATTAAGGATTTTAGTTCTGCAGTAATAGAATCTGGGCTTGAATCTCTCTTCTCACCGCATCGAGACCGCTAACATTGTTCACCGAATCTGGTACTTATCTCCAACGCTATCAAAGTATCTGACCCCAGGGGCGGAGGGAAAAAAAAATATGGAGTTCCCAACACTGATGTGCTCCACGGTAGTTAGCAGAGAGAGCTACAAGCATGACAGGACTAATGCTATCCCAGTGGGAGCTGAGCTTTGCCATGTACTCAGCCTGTATTTGTTTGCGACAGGATTATTCCTGAGCCGTAGCCACCATTTCCGCAGGGCTGTGGCTAGTTGTTGAATAGGACTGAGATTTATTTTTATTTGCTCACAGCAGAGCTGGGAAGCAGGGCACTGTCAGCTCTCATGACACAATCGTTGCCTTACCCATGTTTTTGCATCACAGAAACTCGGATTTGACCCAGAAGACCTACATACATTACCTAAAAAGGCAGATTTCCATATCAAGGTCAAGTAGAGTGATGTCATCTTAATTCATTCACTGCTTGCAAATTAAGGAAGAGATCTCAAACCATTATCATCTCCAAGCGCACACTGAAGGATACCTCCACTGCATATTTTTGGTGATCTTAGCCAGACCTGGGAGGCAAAAGTATCAGCACAAAAAATGAAATATCCATCCAGGTATTATACGCAGACACTATTTCTACTATTCCCAATAAAGCAATCTAAACCATGGGCACATGCTACTGCAGCTTATCAAATGGGGTTGAATCATAACCCGTGGAGCGCTCCAAAACTTCGCCAGGTAAGCAGAGGAAGAGCAGGCATCCATCATTTCCTGCCACGTGCTCCGTCCATGAGCAGAGCCTTTTTTATTAAATCTAAAAAACCAAAAGTACTCTCCAGATATTAATGCACAGTTCTGTAACAGTTATCACCCCCATTGTAGGCATAGATAAACTGAGGCAGAGCGGGGTTAAGTAGGTTAGTGGCAAAGCTTAGTACCCGGCACCGGCAATCCTTATTCCCACTGCCAGCTCTGATCAAGGCACTACTCTTTGCTTCTAAACTAAAGGATTTGGGATTATTTAGTCACTTAAAACACAGCAGGGTTATAGTTTTACTTTGTTAAAGAGAATGGATGTCTTTTCCCAGCAGAATTTTTACCTTCCCTCTCATGTTAACTCCCCCTGCCCAGTTAGACAGAGGCTCTCAGAGCCATCTTGCTGCCAAGCCTAAGGCCTCCCCATGGCAGGGGAAGCAGAGAGGTTGCTGGAGAGGAGGGACCTCATCTTTGACCCTGTTGTGTCATCACAGAAAGGAAAATGATAGGACACTGGAAACAAATTAAAGGGGGTAGGTTGGTCCAGAGACAGAATATTTAGCAGCCTGGAGTGGGAGAGGGACGAGAACATCCCTGGAAAACACTCAGAAAGTGTTTAAGGTGGGATTAAAGGTTTCCTAGAGGTTGGAAGCTCAGTTGCTATTGAGTCTGGAGAAGGACATTAACATTTGGCCTCCCCAAAAAAGGAATCCCACCCCCCCCAAAAAAAACAGATTTCCTGGAACTGTAAGTTGGGCCCTGATCTGGCAACATGGAGTGATGGAGTAACTTCATGTACTGCCCGGCTCCGCTACAATCCACAGGATTCGTCATCGTGGACTTAAGCATTCTCCATCGAAAGGTTTGCAGGGCTGCGGTTCTCCAAATAACAGAGAAGCGATAGGGGTCTCTAGTTGTGTGCAGTGATGACACTAATAAGGAGGATCATCTCCCAGCAACATTTTGCCTCCCTGCATTTCCCAAGAGAATAAGCCTCTGTGACATTGCTTTCACAGATCATTAGCATGACACCGAAAGAAAGGGAAAATAAAACCAGGCAGAATTCTGCCTTTCCTTCCCTACTCGGAGATCCAACAAAGTGGCACAAATATTCAGCTTCACGAACCACGTTTTCAGTCGATACAAATCAGCACAGGGAACAATGACTTCAGCAGAGCTATACCGATTCGCCACATTTGAGGATATTGCACTGAGTGACCATTTTTGTTTTTCAAAATGAATTTATTTTGACTTCATCCAAGATGCACCTTTATCCTATGCTTTCATCAGGGGTTATCACGTTTCACTTGAAGGGGAGGTGGGGGACTAGGAACACCAGTTTTGGGATAAAGAGAAGAGGCCGGCTGTACACCCGCAGTGCAGGGAGACGCACGTTGGTCCTCTCTGTCCTGGCAGAGGCCCACTGCCATGCTAGCTCAACTAGTTTTTTTCCATAGGAGCCCTGTTTAGAGACTTCAAGCTCAGCATCCTAGTCACATTCCCTCTTTTGCCAACACTAACCTGTTTGTCTTGGTCCCTCCCTCCGAGACGGGGGCTGTACGGTTTTTGGATGGCTCTATGAATGTCCCTGTAAACACAAAGAGAAGAGTTTCTAAATAAATGTCCTTCTCCCCGCACAAGACAGCTCCATGGCTGCATCTCCCCCATCCCCTGGCAATAGAGGGAGGTGCTCTGCAAGGCCAAGCATCTGTGCATGAGAAGTAGATGTCCTCTTATGCTGGAGACAACACCGTGATGGTCAAGGTATCTGCAAGTGCTACGAGTGTCATGTGCCATGGAAAGCACCAGCCAAATGCTGGGATGCCTGAATTCAAGCCAAGATGCACAACCAAGGCTAATTCTCTCCAAGTAAAATAAAAGACAGAAAGGAGAGTGTGCGACATTCATCCATTAACACAAACTCATCTTCCTAGCTTCTCATCAGGCCATATACACCCTCCATAGACATTTCCTATACTCACTACTGCCACTTTTCATGGACACATTGCCATGTATCTATAAAAGCATACACATGTACAACTGATACTCATAAAAACAAGATCTCAGCTGTGCTGATGGGTACAAATATGTCCTCAGGGCCTTCGTCACTTACTCCCATTGAGCTATACTTTGCTACAGGAGAATTCCTATTGGTTTTAGTAGGGTTGTAGGTATAGAGAGTACATTTCATAAGGGAGGATGGTGGTACCTGGCCTAAAGTTATAAACATTCATGTCCTAGCAGCACCGCACCTAGACTCCTGGTGGCCCTGGGTGAACTTTTAGTATCAGGCCCACCTTCACCAGAGATGATGACGATTTTCACCATTTTCAGACCCCCTTTCTGTCCAGTTCACCCATACCTCTGTCTGGCTCCGTTTCCTGGGGAGACATGGATCTTCCCGGTGCATCAGACCAAACTGCACAGACCACCACAGGAAGTCCTCAGGTTTCTACGCTGCGAATAAAGAAACTAGATGAACAAGTCACACACCTAGTCAGCCTTCAATGCAATAGGCTCCTGAGAGAGAGACACGACTGAATGGCCAATTTACCCCCACCCGACTCTTATGAACTGTATTGGCATCAGTCTTTGTTGCTGCCAGATTGTCGGGGTAACTCTCAGATTCTCCAGCAGCCATGCCAGCTGCTTTCCCTGCAGGGATCCATGTCCTAGGAGAGAGCTCTCAAAGGATGTGCAAGACTGCAGATCCGGATCGAAGCCAAGACGCTGCATGTGCGAGACTGAGAAGCGTGGGCTACTGCTACAGACCATTAAAAGCTCTAAGCACATTTCGAGGGGCTTGAGGCTGAACTTAATAAGAACAAGAAAATGACACAACATTGGGGAAAAATGCAACGGGGAAAAATAAGGAGCGGTTTACTTAAGGTAGACCAAATATTTTATGAAGTGGCTGGTTCTTAGATACATAAAGTGCATAGTTACAAATGGGAAAAATTAGGATTCATTACAACAGTCCAAATAATTAAAACGAGTTGCTACTAATCACATAAAGGCAGTGGGCTACAAAACAAGTTCATATGCTTTATTGATTGCATAGTGTCCCCAGTAAGCATCCGCCCTGGATGCTGGAACAACCATCATTCACACTAGGCACCATGGTTTTACTCTATTTGTAATATTATAGGAGAACTTCATAGAGATTTCTGCCTTATTGATTTTGCCTAATGGAACATGTTCATTTCCTAGGGGCACTATGTTCTTGAGTCTGTCTAACATATATAAAGGGCAAAAAGATATTCCCCTCTCCTATTCTAGTCGACTGTCAGGATTTAATTAATTGGAGAGCTGCAGGGCAGATTTTTAGCGCAACCCAAAAAAAAAAAGAAAAAAAGAAAAAATGTATCAAGAGACAAAGCATCAGTCTGTGCTATGAATGCCCCAGTACATTATCATCATACCATTGGAATGAATAAACTGGAGGCTACAGCACTGAGGAGAGACTCCTATTAACAACTGAATGCATGTCAGCATCCCCCCGGTTAGGGCTTGATGCCAGAGACTCTTTATCCTTCACAGCATTAGTTCTTGTAGTGAGTAATTTTACTGATACTCATTTTCTAGTCTCCAATTCTTTGGGCACAAATAAAGATTTCCCTTTATACTGGAGGTGAAATGAGGACTGTAGACAAGGATATGCCATACACTGTTTGGTATGTGGGAGCTTGCCTGGCTCTGGGGGAATGTCTCATATAAGACATCAGTAGGTTGGTATTTGTATGACTGTTTAGAGGCATAAGGAGCACTTCCAGTGCCTGGGGGGGACAAGGGGGTTATGCTGACCACTAGACAGTGAGAGAGGGGGTAGGAGGGGGGAAGCAGGGAGGAAAGGAAGTAGTTTTTCCCTCATTAGGGTAGTGGGGACAGGTCTTTTCTCACCAAGAAGAAACAGGCATCAGCATGGGCTCCCTGGGAGCCCCTCCTGGTTTTTCCCCCCTCCGACCCCCAGGCGCAGGGCTGTGCCGCCTCTGAGATGACGCCCCATCCTAGACACTGCCGGGAGGGCTGCCATGGCAAAAGCTCCTGGGGGAAGGGGCCATATGGCATCCCCTCTAAATCAGTGCCCAGGGCTGTGCCTTGCCTGCCCCACCTTAGTTATGCTACTGACTATTTAAATATTTATACTGCATCTAAAAGCCCCTGTCATGCCAGGCGCCGCCTATACGTATAATTAACAGTAGTCCTGCCCCAGAAAGACTTCCCCACTGTGAAGAACAAGGGTTTAGTACAGACACCACTTTTTTTTTTGCAGCGACTGACAATGCAGGCCCATCGGCTGACCTCCTACAAAAAGTCAGCAAGCTCTGGGTCTAAATTTAGAGTCTTAACCTTTAAAAACGTTTTTTCCTTTTACTATAAGTCTCTCTCCTGTCAAGGCTACAGGCTGTCACTGTTCTCACCTTCCTCCCCCAACCCTGCAGATGCCTTCACCTCCAGACTGATGCCTCTGCAAAATGTCTCTCCGATTGCTTTGCAGCAGCTAAACCTGCTAAAAGCCAGTACGTAAAAAGGCAGAGTTTTTATAAATGGTGACAGTGGATACAAGCTGGAGAAGGACAAATGTGGTTGCATGCCACTGGGGGACCGCACTTGGAGAGTCAGTCCACTAACTGGGGTTCCTGGAGCTGGATGGCTGAGCGCCCACAGCCAACAGGGACCAGGAACTGTGGGCATCTGCCCCATCATTGTTTTGGTTGCCCTAGCTCCTGCTACAGCCCTTTAAACTGAAAAGATCAAAGCAATGGAGGGTCTTCTAATAGGAGAGAAATAAGTGCCAGAGGAAAGAAAGTCTCTGGCCCACACGGAGCTCCCCAAAGCAGAGCCTGGCTGTGAAACCTGGCCCTGCACCTGCAATCCTGACAGGCAGGGTGATGGGAACGTAGAAGAAGCCTCTGCTACAACCATAGGTGCCGACTTTGGTTTTTGCCAGTGGGAGCTTGCAGACATGAAACACCAAAAAAAACCCCAAACAAAAAAAGTGGCACTTCAAACTCGACGCA
>NW_005842212.1:980827-990679 GCF_000455745.1 Alligator sinensis | reverse complement strand
AGCCCCGCGCGTGGCCAGAGGAGGCAGCATGTTACTTCAACCCAGCTCTGCAGCGTCTGTAAAGATCAGGTGCTTTGGTGGGACTTTTCTGGCGCTTCAATCTAATAGATGATCTAGCTCAAGCGGATTCAAAGCACAAAACCGCCTAGGTCTAGAGGCAAAAAGAATCGGAAGTCGTGGTAAAGGTGATATCTTATTCGACCACAGACAATCTAGTTGGTCTAATAAAAGATATCACCTCTACCACGAGCTCTAAAACCCCGGAGGGTGCAGAAGGATCGGTGCTGTCGGAGGTGGCACGTCACCCCAAGCTCTGTTGCTGTGTCAGTCTGAGCAGGGCAATGATCAAAACAGCAGGCAATCAAAGGTGGGGTACGTTAACAAGCAATTAACTAAAAGAAAAAAAAAAGTGTGCGTCACAAGATCACTTTGTTTTTAATCTTCCAAACCTGGCAGCGAATATGTAATTTAAGACCACATCACAGGAAATGAATGATTTCCCTGCCTGATAGGCACTCTCTCATTTTAAGTGGCAACAAGCCTCTTTCTGGCACCAGAAGCAGACAAAAATTTGACACCAGTAGTTGATTCACTGTGAAAGGCTGGTGTTGATTGATTTGGCTTCTTTCTAACAGATTGCTACCCAGAGATTAAAGAGCATGCGGCACGGATTTAGGAGAATGTGCTGAATTTTACGGAAGCGTGTCTCAGCTTCCTAATCGCAAAGAATGGAGGAAGCCGCTTGTATTAGTTTTCAAACTGCTCCAATGTTCGATGCAGTCTCAAGTTTGCATGGTTTAAAAATAGCAATGATAAAAAAAAAAATCTAACCCCATACTTAGCGAGAGCCCCCACAATGGCTGATTTTCATATCTATGGGTTTAATTCTGCACTGCCCTTCATTCTGTGGTCATGACGTTACCAAATTCAAATGGTTCGCACCCACTTTGCACTGGCATAATTAACTCTGCGAGGGACAGAGCAATGGAAGATGTGGCCAGCAGTTGGGAAGAGGAAGAGATGGTCTCTTCCTTTCTGGCCCGAGAGTCATGGCTAGGGTTTCTCCCTCAAGCTTTGAAAAAGCTGATCAGAAAATAAAGGCTTGTCCATACAGGGACACTTAGAAAAAAGTTAAATCTTAATTAACTAGAAGGTGAGATTGAAGTGGGCTATTTAAGTTGCCTTCAAGTCCTGTGTAGCCACAGTCACTCAGAATTAAAAAGTGCCCTTACTTTGATTTAGCATCTCAGGTCGACTAAATCAAAGCCAAGCCACTTTAATTATGAGCTAAAGCATTCATGCAGGAGTTTGAAGCAGCTTGACTACTCCACTTTGAACATTAATTCAGATTTACTTCCTTGTGTAGACAAGCCTTAACAAAATAGCCTGCAGCTGTGTAGCAGGAGGTAACAAGTTCCCCGACACAAGGACGTTGTTCTATCCTGTTTCTTGGCGCGAGGCAGACAGGGCTTCTTTAACCCGGCCTTGCAATCGCAGCACTGATAGAAACAAGCAGAATCAAGTTTCACAGAGCAGGGGGGAAGCAGAGACATGTCTGCTGGAGCAGCTGAGCTGGCGGCTACCACTCCAACGCAGCGTCTCTCCAACCCTCGCTAAGGGATTACAAAGCAGCAAGGAGATCTTCAGCCAGCTGCAGGGAGAGAACCCACCACTGCATGTGCTGGAAATGCCTTCGTCTGTCATCTGTATGGATAGGATAATTAGGGGGTTAAAACACAGTATTAAAATGCATAATCCTTGGTGCTTACAATTAAAGATGGATGCAGCGAGTGGAGAAGCGTGTAGGAAGGTGCCCTACCCCATTAGTGAATTCTCTGCCATCCCATCTGGCTTCCCACATGTTAAGTCCAGGAGACGCCACTGGAGTATAGATAACTGGAAGCTGGTCTGCAGCCAGCTCTGGGGATGTGAAGGCACATTCATGCCTGAAGATGTTTTCTGGCATCATCACCAAGCTTATTTTAAACCAATGAAGACACTGAAGGGCTACAGCAATGCCTGTTGGAATATTAGACACGCTCCCATTCATGTTTGCTTTCTTCCTTCGGTAGAGCAAAGTTTAACTCACACAAGGCTTTGGAAAGGATCAAAATCAGAGACAGAGAAGAGACAGCTGGGAATACCATTACAGAAATGCAAAAAACACGGCATGTGTTGGGCCCATGCCTCACTCTCATTATTCCACGTCTATACAAGTGATCTGACCCCTCCAAAGAGGCTTTGCATTTTGGAGAAAATGACCATCTGTCATGAAGCAAGAGCAGCTCATTATTTAAATTAAGACTCTATTCCCTCCTGCCATTTTTCTTTCATGTCCTGCTGTAACAGGATACCTCCACTATCCCATTATGCCGGTTTAAACGGTTGGAGACAGCAGTTTGCCTTAGCTCGACTTTTATAAAATTCTCTTTTCATTCAAGGTGCCTTGGTTTAAGATCGAATTAAAATGTGGCTGGTTAGTGCAGAGTTGACAAGTGGGAGCCGAGGACCAGCATACTTGCAGGCTCGGGGCCCTAATTTGTGACCACGCAAAGGTCAATTCTTTATACCTTGTACCAAGAGCTAAGTTTTCCCAAGCAAAATCTTGTGGTGGATGAGCCGCAGGGAGACTCGACTTCATTTCCTGGCTGGGAGGGTCCCAGCATACACTATGAAGCAAATCCCCTCAATGTGTAGGCTAGTCTGCTTGCTTTTTTATAGTCCCTCTGGTGAGAGGAGCCGGAGCCACGAAAGTCAGAGACCAGCATCTTTAGAATAGTCTAAGCTCACATCGTCTCGTCCAGCACTGAACCTGCCGGAGGGATCCAATACTGGACACAGTTAAGGGCATGTTCCTGGGACTCTGACAGACCCATGCTCCATGCTTATAACAAGTCTGACACCCTTTATCGACAGTACTGATGGATCTTCAAAACAAGGCATTTTTAATATCAGGTGGCAAGCACATGGACCAGACTGATAATAAGAAATGGAGCTGTTAAGTGGGGAAAAAAAAGACTAGATATCAGTGGTTAATAAGTTCACCTAGACCTCAAGAAAGCTAGAGGTCAGCTCCCTGCTCTGTCACAGACTGCCTGTGTTGCCACAGTCAAGTCACCTAATCCCGTTCTCATCTGTAAACCAGAGAGCACAATACACCTCTGTATCCCAGAGGTACTATATGGATAAATGTATTAAAGGCTGTGAAGCAGCCAAGTACAAGTACCGAAGAGACTAGCACCTGGTTCTTTTCAACAGGAACCAAGAGCCATCTGACAACGCGGGTTAATTTTCGTGCAGTTTCTAATAGACTGTTGTCTACAACATAAAATGGCCAACTCTGTAGAGGAATTTGTGGCCGTAAAAATGCCTCCATCTTCCCTGCAAGGTGAAAGGCAGTGCGGAGAGGCTGGTGCCAGCTGGGATTAAAGAACTGAGAGGTTGACAAGTGCACATCTTCCACCCGCACTAACTTAATTAGAACTCCCTGTGCTAGAGGCATGGTGCAATGCCATTTGCAAGAGCGGACTATAAAGCAGTCGGGCTGGAGGGAGACCTAAAAATGCAGCTTAATATTTGATAGTGAAGGAAACATTTAAATTGCTTTTTGGCTCTTATTTTGAATATAAAAAGGCAAATTTAAATATAAAACAAAGTTAAAATTCACTTTATTCAAAGACTGATTTTATTGTCTGCCTTAGAGAAGCCAGCCAGTGTTTATTACAGGTACTGTCACATCACAAGACGCAAAACTAAAGAAGTCTCGATGCTAGCAGCCTCTACTCTCTTTTAAAACAGGGAGCGGGAGCCTTAGGAATGTTGTACAGACATCAACTGTTCTCTTGAGCAACATCAAGACCAAACAAGCACAAGAAATACGTGATGGCTCAAGTGCCGAATTCCAAGTGATCCCCAGGCAGGAAGTGCTGAGAACAATGCTGCTCCAGTGTCGATTGTGCCCGACATCTCTGAAGCAGAAGCAAAGAAGCGCTCGAGCAACATGTTGGGGAGTAATAAGTGACAGTGAAGAATCTTGACCAGATGCGATGTCTGTAGACTTGTATGATTGAAGAAATCCCTTTAAAATCCACTAATCAAGCAAGCTTGGTGGGAATTGTTTTTACTAATACCTAGAGTTTGCCTTCTACACAAAAATAATTTCTCATATGGCTGAACATTTTAGACGTAGCTATTCAAAGGGGTCAGGAAGACTCCTGCCTTCTGCATGGACTTATCCCTGTGACCCTTACCACAGACGCACTCCAGAATTAAAAGCTTCTTTAAAGCCAAGTTAAACTAAAACTGAATTGATGTTGGATCACAGTGCTACACGGACTGGACCAGCCCGACTTTGGCAGGGTTTTCCCTCGCACAGCTCAGAGTAGACTTTAGGGGAGGTTAGTTTGACACCCCTGCAATAGATGGCAAACACGGCTGTCTGCAGAGAGAGATCGACCCTTTGGCAGGTTATACTTCACCTGTTGCTAGTGAAAAAGAAGGTGCACAGAGCCCAGCACAGCGAACCGCTGGGAAGTGAGAGTGTTTGATTAATTCCCCACCCATCCAAATATTTGTTTGATCTCTCAGATGCACAACAGTCCAAAAAGCAAACCCTTCACACCTTATTCTGAAATGAAAATGCAAAGGGCAAGATCCTGGCTGCGAGAAAAATATAAAATTGTCAGACTGCCGCAGGTTCTTCTCAGGGAATATATTAAAAAAAAAAAATTACATTTGCATAATTCATTTTGGGGTTTGATTTATAAGCCTCTGTTTCTGGGCACAAAATGTTTACTCATTACAGAGGGGCATAAATCAGTCAGCTGAGACGTCACTATTGCAAAGAGAAAATTGTATCCTAGAGAAGTCTGCTCTAGCAACTAGTACGAGACCAATATTGGTTTTCAGAGTAAAATGCATCAACAGCCAGATCTTGATAACTTGCCCACACAGTATGGTAATTTAAACTCATGAGCAGTCCTGTGGGACTGCTCCAACAATATGGCATTATGTGAGGTTTGTAAGAGTAGCACAACTTGGTCCTAAGTATATGGATATCCTAAGAAGTCTTTTTGCAATGACTCAAACTTTCTACAAGAGTGAAGTAGTCACGCAGGGTCCAGTTACAACGCTGTGCCTCCTGCAGACTGTACTATCAGGGGGAGGATTTGCACAGCTGGAGACAGCTAACGAGAGGGAATCCCGATACCTGCAGCAGAATCTGATGGTTCTTATAACAAGATCACTGCAGTGAAGCAGATCTGCCCTGGACAGGGCAAACAGCCCCTGGGGAGCAGTGGGGGACAATCTTTCCTACAGTACGATGGCCCTCTCACCAACATCTGTCCTCAAATCCCCACTCGTTGGTGAGACTTTCCAACAAGAAGTGGGGATTTCCAGGAGCTCTGACTTTTATAGAGCATTTCTTTCTGGGGAATCCAAGAGTTGACACCATCACTTGCAAAAGGACCTACAGGAGGTCAGGGAGTGGGAGAGGCGCAGGTCCTCCTGGACCTTCACCCCACACATCCCATTAGACCCTCAGAGACCAGACTTCATAGGGAGAAGGCAGGTGAGCTGTAGTGTGTCGCTGAACCAGAGCTCCATCGTTTCCCATCTTGGCTAGCTTCTACCCGATTCAGCTCCTACCTTCTCACATACGCGAAGGGAAACGCAAGCCAACATTCGCTGGCCGTTCTCGTTGGATCTAGCTTCCTTCTACTTCCGGTTCCTTGGTTTTTCCTCTCTGGAGGTGGTGGCTTCCATCTCACAACCAGCACCCAAGCTGCCAAATTGCTGGTTAAATGAGAATTCAAAGAACATTTAAGAATACCATGAAAGACCACTTAAGGCTGGGGAAAGAACATTTAAGAATGCACTTGGACATATGCCTGTGAGCTGTTTATCTTTAAATGAGATGTCACATATAATTTAGTGGCTAGCCTAAGTATTGTTCTTTATTTTTATTTGCATTGCTTTGGGCAGCCCTGTATCAGCTCATGCTTTCATTCTTTGTTAGAAGAGATAAATGAAAATGGCACCATTCTTCTGAATTAAAGTCCCAATATCTGACATGTCAATACCATCCAACTGAACAAAACTTCACAGATCCTAGAGCAGGTGTTTAATTTGCATGTTATTACTGACAAGCAAGATTAATGCTTTACTAAAAACTTATGCTGAAATAATGAGAGAAGCAGAAGGGTTTTTTATAGTCTCAAAATTGCAAATAGCAAATCACGCTGAGTCCATTTCACTCACTCCCGCATGGTTATTTTCAAAGTAGTCTGTCTTTATAATGCTATAATCAGAGTCCCGTTTTCTTTCTTTAAAGAAAATTAAAATTAAGTGGCACATCATTTTAATTTAAAAGAACTAAATGGTCTTCCTGTGCAATTAATGGGCCAGCACTAGGTAAAGCTGACGTGACATGAGAGGAAAGAGAGCAAGGCTTGGTGGAAAAAAAGAAGTGGACCAGGGCAGGACGCCAGACTTCTCTTCCTGGCCCTGCCATTGGGTGACCTCCGACAAGTTTCCCTCCCCATTTTAGTTTCCCTGTCTGTACAACAGGGCTAGTGAAACCAGCCTCCTCCACGAAGTGCTTTGAGACTTACTGATGAGAAGCACCAGACCCACCCAAAGAATAAAAAAACAAAACCAAGCTATTATTACTGTATTACTGTTACTGAGAACCTGAGCTGCAAACTTTGTTGAGATGGGGAGATTGGTCTAGCTTTGTTTTTTTACACTATGGAAGAGGAAGGGTAAGTATAGGAAAATACAAAGCAGAAGTCTACTTTTTTTCACAGTACGCTAATGCTGGAACAACTCTCCTGGCTTACCTGGAGCTCTGCTGGATTCAGAACACAGCAAATGCAAGAATAAGCTGAAGCAAGGCCTTTATCCCTACAGTGATCTCCAAAGACACTCAAGCGGCATCTACACAGCGAACTCACCTTACCACCCTTAGTTACAATCTCACCAGACTGTGCTGTTCCAGGCAGGCTGCCTCTTATACTAAAAGCAGTACACAGGGCATGCTCATTAGCACTGCTGAATGACTACCAATTAGCCTGCCCCCAAGCCAGTTAGCTTGCTCACCATTACCCTTATTTCTGTTTAGGAAGCAGCCTGCTTGGAGCAGTGCAGCCTGCTTGAGAGCAATGCCTCCGGAGACAGCAGGAAGGCATCTGAACTCTTGATAGAGGCAATATCTTGTATTAGACCAACTAGATAGTTGCAACAACAACAACAAAATCTTTGTTTGTAAACGTTTGGGCGCGCACACCCTTCCTCAGGCACAGGAGAGTGCAGAGACTGTAAAATTTGTCCTGGGTGGAAATGAAAATTCGTATTTCTCAGGAGAGCCGAAAGGTGTTGTAAGATCTCCTGGTTGGAAAAGTTCATTTTGTGCAAATTAGGCTCAGATAAAAGTTAGAGCAGTCTATTTACCTCTGGGGACAGCAAGTTTATTGCATAGATTCGTAGATGTTAGGGTCGGAAGGGACCTCAATAGATCATCGAGTCCGACCCCCTGCCCTGGGCAGGCAAGAGGGCTGGGTGTCGAAAGAGTGCTGGGGCTAGATGACCCCAGCTAGATGCCTATCTAACCTCCTCTTGAAGACCCCCAGGGTAGGGGAGAGCACCACCTCCCTTGGGAGCCCGTTCCAGACCTTGGCCACTCGAACTGTGAAGAAGTTCTTCCTAATGTCCAGTCTAAATCTGCTCTCTGCTAGCTTGTGGCCATTATTTCTTGTAACCCCCGGGGGCGCCTTGGTGAATAAATACTCACCAATTCCCTTCTGTGCCCCCGTGATGAACTTAAATCACGGGGGCACAGACACAACCTTTGTCTTGTGCATGGACACAATCTGTGAGAGCTAAAGCCTCACGTAGGCATGTGCTTTAAGCTGATGTTTGGGTTGGGCTCACATGGGGAAAGCTCTGCAGCCTGGCCATGCTGGCTGCTGGACAGATTCTCTGGTTGCAGAAGCCAAGCACAGACTTTTGCAGGTGTTTTGCTGCAGAAGACACAGTGGGTTTGCTACTCGGTCCAGAGCTAATCCACTTAACATTTCACAATGCCACTACCTTGGCTTTACAGTGTGGCTTCCGTTTTTCGTGAGGACAGAATCACAAAAGACCTTAGGAGGGCCAAACCCCTCCATCCAAGACACAAAGCATGGGCTTTGCACTGTGGTATCACTTGGCCCCTCTGTTGCATTTAATGGTGGCAGCTGTTGAGTTTCACCTCTGCTTGTACTCTCAGGACAGCGGTGGGGTCTCCTAATTGGTAAGGTGAGAAGTGGCTTGTAGCAGAGGAGAATGCACAGCAGCAGGAAAGCTCTCCCACATGTATGGGGACCTTAAATCAATTATTTCTCTGAATGAGCAATGACTTAAATGCTATGCGCTCACTCTACACCATTTTTTAATTTCTTTAAATTGCCATCTTCTAAGCATACAGGGAGAAACACCCTAATTAGTCAAAGCCAGGATTTCTCTCACCCCCTAAGGCATCTCCTTGAGTTGCCCTGGCTACCAAACAGTGGAGAGGGCACCACAAAGGAAAGCGATCCTTTCACATTATTAAATATTAATCAGGGGATTCATGCAGATTTTCAAAATGGATTAGCATGCTTAGTCTGTGGCATTTTGATTTATCTGGAATGACGATCGATCAGCCCTTTTTGGAAAAATTTGCTGCAAATTGCAGTGCAATGCAAGGGGCTGGCTTCATCTTTTCTTGCCACATTAATATAGAAACAAAAATACCCCTGGGCATTAGCAGTTTCTTCTCTGCTAATTTCATATTTAATATCAAATCACCACCACTTGAATTTGAACAGATGCAATTAAGGGCAAGGCTGGGTTTCTGTTGCTCCAGCTGGGTGAAAAATCCCCAGCAAATGATCTCAGAAAGGCTGCCACTTTTTCTGCTTGTGTCAAGGAAACCATTCCTCAAATGCAATCGCTTGTTGAAATGCCCCCCTAAATTACTTCACCAAGTATTCCTCGGGCAGTAGAGTCACCGGCTGAGATACTCCAGTATGTGCTACGCACTCATTGACCAGACCCTGGTGTAATTCAAGGCTCTCAATGAACATCAGCTAGGAATCTGACCCATTGTCACGAAGATCCCAGCCAGAAAACTTTTTCTTAGTGTGTACCTGAGAAGCCAACACAAAAGGAACATGAAAAAACACCATTGAAAAAATATAGCCTAAAGCCTTAAAGAGACTGACATGAGGGGCCAGATCACAGGCTCCTTCTTTCTACACCTCATGCAGAAGGAGGGCTTTTACACCTTTCCCCTTCTTCCTGCTTCTGCAGACATTTCCTCTCATGTTGCCCGCTATAATGACCAGCAGCCTGAAGGCCAGGGCTCCTTATGAGAACTTCCTTCTCCGCTACAGCATGTGGCCTTAGGCATCTAAGTGCCATCCTAGTCCATCCTGCTCATGCCCTGAAAAATCCCTTAATGGATCTACTTTTGTAATACAATGTCATCTGACATTTAAAATGTAGTCACAAAAAAAAGCGAGGAGGACCCAGCTACCTTTTATATGAAGAGTTTTCTCAGGAACTTGAGCAAGGTAGAAAAGAATCACGCTTAGCCACCGAAGTCTATTTGCACACTTAGGAGAGGGAGCACAATCTACCCTGGCATGTGACTTGCAAAAAAAAAAAAAAAAAAAAAAAAAAAAAAAAGATCCTCTTCATTTACACTATAGATTTGCCATGTTTTAATTAACTGTTGTGTTCCTGCAGCCATAATTAACTAGTGTTCAATAACCTGAAAGCTGTTTTAAGATCCATTAAATGGGAAACAAAATATCTATTGCATATTTA
>NW_005842212.1:959802-980796 GCF_000455745.1 Alligator sinensis | reverse complement strand
GCAGGAATTAATCCATCATTAATGCTTGTTTTGCAGTGGCACAGGTTATCTGTTCTGCAGGTCAGCAATAGCTCTCGGATGAGTTAATCTTAAAGGTGCTCTATAGGGCAAGGACTGCCTTCGTACAGCCCCTAGCACAATGAAACCCTCTCCTAAACTGAGATCCTGGGGTGCTTCTACACAAACAAGCACTAAAGAACTGGAGAAGCATTTATTAAATGACAGCACTGTGTGTTGCTTGGGGGATTCTTGTCTGTGTAGACAAGACTTACCCCAAAAGCACAGCCGGAGAGATGCTGACCTTGGCCATATCAGTGTAAATTTGGGAGTATCTCCATTCATTGCAGTATAGCTCCTCTGGACTTGTGCTGGTATCCGAGAGAAAATCTGGGTCAGTTTGAATGCAGATATTGGAAAGTATCCCAGAGCCCAGGGTAGTATACGCTTACATAGGTAAACTCATTGTTTGAGACAGGCTTCTGTTCCTCACTTTTGAGGAAACTAGAGAAGACTCATGTTCCCCCATGTGTATGAAAAACAGTAGGACGTCTGTTGTGTTGAAAGACCTGCCCATTCACATCAAGTGCTTTGCTTGCAGCCTGAATCATTGGATTAAGGTCTATTTGTCTTGGCAGAGGGAGCACTGGTGAAAGTTGAAGCAGCACGAAACCCCTGCTCAAGCTAGGAGTTCTGCAGGAAACCAGCAGCAATGAGCGTGTTTCCTAGCAATGCAGAGACACTGGCCGAAATTTCAGGCCAAATAAACATTTTGCAAAGTGAGACTGAAGAGGTTTGTGTGCCAGGAAGACCTGACTCATTTCAGCTTTCTGTGCCAGCTCTGCTTTGGTTCTGTAGGCAGGGAAGAAGCCCTATAGTTGATTCCTTCTAGTCTCCACACCACTGCGTGCCCACCCATAAGCACCACCAGTGCAAACACAAATCAGTCTGCCAGATTTGTACTTGGTATTACGTCAGTAAAGCACCATGCATTTCAATGGGGACACATGGGTTTACACGGCCTAGGTTAAGGACAGACAGTCAAAAAGCCTGAGGCTGAATCGATTCAGTCTTTGCAGGTTAGTCTAAGATGTGCAGCTTGAACAGATAAGCAGCGAACAGACATTCACTTTTGATTCCAGAAATGCAGCCACATGCCTGCAGTGGCTCAGGTCAGAAGCCGGGGGGTGCTAGGGCACGCCTCCCTGCTCAGTTGGAGCAGACAGCTTGGGCCAAGGCTAGCCCGCCCACCCTGCAACAGGGGGAGTTTGCAAGGGAGTTGCAAAGCATCCTGGGATGCTGGGGGATTGTGAGTTAACTTGAATCTGATGGAGATCTGGCACAGACATTCAATAAACTGATTTAGCTTAAATCAGTTAAGTCTGATACAACATCACCCAGGTTTATCTTAAACCAGTTTCAGCCATTTTGAAAGCAGTTTATGTGCACTGAACTTCTGTTGTGTTACAGATCTGATCCAGTTTCACATCACTTATACCTGTTTATGTGTAATTTCTGTCTCTAGCTCTGACGACCTGGCCTGAGATGTACAACAGGAAGGAAAATCATCACGGGAAGAAGCAAAAGCTATCACAATAAACAGCTGAAGACAGAAGACAATGGCAAACACCCTATGGAAGAGAGAGGCATGAAGGAAGGAAGGATCTGGGTTAATGGAGTTCCCTGAAGACCATTTCTCGTGGCATTTGAATGAGGGCCACAGACAGGCTGGGCTTGAAACCATCAAAATTCAGGAGCAACCTCAGGCTGGAAAAGACAGCGATGCCGTTTTTGCTGCTTGCAGGCTACGTCTTCCCTGGCTTGGAATTTACAGTGCTGGTTTCCCTTGCTCTACCTCTGTGATTTATTTTAAGGGGAAGCCAAGGAAATTCCCCACTTAAATTACTCGCTCCCTGGCTCAGAGCAGTCAGTAATTCACCAGCTCCAGGGACTATATTTCCCCTTCTCACTTTATTTTTCTGTGGTTTCATCATCATATGCTGAATATATTATGAATAAATATTATGCTATTTACTTTGGTATACCGCTGCAGGAATGTGGGGTCTGATTCTCTTTCATTTTTCTTCCCTGCTATATATCAGGAGTAGCTGCATAGGGGCTAGACTGGTGTAAGCATGAGAAGGATCTGGCCCACAGGCTGGCTAGCTACAAGGCGCCCTCGTCTCGGGCACTTCACAAATCAATCAGTACTGCTCCTACACGCAGCTTTTTATGAAGGGCTTTTATTGTTTTCAGAAACCCCAAGAAACAGGCTACTATCCACTGGCTGTCAAGTCAGTCATTGAGAAGGTGCTCGGTGCGCCGAGGGAAAACCAACCCAGGAAGCCAGAATGCACTAGTTACAGATAAAAAGAGATGCTCAACCAGGTACCGAACTCATCAGCCTCCTTGTACCCACTTGGTCATCACGCCAGAGGGTCAGCCTGGGTCTTAGGACTCCCTGTGAATTCACCTTTGAAGACTCCTTAAATCACAGGTGTTGACCCCGGCAGGCCCCGAGAATGATAAGACAGGTGTGTTGTGAGGGGTCCTGCAGAGAAGCACCGTTCTTCTCAGTCTCCTTCCTCCACAAAGTGGCTCCCACAAAGTGGATCCCAAGTTTGATCTTTCTAACACTGCAGATTCACCCGGACTGCAGCTATGCCAATGGCTCTGTCTGTACAAAGGATTCACAGAGATGAGCAAGGCTACTGTCCGTACTGGCACAAACCATGGGTGATGGTGTCTGCCCCGGTCTACTCTGGTGCTTAGACCAGCGCACCCATCTGTGTGGCCACCATTGGTTTAAGCTAAGGCAAAAGTCCCAGCATAGACCAGGCCTAAATGTTGCTGTACTCAAAAATCACAGGGAGTTAATAGCAAGACAGTGAGGCTGGAGAGCCAGCAAAGCAATCAGGAGTCAAACTAATGCGAAATCGGAAAGCCCAGGCTGCATAAATCATTACCGTCAGCAACTGGAGAAGGACCCAGGCTGTATCTCTCGGTTCTGAGTTCAGGATGCGCTATGTCTATCTCTAGCTGACTGCACACTGTGTTGATGCTTCACCATCCCAGCTTACATCCTCCAAAACCTCCCTTCAGGCCCCCTCCCTCTCCTTCACATGGGTGGGAAGGAGACTTCACAAAGACTAGTGGTGCAGGGGAGCGGAGAATGCCTGCTAACTCCAAATTGCAATCTGAGCTCGGGGGACCTGGTGCTGTTCAGACTGCAGATTTCCTTTCAAGCCACGTGTCCCTTACCATTTGTTTAACCCACACACAGACAAGCGTGTTGCTCAGGCTCCCTTCATGTACGGAGAAGCATGTTTGGTCCTAGCCCAAGTGCTTCCTGGCTGTTCAGCAGAAACGAGGTCCAGGTTGGGAGGGTTTTGTGCCACCACCTGCAGCACTTGCTTTTTCAGACTTTTGGAAGCCCCCTCCTTTCCCTGGCCTGCCTGCAAAGAGCAGCTGCACGTCTCTCCCCGTCTGCCCTGTTGTTTGCCAAACTATTGCAAACAATCAGACAGAGCAAAGGAGAGATTTGGTTTGGGTGACCCACACGCCCTGGGATCTCGGTATTTGTGCCTGAAATCCCCAGTGCATCCCTGCTGGCAGCATCCCAGCACATCTTCCCCACTCAGACAGCCAGTTCTTGGCAGCCTCCACCTTTGCAGCTCTAGTCCCATCCGAGTCACCGTCAGCAGCATTTTGTCTCTCTCTGCACCATCTGTTGTGGATTAACCTCTCTTAAAGGCTCTCTCATTGTCACAGCAGTGGGGTAACGTGCCACTTTAGGAGACCGGCATCTCTGCTTCCCATTGCTGGGATGTTTAAAAGCATGAGCCAGCTCTGATGCTTGTCAGATTGGACTCTGGAGAAACAGGTGCAGATACCTCCCTGTGAGATCCAAGCCAAGGAAAATGTTCTTTTGCTAAGGAAAAAAATTACTACATTGCATTAAATAGGTAGTTGCATGGCCTAGTGGCTACAGAAAGGGAATCGCATGAAGAATCGCAGCACCCGATATATACTACTGCTCCAGTGCGGTAAACTGAGGCCCAGGGGATTCAGGGTTATGAATGGTAGGCAAGGCCTTAGGCAGACAAGGTTCTTGGGGTAAATCCTTAATTATAGAATTTTACCCAAATTCTTTGGGTAAATAGATTTTTTCCACCTATTTGAGTTGGTCTAATAAAAGATATCGGATTTACCCCAAGAACCTTGCCTGCCCGTGTCCTTAGCCCAACACGGCTACAACCAACACCCCTGAAACATGCAAGGCCTTAGGCACGTGAGAGCTCTGAATGCTCTGCCTGTGTCCCCCCCTGGAAACTGAAGGGCAACATCACAATGACAGAAGCGGAGTGACGCTTGCATCGGTGCGAAGTCTAAGTGACCAGCTTCCTCCCATGCACCTCCTTGCCAGCTCTCACCGACACACAGGTCAACACTCAGCCACTCAACCTTGCCACTCAAGTGTCCTACAGAAGGCAGCCAGCATCACTGCAGGCATCACCTTCCTTCCTCCTCTATGCTCTCCATCACCAGGAACCAAATCCTGAGGCACACATGGGGTGCAGGGTTAGAAGAGTCTTCTTGCACCTGCTCTGGTGCCTTTGCACTTGGCCAGCTGTAATGTAGCTCCAAGGTCACACAGCAAATGAGAGGCAGAACCAGGATTTCAGACTGCCAACTCCATACTCTCCATGAGACACCAGCAACTCTTAGCCCCGGCCCCCTGATGGCCAAGTGCAATACATTTATACATACATGAACAGAGAGCCAAGTGCTTTGCTCCCACTGCAAGGCTTTCTGAAGAGCTCAGCACCGCAGGCACTTGAACACATCTGGCCTTAAAGTAATAACATCCATTAGGACGCGTCTCCACTGCAGTTAGTACACAGCAGGATAGTCTGGGAGCGAGCAGCTATGCTACAAAGCCATACCCAAGTTGCCGTATCTTCACTGGGCCTGCAATCACCGGGCTCCTCCTGGCATTTGTGGGGACACACCTCACAACTCTTTATGCTGCAGTAAAAAGAATCTACTCCAGGATCCTTTCCCAGGGAATTGTGGGAGAACTTGTCTATCCTCTTGGACACCCCAGGGGCAATTGTGGCAAGCCATTTAAGAACTAATCAGATATGAATGAGACAGTCTCCATCCTCACTGCAAAATGGGCACGTCTACACGTGCGCATTACTGAAATTACTGCACAGTACAGGCACAAGAGTACATGTGCAAGCCCATACTGCACAGTAAATATGGTGACTTGCACTGACTTGAGCATAAATTTGATAACCATATCATGCAGGTATCAAATTTACACCCAATTCATTACTGTGGAGTACCGCATATGTGGACACCTTACTGCACAGTAACATTGTGTGTGTGAACTGACTTCGGACTAACTTTAGTCCCAAGTCAGTCCACGCACAGTGTTAATGCACTTTACTGCCTGCACATGTAGTCTACTCAGTCTATTCCTGCTTACTGCACAGTAACTTACTGCGCTGTAAATTTAAGCCAGCGTAAATGCATGTGTAGACATGCCCAGTGGGTGGGTAACCAGCCTGAATGAAAGCAGCACCTGAGCTCTAGCATCTGCTTCCAGCCATGCCTGGGTTGGAAGAACTAGACCTTATTGGGGGCTGAAATAGGGACAAGCCTTAAGTTAACTCTCTGGTGAAGAGTCACTGTTAGGTTGGTTGGACACACAGATTTCACTTTATTTACTGGGAAGGCCTCTTCCAGGCCAATGGCTTTGTGGTTTTTAATCCAAAGATTGGCCTGGGTATTCTGTTCCTAAAATAACTGCACACAGCAACTTCAGAGCAGGGTGCCCCTTTCTTCTTGGCCTTTGCACTCAGTCTCCTCTGGTTCTAGGCCAAGGGTCAGCAACGTTTTTAGACCGAGTGCCCCAAATACCGACAACATCGATTTCTAAGACATTGGTGTGTCAGGGGCAGGCAGCGGGGGAGCCGCAAGGGACCTGATCCTTGTTGTAGCACTGCAACCCCAGCCCCTTCCCTGCTGTCCACCCCAAGGCACATATACCAAGCAAAATGCCTTTGCACACCATGCTCTGGCACCCGTGCCCGGGGTTGCCTACCCCTGTTCTAATCTCTAGAAAAGGACACAAACTTGACTTTTACCCCTCGCTCTTCCCCCATCATTAACACCATTCTCCTTCTCCCTGTCTATAAAGAACTCATTTTCCTGATAAGAAAAACCAAGTTAATCACGGTGTAAACAGTTCATTCAGCTCCCCTCTCTGTGACAGCTGGTGCCCTGCAATTCACACTCTGGCAATTAACTGTTTCATTCAGAGTCATTAAATAAAATAAAATCCTTATCCATTTTGTTGCTGTACTCCAGCTGAGTTGTATCTAATAGATAAAAAGAAGAAGAAAAGAACATTAATTACTATTGATTTAAACAAATGTGCTCACTTTATCACATGGCAGCTATAAATGGCTCACTACACAGAAACCACTCTTCCCTGGTTGAGCAAATGTCTGCCTACAATTAAGAAGACTTAACTTGAGGCTCAGCAGAATTGCTAAGATAAATGGGAACTTCTCACTCTCTTAGTCATAATGAAAGTGGAACTTGTTAACATGAACATGATCAAGAATTGAATCTTTCCAGCTTACAGCTATCTTAAAAGTGTGTATCCAGCTGCTGTCTGATACTTTGGAGTGTGCAGCCCAACTTGTTTCCCCACAAATCTATAAGCAGAGAGATTCTTCCATATGGGATTGTTCAAGAGAGGTCACCTGGATCTATGCCATCATCTCACACCAGACTGTGGGGAACATCACAGATGTTGAGGACGCAAAGTCGGGAAGGACTTGCCTCAACCAGCCAAACTCCTCTTGGGGTACATGTTCTGAAACCATATCCCGAGATCCTCTTTTACAGGGCGGATGGCCTACACCAGAAGCCAAGTCAGCACAGCACCACCCAAAGAAAGAAAACCAATTAGGTCTAGAGCTGGAGACTGTCTTTCAGATCAGGGTAGTAGAGCGGAAGGGTTAGGGAGACGCCGTCGTTGTTACATTGAGAGAGAATGGCCCATAATTTGTGTATGGGGAAGATAAAAAAGGAGATCCAGCGAGAAGTGCCAACTAGAAAGGGAGAAAAGCCCTTAGAGAAGTTCCCTTTGTAAAGGAGTAAGAGTCCTGCTGAGCTAGAAGAAAAGGTTCTTGAAAAATAGCCTTCAGTTTGAAAAGTCTGATGCGAGTTAAGAGCAGGGATAGGTCTCCTTCTCTCCCCAAAACCCACCCTGCCATATCTTCCCCTGGCACTTCTTACCAACCACCAGGAGGACTTCTAGGTATTGTCCATTAGCAGAAACCACTATTCCTCTTTTTGCATGGCTGTATGCACTTAATGACCCTGTCAGCTGGAGATGTTTGATCTTCCCACATGCTTAGCCAATACAGAATGCCAGGAAAACCCTGTAATGTAAACCAAGCCTTAGGCAGATCTGCTTTTACATTAATGAAATAGTTACTTCTCATCTGAATATGCAACACTTGTGATACCTGGGAAGTGAGTGTTTTACAAGCTCCACTTCCCTGTTCATTTGGTTGGCAAGTCCATTCATAATATCGACTTGCCCAGCCATGGACACAGACTGCTCTCAGGATGGGTGTGTTTTCAAACCCACTGAGAAATGGGCCTTCAACAAGGCCAACACGTGAAGATTTCTGGCCTTTTGAAAATAAATGTGATAGAGGGTTGCTTGCAATCAGCTGGCAAGAGATCCCTTCCGACCCTAGCATCTATGAATCTATAAGACCACAGTAGACTTGAGATGGATCAGAAAAGGATCAGTGACATTAATGCAGCAGTGAGATGGGAGCTCTGGCCTTTTGGATGCATCTGCTGGGTGAAGGATGACTACTCATTACAGACCTGCCCTCTGGCCTGGTGGAGGTCAGCAAACCAAGAGGCTGAGCATGCAGAAGTGGCCAGATAACATAACAGAGGGGTACGGCAGGGATCTAAAGATGCTACATCCTGAAACACGGTGGAGACTTAGAGTATAGCTGTTAGACGGTGAGATCGAGGAAGGGAAGGTTGTGCATGCGAGATGTGCGTCCTTCTGGAGTAAAGTTTTGTAAACCATCTCACTGCCATCTTTGCTATGCATCCCATTGTGCCTCCAGGTTAGAAACAGGGTAGTGTAGAGCCCTTCTGCCAGACAAAAATTAGCAGTGGGAAGCCCCCACACAAGGTAGATGTTTGCAGAGAGCTGTTTCCTCCTACTTCAAGGCAGCAATGTGCATCCAGTACCCGGGGCCGTAGTGTGGTTGTGAATCAGGTCCTCAGAGAACACATTTTTATCTGCAACATGGCAGGTCTTCAAGCAAGCAAGTAAATCCACAAATTCCTTCATGTTTTAATAACATATTGTTCTTCCATCAGTGATGACGACAGTTCCTCTATCCACTTTCCTGTGTTCAACCCCACACCACAGGCATGGCCCAATGCTACACAGTATTGGCTGCACCGCAGACATCCATTGCATATCTAACCCTCCTCCCAGACAGGCCTCTCTCTGAACATTTTAATTCCACAGCTTTGAGGGCTACTGAACAAAGCTACAGCTGTATTTACTTAAACAGAATTTAGGAGATGGATCAAATTGCCCTTAGTCATGAGCACAATTAACATTCACTTAGCCATCCACTTGTTATTTCATAGCTCAGTTCATTTCCTCTTGGCTCACCGGCATGTTCGGAAGACAAGACAATAAATGATGGCTGCTGTGGGAACCATGTTCCTGGCACAGGACCTGAACTGACAGCTGCCAATTTGTCTTTTTGTCATTTGGGGGGTAGGGAAAGGCTCTGCTGCTTGTCCCAGGATCCAACAAATGAAAAGGTCTTGAGAAGATCAAGTCAGATGCTCTCATGCAAGGGGCTCTTCTCTGATGACATCGATGAAAGCCACAGAAATTGAAGGTGATACATCAGCAATTAAATTGGTCCTTGATATTTATTCAAATTAAGGTCATGGTTGTTAGAGTTCTGCAATTTTGGTAGCAAAACCCTTGACAAGGCCCAGCTTGGGTTTTACTACTGATTCCAAACTTCATCTAAGACCTGTAATCCAGGTCCATGTTTTGTGTAGTGACATCTTTGAATCGTCAGGGGCATGGCTTGGCTGGACATGGCTTCAGTCTGAAAGTGGGCCAAACCCAAGAAGTCGCCTTGATCATCACTGAAGTTTTGATTCATTTCTACCTTCAGCATTACAAAGCACTTGCTTTGTGATAAGGGGACCTGATCATTAGTCAGCCTTGAGGACAAATCACATAGACTGCAGAATTTAATCTTTATCAATTAAAAATGTGTTCTAGAAATAAATGAGAGACCTCAGTAGCCCTGGCTTTTAGTTGTGTACCTTGTAAGAATATACTTTGGGGTAGTTCTGATACTGGTACTTTCTAGCCAGCTTTCAGCAAATTATTATGGGTAATCATTCCCCACCCCACAAAACTAGTTATTAGACTGGGAAGGCTGGAATATCTGTGAGAGCATTAGAAGGCACCTCTAAGCCATGGCTGTGGTAAGCGTATATATTTTAAAGGTCAGACGTCAACATTCGTGACCTACGCATTTGATTTATGTAGCTACCCTGGATACTTATTTCTATTGTATTCTTGAGATATGAGCCATACATCTTTAAATAGCCTGGTTAGAGCATGATTCAGGCACAATTTATGTTGCCTAAACATTGCAGCTCCTTCCAGATAAAGTATGATTCCTTCTAAAAGCAAAACCCTGAGTGCTGATCGCTCACAATAAGGTGATTTACATGGAGGCAGAGACTGCCAAGTTTTTCAGAGGAACTCAAATGTCAGAGTGGTACTGGCTGAAGGAGGCATTTTCGATGCTGATACATCATTTTCGGTTTCTTTAATAGAGCAAAAATTGTAACGCAATTAATTCTACAGCTGCACTTGTGGTTTCGTCCCTTTATTATTATTAAATGGGAAAAATGTTAAATGGCAAATAAATCATCCTATCACTCGCCACTGCACACAGTGCTGACCTCAAAAGCCTCTTTACAGTCTTCAGCATAAACTCTTGAAAGATGTAATCAAATAAATTAATCATACGGCCTGACCATTACCCTCCCACCTGTCATTCAAGAGGAGTTTATTTCTCCATTTCCAAGAGCCCTGCTTCTGTAGAACACAAGTTTAAATGAAAAAGCCCTTTAAAATGGTCATATGAAGGATTTCTCCCAAATGCAGCTCACATGAAGGTAGTGACCATATATAAAATTCAGAGTCATTTAAATTCCACTCCAGGCCCTTGACTTCTGCGCACAGGCGTGCAATCCAGCCATGACAGTAGGGGCCGAGGGTCAGGACTACCGGCTTCTAATTCCCAGCTCTACCACAGACTCAATTGACGTTGGATAAGTCATTTAATGACACTGTTTGGCCAGCTGTAAAATGACTATAATATTGTCCCACTTCAGAGACATGGAGTGGGGGTCACTGTTTGTAGACCTCCAGGAAAAAGGTGGCAGAATATCTACTGGTTGCTGCACATAAGCTGCCCCTGATCCTCTACACATACAGACACGCTCAATTTTACTCGTGTGATTAGTCCCACTGATCAAAAGTAAAAGTGAACATGTATATGAATGCTTGTGTGGATCGGGGCTATGGTTATAAGTATTATAAACCTTACAGATGTCTTCATAAATGAATCCATTTATTAGTCACTCTGTTGGATTATGCCCACAAACCACTCTTGGTTTCTCAGTCACTTCTCTAATGGGAACAGGATCACATTCAGCATCTTTTCCTCATTTTTAAAGCCTGGTGTCAGCTGACTTCATGCTACACTCCTCCCAGGAGGATAATACACAAAGGTGACCAGAAAGGGATCTCAGTGCAGATTAATAAGTATTACACACAGGGCCAGCACAACCCCTGCTCTTTACATTTTGCTACTTTTTCTTACTATTTTACACTGGACAGATTGCACCAAAACTTTAACAGCTTCCTAAGCTGCTTCTCGTACAGCGAACTGAGGACTTCCAGTGTTTAATGCAAACCCTCCCTGGTCACACATTTCTCTCTAGCCAGATTCAACCCCTTGATGGTATTTTGTGAAAAAGCTTAAAAAGGAAGGTCTGAGTACTGTACTTCCTGCTCCCTGAGTGGCATTAGGAGTGCTCCCAGGGGCAGAGGCTGCTCTTTGTACTTATGCTTCTCCTCCCCAGGGCCAAGGACCAGAAAAATACTGGACCCAGGAATGGCTAAAGTATCAGCGTATCCAGAGGTCTGGGAAGCAAAATGGGAAAGGGAAGGGTAGGAGAAAAATGAAATCAAGAGGAGCGTTGCAAGGAAGGATGCAGGGCATGTTGGTGTCTTGCTATAGCTCCATTGACTGCATGGAGCTACCCTGATTAACAACAGCTGGAAACCGGGCCCGAAGAAAGCAGGAATTGTTCAGTGTAACCACTTTGTCCCTCTGGTGACACAGTAAGCTACCACCCCCTGTTGCAACATGGCACATTATCCCCTAAAACTCTGCATTTAAACGTTCAGAGCCGTCTCAGGTGTTCGGAGGCTCTGCTCCTCTTCGTTTTCAAGCGGCGGAGTGGGTTGTGATAGAAAGACAATGTAAATAGGAATCGGGCATCCCATTACCGCTTTGACAGTTTAGCCCTTCTGTTTGTTGAGGTCGGCTACGTGAATCCATGGGATGCCAAGGCTTTAAAGGGTGAATTGGGCCCATGTGGTCTAGATGCAGTATGAGCCATATCCTTCTCCACTCCCCCATCCCTCCCCTACCATGGATTGGAAAGCCTTCTCTGGGAGCGCTCTCTGAAGCACTCGGCCATGGGCTAACTTTGCTCCCATTGACTTCAGTAGACGTGGAAGTAGAACGATGCCCTGTCAGCTTTCAACTGAGGATACCTGTTGTACTGCCTCAGATTTAAGGTGTGACATATGTGAAATAATGAAGTGAGCAATCTGCAGGCAGCTAAGACCCACCGCATGCTAACACTTTAAAAAGGAAGGGTACTCGCGAGTCTTTAGCTGATTTTGCCAACCATTTTCTTTTAAACATATGCCATCGTAAAAACCGCAAATCCTAATCAAGCTCTTCCTAATTGTTAATTAAAACTGCCTTGATATTTGATCCTCAAAATGCCTTTTAAATAAGAACCTCGTTGTATCTATTACTTTTTTACCCAGATTTCTAGTGTCTTCTATGCAAAGAGCTGCTAATATATGCTAATAAGAGGGAAGTGCTAAGAAAGGAGTTTAAAATAGAAAGTTTTAATTTAAAAATATCATGCACGTATCACGGGCTGATGATTCAGCATGGTAGATTTACATTAAGATTGGAAGTTTTTTTTTCAGAATTTTAATAGCCAATTGTTTGAGTCGCGACAGATGCTCAAACGCTCAAAAACCTGAGCAGAACAATATTTGCAACAAATCCTTTTGGAGAAAAGAAATGGGGGTTGTCCTTTGTTTTTTCACAACACTAAGGGGATGCCGCGAAATGGATAAGGAAGAGCTGAACAGCATCACGTTTCTAAAACTGTCTTGCCCTAAGCCACTGACTACGAAGATCCCACAAGGTGTAAGCAAGATTGTGGAAAGCTTGAAACCAACTGTTACATGATGGGATTGACCCTTCTCTTTTGCATCTGCTGACAGAATATCCTAAGGGCACGTGGGCCCAAGGTAGGTAAGGCCTGAAGGGTGAGCTTCCGCAGAAATTTCAGATACAAAAAGAGGTTAGACAAGGATGTATTTTGGCCCCCTTCCTATTTCATTTTTATATGAATGACGTCATTGGAAACATGCAGAATGCTCGTTTTCACACACCCCCCGCAAAAAAAATTACTAGCAACCCCAGTCCCTATTTTAATGTACGCAGACGATACCGATATATTCTCAAAACCCCCACTGGGTTACAGAGAGCAATTACAAATTTAAGCGTCTTTGTTGACAAGCTTGAAACCAAACGGAGCAAGGAATCCACTCCAGGCTGCACACGGGACATGCTGGAAATCCAGAAAGGTGATAAAAAGTTACAACCCTGCTTCAAATAAATGAGTGTTGTGAGTGCTCAGCTTCCTGCTGCATTTGGTTATTTGTGCTATAGACGCACACCAATAACTATTTTAACTTTGAGTCTCAGTAAATCAATTTACAAAGGCTTCAGCCACTTGCACTCATGGCCAAAGGAGACCTAGTCTGCCTCCTGTCTTGGGAAGCACAGTACAAAACCCATCCCAGAGAGCTGTTGGGAGTAAACAGATAATAGACCTGCTTGGAGCCAGCTCCGGAGTTTTAACCAGATCTGGTCAAGGCAGGCATGGAAAGCAAAGAGAAGCAAAATGAACTTATAACGGAGGCAAGCAGACACATGATTGAAAGACAGCTTCACGCTGCAAAGCCGGGGAATCTATCACGCCGCAGTTAGTGCAGCCTGCTGATTGCACTGATTTCTTTTCAGCCTGAATACATAAAAAACAGGCTGATGGAGAAGTAAGTTTAATAGGCATACTGCTTTGCTTTGATTTATTGCTCTGTCTCCTGGATATTAAACGATAGGGCCCACTGCATGTTTACCTCTTGGTGGCTACTCCCCCGTGAACATTACAATGGGGTGGATTTTAAATATTGCATGTGTAATGTGACCGTTTCCCATTTAGGTCTCCAGAACGTTTCTAGGAATGAGAGAGATCTCTGGCAGCATAAATCTGAAATCTAATGAGACGATTTAAAATCAAAATACAGGCAGACTGAACGGTGCAGTCATAAACATCTACCTCGGAAGTGCTGCCATTTGCGGAGGCAAAATTTCCAGATGTATGGCCACGCTGAGCACAGCGCGCTCACGGCCCAACCCTGCAAACATGAAATCAAGGAGGCCTGCTCACATAAGTAAAGCTCACATGGAAATGCAAGCAATTACTTGCTTGTATTGTACCAAGGCATTTTGGTGCTTTTAAAGCACTCAAAAAGCACTCGAAAACCTGCTATAGAGCAATAATCACATTTCTAGTGTAAAGATGTTTGGTCAGATCCTATCAACAGTTTTTCAAAGACTCAAGCAGGGTGGAACAGGATCACGTGTAGGTGCCTATTACGGGTGTGCGAAGTGGGCCCTATTCAATTCAGATTCAGCCCAAATCAGGGACAGCGATTCGATTCGTTGATTCAGATCACTGTTCCTGATTCGATTCGGCTGAATCCAAATCTGAAAATTTAATCCTGATTTGGAGAATCAGCGATTTGGACATAGACATAGCATTAAATGTTTTTCCTCCATACCTCGAGGTACCAGTGCAGCTCATGAATGCTGCAATGCTGGGGCGGATGGGGCATCCCACAGGAACATGGGGGGGCCCTCCATGTGCTTGGCGGTCCCCCCCCAAAGCATGCTCCCCAGTGGACTCAGAAGTGGACCAGAGTGCTTCTGGTCCACTTCCGGGTCGGCTGCTGAGCACGCTGGGGAGCCCCCCGCGCTCCTGAGGGATGCTCCATCTGCCCCACATCGCAACATTCACAAGCCGCTACCTAGAGGTATGCAGAAAAAACATTTAAAGCTGTCTCTATGTCCAAATCTCTGAATCTTTCCGAATCTCTCCGAATCGATTCAGAGGGTTCCGATTCGATCCAGAGAGATTAAGGGGTCCTCTGATTCGATTCGGATTCAGAGATTTGGCCACTGAATCAGGCTGAATCTCCACCAAACTGGATCAGGGACCGAAGCTTCGCACAGCCCTAGTGCCTATGTCTACTTGTGCACCTGTTGGATGGAAGAAAAGCAGGCCCGTTTTGTCTGTGGAAGATCTTTCAGACCAATTGCACCAAAGGCAATTGAGGGTTGGCACCGATGCTTGGCACTTTGCACACACCCTCCCTGAAACAATAGCTCCTGCTGTTTCAAGTTTCCTGGTGCCCCAAAGTTATCCTCAGTAGCAACCTCCTTGGCAAACTGGGGGTTTCACGCAACATCATTAACCTAAACTTGGCTTTGAACCAGCCATTCTTAAAAGAGTTTACACAACAAATCGCTAAAAGGCATTTAACAGCAGGCAGTAGCCAATAAGTCCTGAATTATTTAGAATATTTTACTATGAATAATTGCATTGTTTAAAGAGATGGTGTTTTTCTACCCTCCCTGGAGCCTGTAAACTATTTTATGGTAGCAATAATGAGAGGGTGAAACTATAAAAGCAAACAAAGCTTTGTAATAACACGGAGCTGTCTGGAATCAAGCAGATCAAGATTTACAGGGGAAACAGAGCAACTCAAATGCTATTTCAATTTATTAATTAAAAGTAAACATGTGTTAGCCAACAATAAGGCAAACATACTTCCAGGATCCAGCTAATAAACCCAGCCACCAGAAGCACGTATAGTGTTGTATAATTAAACTATCGAGACCAATAAAAGGTGCTTAAAAATACACTAAGGCCCCGATTCTGCAACTGTTAGTGATGTAGCAGTCAAGGTATTAATATTACCACTATTAACTATTTGTTTTGGAGTAACACTTAGGAGCGGTAGTCACAGACGGGGACCTGTTGTGCAAGGGGCTGTACAAGCACAAGGCAAAAAGGCAGTCCTCAGCCTCGAAGAGTTTGCAAGCCAAGTGCTACGGAGTGCAGACTTGAGGCCTTAATGGCTAACTAATCTGTCCTTCCGTGCATATTAGGAGACTAGTACTACCCTTGCCCCTGCCCGCTTTCTACCCAGAGACACACTGAGAGCGTAGGAGAGATGGGTGAATAATTCATAATTCATGAGGTAGTTCATACATGTTTCCGTCCTTTCTGTTCCCACCTTGTCCACAGACTGATTGAAAATTAATTCATTATTTGAATTTATTTGTGCATTCTAAGGGCCACGAATCCCCGCTCAGTGAAAATTCGACATTCCACGTTTGCACTTGGTACTACGTAACTCCCTGGCTTTAGCGCAGCCTCTGCTGGGTTGATTTATGCAAGCAATTCCCTAGCGGCATGAATATGGATTGCTTGGTTGAATGTCATATTTACAGTGTGCAAGCGTGAGCTCCAGCACTGGCTTTTCCAGAGGCCTTTGTGCTAGCGAAGCTCAATCGCTCCATGGTTATCAGGAAACGAACACACAGGCCGAGCCAGAGTTGGAACAACACTGTGAGGTCTGATGCGGACTGTCCCTGGTGACTTGCATGCACAGAGCAAGGCAGACTGAGACACAGCACCTGGTCCAATTAGCTTGGCATTAATGCCTCCTCTCCCGGCAACCCTGTTGCAAAGACACCTCACTTTGGATCAGAGCCGGCATTCCCCAAAGGGCGAACAAGTGCGTGCCTGCTCACAGCACTGAGTCCTACAAAGGGAAGCTCATATTTCGAGGTGGGATCAAGAGCCTGCTTGCTTGATGCTAAAAACCTGACCACTCTCTGCTCTTTATTAGTTTAGTTGAAAGCCTTCACCAGCGTTAGCCATGCCAAAGGCATTTGGCTTTAGGCTACGTGTGCAGGGGTAGGGATTGTCTCTTCTAGGGCAAAGCTGTTTCTGTTCTGTACTTGGTATCTGACCTAGTCATAGGGAGAT
This sequence comes from Alligator sinensis, assembly GCF_000455745.1. Taxonomy (NCBI): domain Eukaryota; kingdom Metazoa; phylum Chordata; order Crocodylia; family Alligatoridae; genus Alligator; species Alligator sinensis. The sequence continues at coordinate 964,188 of NW_005842212.1, read as the reverse complement.
GCCCTGGTCCCAAACCTCTGTCCCTGGGCACAAGGAGTTTGAGGTAAGAGTACAGCAGGAGTCAGTTATGTGACATAAGGATACAGACTGGTCAGAAACAGCCGATGGGGATTCCTAAACGGTCTATAGACCGATTCATCAGTTATTCCAGACAGCGGGCAGTCTGTCCCTGGGACAAAGCATCAGAGCAGTGCAGTGGAGCGACGCTATTGCCGAGTTAAACAGACTGGGTAGTTTTATCACTGTTTGATGTCCCTGGCAGCATGAAGGCAATCCCAATCCAATAAGCATGTGCTGAAGGCATCAGCCAGTGGCCTGTGACAGGCAAAGAGGGATTTTCTCCTCCTTGTGTGGTCTCCTTGCATTATCAACCATTTGCACTGGGGAGGGGGCAGAGTATGTATCTGCTTGAGAACAAGGGAGAGAGGAAACAGGACAGGACCCCAGGGAGGGCTAGGGTACGGGAGAGCGGCAGCAGCAGTCCCAAATGAGATACCTCCCAGCACGAGGCCCACTGCTTAGCCAAGCCAAGCAACTTCGTTAGTGACTGATCAACCCCACCAGGCTGGATTGTTAATACAGCTACAACGGATCAGTGCTGTGTCTCCGGGTCCAGAGAGGAGGGGGTTGGCTGGAGCTAAAGGAAGGAGTAAGCCAGTAAGTTGTCATACTTTCTCCTAAGTGTCTGGGCAGCGGCTGCACAGGCGTAGGGGGAGCTCTTCCTCCCAAGGAGTGTGAGTAGACAGAAGTAGTTACCTGTGTTAGTCTGAAGTCAGGCAGAAGGCAGTGTTGATGTGCACCTGACAGACTGACTAAATAAAATATATAGAGAGAACAGTCAGGATCTAGACAAGAGGAAGTAGTAGGGTTTAGAAGAGAAGGTCTGCAACCATTTGGAGGACCCCAGGAGGACCACTTCATGTCTTTCCAAGCCAGATCCAGTTGCATTTGAGACATTGCTTTTCCTGGCCCTTTTGGATAATAAAAGACATTTCCTGCGTCCTGTTCTTAAATTCACCCCAGAACATCCCATTTGGATGCGTCAGGTATCAACATCTTCAGAGGAGGGATACCAGAACGGATGAAGCAGAGATCTGGGGATGCTGGGCTTCCACAGTGTGTTCAACTCCTCTTCTAGCTCATAAAAATCACAGATTCATAGAAAATGAGGGCTGGAAGGGACTTCAGGAGGTCAGCTAGCCCAACCCTCTGCTCAAAGCAGGACCAGCCCTAACTAGATCATCCCAGCCAGGGTTTTGTCGAGATGGGTTTTAAAAATTTCCAAGGATGGAGATTTCGTCACCTCTCTGTGTAACCTGTTCCAGTGCTTTGCTACCCCCTCCTAGCGAGAAATTTCTTCCTAATATCTAACTTAAACTTCCCTTGCTGCAACTTGAGACTGTTGCTCCTTGTTCTGTCATCAGCCCCCACTGAAAAGTCTGGTGGCTGATGACAGAACAAGGAGCAATGGTCTCGAGTTGCAGCAAGGGAAGTTTAGGTTAGATATTAGGAAGAATAATGTTTCACCAGTCTACTCCTACCTTTCACTGGGATATTTTGCAAATTGATTCTTTTGGAGAAGTTCAGGTTTGGACACAAAGCCCAGGCTCTTGCTGCACTGAAGACACTGCATATAGCTTCATAGTTGTTAGGGACTGGAAGTAGGGACCTTACAGATCATCGGGTCCAGCCCCCCGCACTTGGCCAGGAAAGGCTGCTGGGATCGGATGACCCCAGCAAGATGGCTTGATGACACTTTCTGAAGATCGCCAAGGTGGGTGGCTGCACCACCTCTGGGGGGGAGCCCGTTCCAAACCCTCGGTACTCAACTTGTAAAGTTTTTCCTTATGTCTAGCCCAAAGCGATCCTCAATCAGTTTGTGCCCATTATTTCTTGTCCTCCCCTGGGGTGCTTTGGTGAACAGATGCTCCCCAAGGCCTTGATGTGCGCCCTTGATATACATATAGGCTGCCACCAAGTCCCCTCTGGGTCTTCTCTTTTCCAGGCTGAAGAGTCCCAAGTCTTTCAGCCTCTCCTCGTATGACCTGGTCTTTAGGCCTCTAATCATGCGCATGGCCCCCCTTTGGACTCTCTCGAGCTTCTCCACATCCCTCCTGAAGTGCGGCACCCAGAACTGGATGCAGTACTCCAGCTGGTAGTCCATCAAGGTCTCATCTCACACACGAGTCCAGGAGACAGAAAGATAAAGTAAATGTGACTCTACATAAGAAAGATTCTTTGCCTCTGTCAACTCATTCAGTTAACAAGAAAGTCTGGGGCTCTCTCCAGTTGCCAATCATGTCTGCTGAACAGCAGACGTTTCCTCTAATTAATAGCACCATACTCCTTCGGCTGTCGGGTGCTGATAAGCTCTGAGCAGAAGACCTGAAGCTATGAACACTGTATTGATTTCTGTATTGATTTTGATCTTTTTTTCTCCTGCTATTGTACATGCAAATGGATGGTAATGATTCAACGTTACGACTGCTGCATTCAAGTGGCATTTAGCAAAAGGCAATTTAATCAACTGATTGGGACTTCTCTGTGTTCCTTTCCTCTTGTCTTCTTCTTTGCTTTCGATGGGAAAAATCCTTTACGAGAGAGAACTTACTCACCAGTAGCTGGAGTCTTTCAAAATGGGTCGCCCCTGTGCATAGCCTTACTTTGGGGGCACATGCGTCTCAACCACTGAAGCTTGGAGATTTTGCTTTGGCAATACTCACAAAGCACACCATGGGCCCACTCCTCCCTGTACTCTGTGTGGAGGGCATAAAGGACAATTTCCCTTTGTGTGGCTTAATGGTGTCACACATTACACGTATCCAAATTTTGGAGCTTTTAAATGAGTTTGCATCGTTGCAAACTAAACTGCATCCCAGTGTAATTTAGTTTGCAACGTTACAATTTGGAATATTGCAGCCATTAGGCAGCTCACCCCCCTGGACTGCGGGAGACGCGGGCAGGCGCTGTGGAAAAATAGGATCAGGCCCGTTGCTGTTTCTGCCTTCAGCACGCTTCTGTGGCTGGCAGGACACCTGGGGCAAACTGGGAATGGGTTTCAATTAAAAACCCACCGTTTCAATTTAGGGGGCAAAGAATGCAAAAAGGACTAAACCCCTGTCGTGTGTACAAGCGCCCCCAGAGTGCCAGGAAGAAGTGGGGGGGAGGTGGGACGTAGGAAACGTGCATGGGCAATGCATCTTACAGAGCTCCCACTCCTGTTAAGTAACTCCTCTTTATCCTTGGGGTGCTTGTCCACATGCACATTCCTTTGTAGGTGAATCAAGTCATGGCTAGTCCATCAGAAGGTAACTCCTGGATTTCAAGGTGGTTGGAGGAGATCATCTGCTCTGAAAACTTTTGTGATACTGCTATGCTTAGTAAAGGTGTGCATGGAGCTCCACGTGCCTGCCTAGCAAGGAGGAAGACAGGTGTCCCAGAGAGGCTGAGAAAGTCAGCTGGGGTTGGTGGAATGTGCCCTAATCACTGTTGGTGGATCCACCCTAACAATTTCCTAGCACACTTGATGCAGCCTGAGAACCATTAAGATGGTCACTGGCAGGAATCCCTGGGCCTTTCAGTCTTTTGGCTATGGGCACAAATAGCCAAGTTGAGCAAAGGCATGTGGAACAACAATGATCTCCTAGTGCAGGAGTTTTGTGGTACTAAACAGAGAATGTAAAAGTTAAGTTTAATCTTCTGGGAGATGATCGTTTCTTATTAGTTGAAGCGATGATCACCTAAAGCATTTAAGCACGTGTGCAACTAATCTGGCTGGAGCTGCATGTGTAAAGTTTGGTAGCTGCTTTCAGGCTCAGGTCTGCAAGGGTGAAGTGCCACAGAAACAGCCTAGCAAAACAGTAGCTGCGCATTTAATGTTAAATCAGTCTCTCCTTTTAAAGTGAAGGCACATATAGGTGCTTTACTGGACTGGAGCCAGAGTGTCAAGAACCTTATAAAAATCAAGCTCTATGTGCTGTGCTGGGTCAGGATTTAACAGAGTAGATAGGGACGATGACTTCAATCAACATAATCCACAGTTGGAGTACTGCGTCGCAGTTGGAGTACTGCGTGCAATTCTGGGCGCCGCACTTCAAGAGGGATGCGGATAACCTGGAGAGGGTCCAGAGAAGGGCCACTCGTATGGTTAAGGGCCTACAGACCAAGCCTTACGAGGAGAGACTAGAGAAACTGGACCTTTTCAGCCTCCGCAAGAGAAGGTTGAGAGGCGACCTTGTGGCTGCCTATAAGTTCATCACGGGGGCACAGAAGGGAATTGGTGAGTATTTATTCACCAAGGCGCCCCCGGGGGTTACAACAAATAATGGCCACAAGCTAGCAGAGAGCAGATTTAGATTGGACATTAGGAAGAACTTCTTCACAGTT
>NW_005842212.1:941905-959792 GCF_000455745.1 Alligator sinensis | reverse complement strand
TTTCCTGCCCAGGGCAGGGGGTCGGACTCGATGATCTATTGAGGTCCCTTCCGACCCCAACATCTATGAATCCATGGTTAAGTACCAACATGTTTTAATTTTTAAAAATATCAATGAAAAACTTTTGTAATGCATTTATAAAAACACTGCATTTGTGCAACCAGCTTCAATGGGAACACATCGTCATCCCACCCAGGAATGATAATGATAACAACCTGATTTTTACCAGAGGAAATAACTAAAGACCACCAATGCTCCAGTAACCACATGCAATCTGCTACTAGAATCGAAACATCCATTGGGAGGAGATACATGTAAGAAACATTTGCTTAAGAAATCAGTTAGCAGTTGATCAGACATGGGGGATGTATCTACGCAGTGTGATCAGAATTAATGGCGAATGAAATTCAAAAGCAGAGTTGTATGAAACCCATCCGTTTCAGTTCAGATGAGACTCGGGGACCTCTCTAGGAAGTGTGGTGCACTTGTAACCACTTCCTACCCTCTTCTCTCTCCTTTTCCATTTCAGCAGACTACTCACGTACAAATTTAATGCAGCACAGAAAGCCAGCACGTTCACTGCAAAGTTCTGTTTTGCTAGGAGACTGGTGGTTTGGGGTGGATAAAAATCCAGCCAAGACATACGCATTTTGGTCAAGGCTTTCAATGAATCCTTGACTGCTGTTTCTGGATTGCACAGATAGATGTGAAACAGACAGACAAAAATATTAACAAGGCCTTCGACCACTTCTATCAGCAGGGTCAATGCCAAACAACCAAATTAATTTTGCTTGGCCGTGGTACAAAGGTTTACAGCAGCCTGCCATTCAAAAGGCTCAGCACTGGAAGTTATTTGAAAGAAGCATCCCCAAGTCTGGCTGTTTACCTGACGTGGATCATAACTTTCCACACCACCAGTGTCTGCGCCACTGAACTCAAACTGAAAGCATTCCAGGGTGTTTGGGACAACTCCAAGTATTTTCTGTTTCTTGAGTAGGACAGAAAATCAAGAATAGCCATTCCCAGGGCATTTCAGTCTTGTTTCCCAGTGCAATGCAGAGGTGGATTTCTACTTATGTTATTCCACTGCATCTTGTGCAACATCTTGCTGTCATGCACATACAACAGACACAACCCAACTCAGCAGTTCTCATGGGTAGTTTACTCTCTTAAACAGGATTTACTCTACTCCTGAATGACAATGAGAGGTGTAGTCACTCTGATCCCTAGTCTTGCAAAAATCCCTATCCATAAGAACAAGCCAAATACCTTGGTACCTGCCCAGAAATCCTAATGGGGTTTTCTGCCAGTTCGTGTAATGTCTTGCAACTTTATTACTGCAATTGATATCACTGGTTGCTTTTTCCTTGACGAATTGCTTAAGCTACTACAGGGGTTTGAGGGAAAGTTATATTTACATTTGTCTTAACGAAAAATCCTGCTTTATGAAATAAATCATCGTATCTGGTGGTGTGCTTGCTATTAGGGTAGGCATTCCCTAAACATACAGAGCAGTGAGTATAATCTGTACTTCTAAACTATAGGCATCACTACTATACCCACGAGAGCTACAAATGGCATACCAATCACAGTCCAGAATACAGGATCCTTTAACACTGTCTCTCTAGGGGCGCCTGTATATGTCACGAGGTTTAATCCTCAGGAAGCGTGGGTTGGATCTCATTTCTGGATCATGAAACACACACAGTATCATCATCTGATTTCATCATTGGACTGCTTGCTTTTCATGTTGTTGGTACGTGCCTGCTTTCTGGGATAAGTGGTTGGGAATTTTATGATGAAACGCTTTGCTGACTGCTAAGAGTTGCTGCGTTAAAAGCAAAGCTTGCTGTAGCAATGTGCCAGGCTTGATTACAATGTCATTGGGGAACGTTTTCCCAGTCCCAGATGGGATTTCTGTTTAAAATACAAGAGAGGCCCACACCAGAGTACCCAAAAGACCCTCACCTTGGATAAAGTAGATCCAGGTTTAAATCTCTGCTTTGCCTAATTTGGACAAGGGACTTAATCCTCAACATCCCACATCCATAGTGCCCCCACCAATAAGTCATTGGCTCTTCTGGGATGGGGCTCTCTCAATCCTGTCTGCTTCAGCAGCTCCGCTTTGTATAAATAAGGAAATAGTCCTTGGAGCACCTTCTTTAACCTAAGTCTCTCATGCCACAGTTTAGGGTCCTAATTTTTTAAAATTTTCACAGGGCAGGAAAACCGTTTCCAGCCCAACTCTACTTACTGGTTTCCAAGACCCACTCTGAACCTCTGGATTGCTGATGGCAAAGGATCCTTTCCATTGACTTCAGTGGGAGTTCGATCAGTTCTTCTGTCTGGAAAATATCGAGGAGGTGCACACCTGTCTCACCCCAGTTGGCTGAATCTTAGACCTGGCTTGGAAACAGAATTCCAGTTACATGAATGTCTTTGAGTTTTCTGCATATTTTCATCCTGACAGTAAAAGTCTGGTCGACTGCAATGGTAGGCAGCAATAAAAAAGGCTGCTGACAGACATGGACCCCCACACCCCTTCCCCTCTCCAAAAACCATGCTTTACCGAAAGAAGTGGTACATTAGTTTGACCTGGCTCCACAGTGTCTGTATAAATTGCATGCTTCAGCAGGGCTTTTTGGCACTTTTATCAAATGCTGATTCAATCAGTGTTAGATAAAAATGCTAAAAAACTCCCAGTGAAGTACCCCATCTATACAGACATTGCACGAGCCAGGTCAAACTAACCCAATGCCTCTTCTGGGCGTGCGCCGGGCTCAGTGCGGGGGCATACCGAGTTTAAAGTAAAGCACTGTTTTGGGGGGGTTTGGGTTTTTTTACATCTATAAGCAGCCAAAATGACCAGAATCCTCTCTATTTCATTATGCGGCCACCAAGGCTTCTCGTGCACCCAGCTCTGCTGCAGTCTGCCAGGCTAGTAGCCACAGTCCTGAGGAATCAGAAAGACCTTTGTCCTCAGTAGCTTGCTGGGCCAGTAGTTGGGAAGCCAGGAGTCAGGAAGTCCTGACTGTCACAAGTGGGCTGTTGACAGGCTGGAGCCTGGAAGCTGAAGCTCCCGCAGCTCTCCACCCTGGTGGCAGGCAGGTCCCCATGCTGCCCACCTCCTCACCCAGCAATCGGGATGCCCTGGAGCTCTGTCAGAGCTGTCCTGATCAGCTCTGCTAAATCTATTCAGCTTTCCTGGCCTATGCACAGAACAGTAAGCATGACCTGCTCCCATAATTTAATTCCAGGATGGTTAGGGAGAGAATAATCCTTTCATCCGCTGCCAAAAGTAGAAGCCAGGACTAAATAAATCGCTCAACCAAAATTTCATACCGTAATGCATTTCTTTGTTCACTAGCATACTGTTAACATACCTAAGTAAAACAGGTCATGGCATTGCAAGTCGAGGAAAACCTTTGCCTGGCACCTGTCTGAGAAAAATCTCCTTTTGTTTTAGCTCTTTCCTACTATGGGGAAGAGCAAAACACACAGCTCCACACTCTTAACAGACTGCAAATGTGAATGTGAGGGCCTGGGCTGGCGGGCAGAACTGGGGCTCAGGACACCAGGTCTGTTCTCTGCTGTGCCATTAGCTTGGTGTGTGCCATTAGACCCTGCCTCTCTGTGCTGCTGTTTCCCTTCCTCCGCTCACTGGTCTGCGTTGCCTCTTCAGATCCGAACTCCTCCCAGGCAGTGACTGCCTCTGCCAGTGTACCTGTGCAGCACTTAGTGCAACAGGGCTCTGGTGTCAGAAGCTCAAGGTAATACAGGTACTCTTATACTGCCCGTGCCGTTTTACCCTAGCAAATGGTAAGAAGAGGCGCTCTCCCCACACTCAGAGCTCTCCAAAGAAATACGCCCTCCTCCAAGTGCGTGAAGAAATCCAGCGCTCAGTGTCTCACCGTCGGACTCCCAAGTGGCACCATAAAGTTAGCCAATCTCTTAATTGAATCAGGCCCAGCTCTAGTAGCCCCCAGGACATGCTTTCGTGGACATTTATTATGCAGTGCTGGAATTAATCTGAGCTCTCAGGCTAAACAGAACAGCTGTATTTCTGCCACATTAATCTTCCCATTTTTGACAATTTATGGGAATTGCAGGGCAGCTGAGCTTTTCTTTTCCTCCCACCTCTTGCACTGTTCCCTCAGGGACTCCCCATTCATTCCTCCTCTCCCCTCCCATTCGGGTTCGGAGTACCACAGGGCTCATCGCTCTTGCCACTTTTTGGCAACCTCAGCCATTTGTGTAATGTCAATCAACATCTGTCTGCATGAGACTCAGGCCTCTAACCACCACTGACCATCAGTCAGGTTTGATTCTGCACTAGTGGCTGGGGCAATCAATGGGAGCTTTGCCACTGACAACAACAGGAGCTGGACCAGGCCCCTGGACTGATTTATACATCGCCGTCTTTAATGAGCTGGAAGGGAAGTGAATAGAAGGCTGGAAATGTTTGCTGCAGAGGATGGAGAATTATTTGGGATAGAGCAGAGAAGACTGAGCAGCCTCCTAGTGGAGGATAGACCTGTCAAAGCTAGCCTAATAGACAGCACAGTGGCAGGTGAAAGTCAGTGTTGACAAGGTAATTCATGCTGAAAATTTAACAATTTAAACAGCCCTGCAAATTGCTGGGGTCTAAGTGAAACAATAACTGCTGGGAGGGGAGGTGGGGGGGAGAGACTTGGGCATCACTGAGGACACCTCAATCAGTCAAAACTGCTGCTTGGCATACAGCAGAGCTGGGCAAGGCAAACAAATCGGAGAATGGATATAAGGCTGAATGGAAAAACGACATTAAGATTATTACGACGCTACCCTATTATCCATGTGGATGGCATACCTGCCCCTTGGATACTGTATTCTGTAATCAGATCTGGTCACCTCGCTAGATGAACATGATGTAAAACTACCATCCTGATTTTGACTTGATAAGCCTAACAAAAGAGAATAACTTCTTATGAAGAGATTGCCTTCCCCTACCACCAACCCCCCATCAAATTCTGCCTATGATCCTGCCATACTTGGGCTAAAATATGATCTACCTGTAGCACATGCCTATACTATACACCTGCTTGCAATTCTCAGGCAATACTTATAGGATTAATGGCATGAAAATGGGATCTTTTTAATGGGCTTTATGTAGCAGTTCAAAGATGTCACCCACAGCACAGGAAAATGAGAAATTATCAGAGAAAGAAAACAACTTAAATCAACAAGAGGAGGAAAAAGCAAAAGCTGTCTCTGTCTCTTGATTACAGGTTTGCAGAATTGGAGGCAAGAAGGAAAAATCCAGCCCTGTTGAAAAGTAGAGCACTCCAAGACTAGCCCAGAAAAAATTGAGATCTAAGAAAAGTGGACTCGTGAAACGTCTCCTTGAAAATGTAAAACAAGTGTCATGTCTTTCCCATTACAGCTACAGATGCCTAGACTATATAGTTAAAGATGATATGATGCTGGCATTGTTATTCAGGCCGCAGGAGCCTTTTTTAACTAGCATTAAGATGCTTTTCATCTTGAGCACTGCACACAAGTCCCTTCTGCATGCAGACAGCCGCTCTGCTTCATAAGTTCCAATCCAAGTAGTTACTAAAGCTCACTGTTAGGGGAAAAAACCCCAGAAAACTAGTGCTAAAATGATCCCTTCCTGCTGTACACCTGTGGCTCTTAACCTTTTTTATGAGGGTCATCCCAGAATGCAGGGAAGAGCTTGACAAAGAGACATACCAAGGAGATTCCATGAAGGAAGAGCCTTAAGGTCTTCAAGAGGAGGTTGGATAGACATCTGGCTGGGGTATTATGATCCCAGCCCAGGGCAGGGGGACGGACTTAATGATCTGTTCAGGTCCCTTCTGACCCTAGAAACCATGAAACATGAATCCATTCAGGAGCTCTAAGAGAAATCACAAACCTGAACTAGGAAAAACTTGGGCTCTCTTAAACAGCGTTTTAAAAAACCCTTAATGCTGGAATAACTCTCAGCGCTGACTACTGCAGATGCAGCTTGGCCAGTGCTGAAGGTTTCTGAAATTCCACTGTTTCAAATGGAAGCGAAGTGGAAGTCTAATTAAAGTGTCTCCGGTGAAACGAACACGAGAACAGTAGTGCTGCAGCTCTGGACTGCTTTCTTCCACTGTTAGCAGCAGCAGCTATTCCACAAAACCAAGCCAAAACAGGAGCAACTATTTGATGTCCATTGCGTCAATCTTACAAAACGATAAGTCCCAAAAAGCAGGAAATCCAGAAGCTGAGCCTTCTGTAAGACGAACAAGCGACCACTGTTTGAGTCAAATACCCACAAAACGAAGAACAGAGGCTGACCTTGGGCCTCTCGTCCACAGATAATTAGCACGGATCCTTTTGTTAAAGCACAATGTGCAAGTTGCATGTGTTGCAGCTCAGATTCATTATCATCTCTGTGTGATGGATGGGACCGAGATGACTTTCCATTCACCACCACATGCACACCAGACATTGCAGTTTATAGAAAGCATCTCATTTATGAATAACGGTTCAGACGGTGAAAGTGACAGCATCCTCTGCTCTTCCTCTCTCGCAAAACTGACGCTGGAAGATTACAATGAGGCGTTGTCCTGAGGATAAAGTCACTCTCTTATAACAGCTGCCATTAGCCGGGTACTGCAGCAGCTGCCACTAGTTCTACAGAGTGAGGATGAGCGTTTGGGTACCCACATGCTACTGTCGGGTCACAAGACTGGAAGGAACTGCTCCCTACCCACCATGTCCAGCTCTCTGCTATTGCAGGCAACCCACCTCATATCATCCTCATTTTTGGTCCTCCTGCCCCTCCTGCAGTTGAACTGTAATGAACATAGCTGCCTAGGTGTAGAAAGGCAATCACTACCCTGTGGGCTCCATTGGAAAACAGGAGGTAGAGTGAAAGACAACCTGAAGAAAAAGAACAAAGTTTTGATGTCTGTAAAATCCAGAGTGCTTTTTCTACTATTTAAATGGTAAATATACAGAGATTTCAAAGACCCTAATCTTCTCCCTCCTGGTTTCATTAGGGGCAATAGATTGTATAGGTGGTACCTTAAAAAAGTGTTTCACTAGATCAGAGACTAGGAAAGCAATGTCCATCAGACATTCAGAGAATGATGCTTCACTGAGGATCTCAGTTAGCAAGTGCATGAGCCTAAGTGTAGGAGAGCGAACAAATGCGAGGAAACTTGGACATCTGGCCAGAAGAACAGGAGCTGCAACAGGAACCGAGTATAGCAAAGGTTTCCCTCTTGGCAGCTGTGGATAGGAAACGGGACATTTCTCTGTGTCTGGAGTGGTTATCACTAACTGCAGTTTGGATCGACTTTTGATGGTAATACAGTGGCTGCATAGCTACAGCAGTTAAATTTGGGAGGTTTGTAAAAATATATTCTATAAGCTTGCAAAATTATCCATTACTCCTGTGCAACTTTTTCCAAGAAAAATATCAAGATCTTTGAAAAGTGAATAGAGAGGAATATTATGCTTAATGATCCGTATCTGCCCAGGAAACACACTGTTGAATGCCCCAAATGAAAAGTCATCTTAGAACAGCGATTCTCAAACAGGGTGCTGTAGCACCCTGGGGTACTTTGAGATCCTTGGATCCCCGAGATCCAGGGTGCTGCAGGGTGCCATGCAATGTTAGCACTTTTAGGTGTACAAACATGATTCACATGATAAAGTCAGACATTTCAAACAGGAATGAGTAGAGTTAAAAAACATTCCGTCTTGTTGTCTTCTGAGTCCTCTGCACCAGAATAATTGCTCTGCTCTTTTTCTTTAGTCCAAAAACATGTGAAAACTAAGAACTGGCATTTTCTGAGCGGTGCCTTGAGTCTAACAAGGGGTCCCTTGAGTCTAAAAAGGTTGAGAATAACACTTACTTTTCTGTGCATCAGGATGGTGGGCAGACAGTTGCACCACAGTGTGAATAAAAGACAGAGATTCTCAGATGCAAAGAAGTGAGAAGGAAGCAGCTATAAAGGGAAGATGTCCCAGCATGGAAAAAGGTGGATTGGCACGGATGGGAAAAGGCAGCACAGTCCCACTTCAACCATGTATGTCCAGACACAGAACCACTGGAAAGAGACTGCGGCAAAAGAAATGTGAATTAAGGAGCAAACACATAAAACCCCAGATCACCACTTGAATTATTCAGAGGACCCTATGGCTAAGGACATGCCAGCAGAATTTTGGATATTATATTATGGATAAAAGTGGAGGCCGACAGGACTAAACGTGCTAGCGATGCAGATTTTTGCTTCATTGTCTTCTGCATCTGCTGGAGAGGACTTCACCAGCAGCTATTCTCCCTCTTAACTTCGTGTTTTCTTAAAAGAATGCTTCAGAAATAAAAGAAGGGGAAGGAAAGGGCAGGGGAAGGGAAAAACCGCAGCAACTAACTAACAGAAGCGATTGGTTTGGGTTCCTTATTTCATATGAGCCTGCCCAACTAGGCTGGATGAAATGAGGCAGAGATGGAAAAAGCACATATTGCACAGCCCTTCCCGGACACGTCTTCTGCCTCTACCCAAGCTTCCTTCCAGCTCCTTTCACTCCTATAGAAGTGGCTCTCTCAGAGCTGTGCAAAGCCCCCCATTTCAAACAAAGTCTCATCTCAAGCTCCTTGTCCTTCTGTTAAGGATGTAGCACACAATGCCTTCTGCAAGGAGCAAACGTCTGATTATGAGATTTCTCTCTGCCTCCCTGCTCCTACAGCATTAGTTTAGAGTAAGTAGCAATTTGCCCCATAAGTCTGCTTTATGAAATGCCTATCGCAAATGACTACGGGACTTGGAGAAATTCTCCAATTTCTCTTCATGGGAAGTTTCCATGTGAATCAACTTAAATTTAAAAACACAACTATGACATCTAGCGGGCATTTAGTTAAACATGTTTGTACTCTGCTGGCCACAAAAAAATTGCTGCTGTCATAGAGAACTTGGGGTAGAAGGGACCTCCAGAGCTCATCTAGTCCAAGCCCTTGCCCGAGGCAGGATCATCCCCATCCAAACCATTCTCTAAACTCTACATGAGACCACCGCCAACCCTGCCGCAACATAGACCCACCCCCTGTATGCAGCTGGGACTGCACAGGGCAGAAAGAGAGGAGCGCAGTCAGGGCTTCGGGCTCTCGAGTTGCATTTGTGGTTATAGGCATGTGAGCAAGGCCCACACTGTTGAATAATACCGTCCTAGGTGCCATTTCAGTGGGATAATCCATATTAATAGGTAAATGGTGTTATGTCACGAATCAGTTAAGATTGGGCTGAACAGAGCATTCCTAACACACGGGCAATGGTAAGAAATGGAAAATCTGACATCTAATAATCCATCTCCTTACTCCTCTGCCCAGAGACATGCTCTGCAAGCACCATTAAAAATTCAAATAGCATACTTTTTTTTTTTTTTTAAAAGATAAACCCTTTTGAAAATTCTGACAGTCTATGCCGAGACCTAAATTTACTATATTCTATTAAAATATTTACTCTAAATAAAAAAAATGCATTGAGGAATACATGCTTGTTGCCAAATATTTAAAGAAATCAAACCTCTGAGCTGATGGAAGTCATTGGACAGACACGCGGAAGAAGGGCTTGTTAACGTGCTAGTCCGGCTTTGTCAAGAGTATACGGAGACTATCTTCCTCACTCCAATGTATTCAGCTAGTTTAGTTCAATGCGTGGTTCACCCAAATGTATGAATCCAGTCTGGAATTAAAAAAGCAAGAAAGCTATTTTCCTCTGCCGGTTTAGGAGGAAAACCTAGAGACAAGAGTAGGAGATCTGTTGCTTCTAAAATATTAAAGGCCCTGGTAACTAGTAACAATCATAACCTCAATTCACTAAGGTTAACATCTCCTTTTAAAATGAATTTTAATGTACTTTTTTCATTCTATATCCAGCATACTTAAAGTAGTTGTTAAGCTAAGTAAAATAAATAAATAAATAAATAAATAAATCAATTCTAAAATGTTGTTCTTTCTACCTTTTTCACTGAATTCCAGTTACCACCCAAATGAAGCCTGGCATATCACAAAGAAAAAGTTTATCACCAATAAGAAACGCATCTTTAGCTATTTTCTAACATAACGCAATATAAACATTAGGAACCTGAATAAACACATAATGCTCTATACTGAGTAAATGTGTATCGATATAGTGTAACATCCTGGCAACCAAAAAGAGCTGACAAATTGAGTATGCACGCTACATTTAGTTGAAAACATGTTAATAGTTACCCACCAGGGAAGATCAGGTTTGATTTAGGAGAAATAATGAAAGAGACAAAACACGATTCCAGTTGACAATTTAAATCACTTTGATTTAACCCAGCCTCCGCCGTAGCACATACAATTAGAAGCTGCCAACTAGCAATGGCAGTCTTCCAGCACCCAGACGTTTCTTGCACTACAACCAAACCAGACACCCCATCCTATGCCCTGGGCACAGATGCAGCCCTCTCGGGGTCTGTCAAACCTAGGCAAGCTGGCAGAACTGACCGTGGTGGGTAGTCATTACGTGGCCCCGCTCCCACCCACTGTACATATTCTTGCTACTAGCAGAAGCTGAAAATGATTTGGCTGCATGCAGGCCAGACATAACCATTGCCAACACGGCTGTCCCAGAAATCCACTGAGCCTGGGGGGGTGGGGGAAGTGGGAGCTATCACAGTTTTTGTAAATTGTGTTGAAAGTGGCTGGGGTCTCCTCCTCATTTGCAGCCAGACTGTTTTCAGCACCATGTAAGAAGAGCTGCTACTGACAACCACGGTCAGCCAGGCAGAAGGGACCGAACTGGCACTAGCATTTCAGCAAAAGAAGTTGCCTCCCGTAATCACAGCAGTAGGATCAGGTGGCTGCACACAACCATCTCACCTTCGCTTGCAACCCCTGCCCTGGCTAGCCAGCAGCTCTTCCTGCAAATCCCATGCCTTTGTCTGTTTACACCGCAATTTGTCTCTAGAAGACGTGAATGGGTTGCACTATATGACCTTTTTCTCTTTTAGAGACGACAAGAGAGATGCCAGAACAAGGAACTGGTATGAGACCAGAATTAGGAAAACAAATCCTACAACGCCTCTGCAGAAACTATTTCAAGCATGTTAAGTTTCAACCACACAGAGCAGCATTTCAGATTCCAGGAAGAGGTCATTCCACGAATGATGCGTTCCATCCAAAGGATGTGCAATTAGGCCAAAAATAAGAAACAATTTCTCAAAACACGGCAGGCTCTTGCAAGCGGATGGTTCAGAACAACTTTCTTCCTCTGCCCCTGGGTACAAAAATATACACTTATTTCCATCACTGATCTTTAATTTGGTAGGAAACCAATGCAAACAACCTTTTCCACTCACTCTCTCTCTCAGAAAAGGCCATGGGGGGTGGGGGGAGAGTTTGTACTGCAGTTTTCTTCCAAGATAAAAACTGACTGCAATGGAGGGTATCCCAACACCACTTGCTAGTGTAGATAATTCATGATCTTCGAGGTCCCTTCCAGCCCTAACGTCTATGAAATCTTATTTACCAGGCAGCATGAGGCACTTCTCTTCATCTCAAAAATGTGACAGGAGTCCAAAAAGTGAACCCAGCAGACAGATCCCATCCCACAGAGACCAGGTATGCATTAGCAGTCATAGTAACACAGCAAATGCTACTGTATTGGCAAACCAGACATTTTAAAAAAAAAAAATCACAAAGCAAAGTCCAGGGAAAAGAAATCTCCAGTTTAAAAAAAAAGCAACAAAAAAACCACTACATTTTATGTATTGAATGCCATTCTGGGAACCTGGGCTGCTTGTACATGCCATGGGGGTTTAATTCGGTTTAGTTCTCCCTAAATTGAAATGGTGAGTTTTTAAAAACACTGCTTCAATTTAGGGAGAATGAAACCAAGCAAAACCTCCGTGGAGTGTACACCAGGGTGGGGGCACACCCGGCCCAGGCAGTGTCAGGGGGTGTCACAGCCATGGAGGGAAGCACCAGGCCCCCGCACAGCTCAGGCAGGCAGGCTCTGGGAAGTGGGGGAAAAAAAAAAAAAAAAAAAGATCAGGCTCAACCCCCTTTCTTTTTCCCCCCTTCAGTGGAGCCTGCCTGCATGGGCTACTGCCGGATCCCGCAGCCCGAGCTGCGCAGGGCCTGCCAAGCCCCATGCATGTCAGCTTCCAGCGCCCCATGCACTGTTGCACTTTGTTAGGTAGCAAACTAAAAACACCTCGCAAGTGTTTTATCTTGCTACGTACCAAAGACATTTAAAGCAGAATACACCACCAAGCGTGCAAACAGCAACACCATTAAAGTGGAATATGCCACTGATGTGCAAACAGTGCGAAAGAGCATTTAAGCCACTTTAAAGCCCAATTTTGTGGCCCCAGGGGCCTTTGTACACGCCACGTTATTCACCCTTTCTTGCGCTGCAACTGCATGACTGTTTGCACGAGCAGGATTTCCAGATGCTTTAAAAGTCTTTCTGGCGCATTAAACTAAAACTCCTTGGATGTAGCTTAGTTTGGCTCATCGGGAATTAAAGCATCACGTCCATGGTTTTGTTGCATGAAAACACAGAGGCACTCAAAGCCGAATAATGAACCTCTTTGTCCACCAGATGGCTGCAGCTTTTTTGTAGTTCACCCCTTCAAATTGCTTTCAAATTAGTTCTGCTTTTTTTTTTTTCTTGTGAGGTTTGCCAGCTCCCTGCAGCACGGACACAGGCACAGGGTGAGGGGCCCTGGGCCAGGAGGGCAGCACTGGCCAGAGACTGGACTTAATTCATTCAAAAACCTAGAGCATGCAAACACTGACGCAACGCCCCAAAGCTTAATTCTTTCAAAAGCCTAGTACGTGCAAACACTGATGCGACGCTCCAAAATAAACACATTTAAATTTTATAAACCTCTCTCGTTTAATGAGGATTAAAACCTGTGGTGTGTACAGGCGCCCTTGATTTCTGAACTCTCGGGGAGTCACTTTTGTATGTGGATGGGTGCGTTTCCTGAAATATGCACATGCAGACAGTTTGCAGTGTATGTGTATACCCTGGAATAGGAAATTATTTGGTTCAAATTTTCCCTTGGTTCCAGCGATTTGAACCAAATCGCTGGAATCCTCAGCGATTTGGTTCAAATCGCTGAGGATTCAAAAGAATCCTCAGCGATTTCCCAGATAAATTTTGTTAGCAATTAGTTTAAAATCCAGGGGGTGAACATAACACTGACTTAACGTGGCAGCTCTGAAGTGTTGTCTGTGTCTACAGTGTGAGTCCAGCACAGCATGCTTCCCCACCAATCTGATAAACTACTTCTAGGGGTCAGAAATGATCATTCTTAATTAATTCCAGTTCAATCCTTGCTGGTCCTTTCCCGATTGATAAAAATCCTAGTTAAAGCCCATGATGGTGGGGATTCTTATGGGGACGGTGGTCCTTGGGGCCACAGGATGGTCAGAATTCTTGTATGTACATTTCCAAACATCACCTAGCGGGGGGAAAGATCACTGACCTCGCAGAATCCAGTCTTTGTCCCAGCAAAGTATGACGTTGTATACACATAATCCACTGTATGTGGAACGCTGGAATAGAGCATAAATTGGTTTTCCTCCTTCGGTTTCTACCATATTTATAACAAACAAAACTCTGAGCATGTCACTCAAACCTCTCAAACTGATTAAGTAGAGGGTTTTGGTTCTAACTTTTTGTGAAACCAGAAAGACACAGGCAGCAGTTTTCTAGCAACTCTCTGGTTTATAAGAATCTGATGTGCTTGGTATGGTTATTGAAAAGGTTGAAGACTGAGAGCATGCTTGTACATGAGAGATGGGAAAGACGCTTTTGTATAAACTGTTTGTTCACAACCACACGAATAGCTGAGGGAACTCATGGTTACAAGACAATACTGGGGCGAACAACTGAGCAGGATTCAAAAGTATTACACGTTTATGTGAGAAACAAGGATATCCTCCCCAATGGTACTAGCTAAAGGAAAAAAGAAGGAATAACTGTCCATTCTCTGGCTGGGCAAACAGCCAGATCACCAAATGCTTGAGGTTAGCCAGCTATTTCCCACTGGTCATGTTGTTGCACAATTGACAATTGTGGTGGTTTTACACCTTCGTTTGAATCACTGGAAATGAGCAACAGCTGGAGATAAGATCAGCCATGGGTTGAACGCAGACAGGGCCGATCTTATGATAAGGTACAGCAGCGTCTGCTTTTTGTCAGGTTTGCAGTCACTGCTGCCCTCACTTACTGGAAAGCTGTTCTTCCATCAGAGACACTGAACTAATTGCCAGGGCATACTAAAGCTTGAATCCCATTTCCTTGTATGTGCCTAAATGGCACGTACCCAGCCACTTTTCACATTCATGCATGTACACTACAATTCAACTCTGCGCACAAGCCCCATGTGCTCAGTGGGCACACTCGAGAGGACTGTGCTCTGCCTAGAAAAGCATGACTACCAGGTGTCAGGTGCAGGAGGAGGTTGGGTTAAGAGGGGAGAGGTCCTCCTCCTCCCTGTCCATTTTACTTCCAGTAGGTCTGATCCTATTTCACCACCAGGCAAAAAACCCTCGTAAAATTTGTGTAGGCGGGTGCCCAACCCTACAGTCTCGTGACTGCGTACATACTGTTTAGACATGCAAAATGAAACGGGATTATCCTTAACAAAACCAGAGTGTCCTCTGTGGCGTGTGAAAAAGGAATGACAGATGTGACTAACCAGTCTTCCTTTCTTCCCTTTCATCCTTTCCCAGTGGACTGATGCACTCAGAAATAGCTTTTGAACGGGCTAGCTCGGGGTGGCAGCAAGCAGGGCGGAGGTTCTTTAACCCGTGGAACATGCGCTAAAAAATGGATCGTTGAGTTAAAAATGCCACCAAGTCAGATGTGTTCACTGAGTCAGGCACTGCGAGCACATTGTCAGACGAGATGCATGTCTAATGCCATTGGGGTCCTTTGTTTTTATGTTCTTCAGGCCAAAGACCACATCCTTGTGCCTGGAGCCCATCCAGCATGACTAAACTCATTTGATTTCCAAGTTCTCCCAGAAGCTCTTAAAAAAGAAAGGGGCTCTTCTCCACTGAATTTGAACTAACCCACTGAATCTGAAAAAGCCTCGGAGAGGTCCTTATGCCAGAAAAAGCTCCAACAAAACTTCAGCTTTGTAAAACGGTTTTGGAGCTTGATAATATAGCTTTATTTTTATTTTTCACTTACCACCACAGGTACGATGTCCACAACATCCATCAGCAGCACTTTCATTGTAACACTAGACTGAGCTCAGTCCCTACGGTACCGCCACGCTCAGAAGTCTGCAAACGCACCCTGCTCTTTTAGCATAGAAGCGTCACCTCTGCAACTCTTCTGAGCATGAGTTACCCAAGATGCAGGAGATTTGAGATGGTTTTTCATACTTCAGTCTCTAGTGGCTGCTCATTCTGGACCCACTTCCTCCCAGCTCTGGAGAATGCTGCAGTTTTGCCAAGACAGTCCGCTAGAAGAATGCCTTGACAGGAAATTCTATATTTGAATGGAAAAAGGCAGGCTTTTCACATTTGTGAGCAACAGCTGGGGATCTTTACAGTTGTCTCCTGCTCGCTCTGATGGGGAGAAAGAAACAGATTGACCATATAGATAGAGAACTTAACTCATCAGACATTTATGAAACACAGAACGTGTGTGTGAAACAGTGCCATGACAGTATGTTAAAAGGTTTTTGTTTAGCAGTTGTTTTTATCTATTCAGTAGAGATGGACTCCTTTGGTCCATTCAAGCAGCAGAGTTTCTTACCTTTAAAAGGTGTGCTAACACCTTTGGGTGTGTACACACCTACTAAGTCAACTTAAAATAAGACAACTTAATTAAGTTGACTTAAGTCACATTGGAGCATGCCCACATACAGCCCCTTGACATGGTGGCGGCTATCTTGTGAGCTAAGTTGACTTCAAGATAACCCACTTCAGCAGTGTATTATCTTGCACCGCTTCTAAGTCAACTCTGCTCCACATACGTGTGTACGCTGACAGTTGTTGACTTTAAAAAGTTAAGCCAGCTTAACTGTCAGAAAGTTAGTACATGTGTACACAACATTTGCCTTCATCTCGATTCTTCTCATAAACCTCTCATAAACCTCATCTTCAGATTTACTGAACATTCAATCTGCTTGTTCAAGTCTAAGGGGTCCCTTCCTACAGAGGCGGCTTAAGGTAAAGCTTTCAAGAGTTCCTATGGCCTTTCCATGTTTTTTGCAAGGCACCTCTCACAGCTGTGAGTATAACAGGATGAATAATAGCATGTTATTCATTTAAGTGAATAAGGATAACTCAGAGAAAAACCAGTGAATTCAGAAATCTGCCCCACTGGGGTCTGGGAACTGTATTCGGATCCTACCAAGCCAGCCCAAACCAACCAGAATGGCCTAGACATCTGAAGATAGCCCATTTGTCAGATCCTTATTGAAAGCAAGGCAGTGAAACAGAAGTCCAACCTACTTAGGGAGAGGCTCCAAAAAGGCCCACAAGATTTTTTTAAAGCATGGGAGGTAGTCCTTACTATGTGTGCGCTTCATTTTCAGAAGGATTTTAAAACCCGAGCTCCAAGTCTGGTGGACAGTTACGATAATCAAACTATTCGAAAGAAGCACTAAAGATGGACAGGTGACATTTCTGCAAGAAAACCAGAACACATACAAAAACGGTAGTCGAACCGGGTGCCAGCTGTATTCTGTCTCTTTTACCAGTGCTAAGGAAAAGACTTTCCCAATAATTTTTAACCTGTTTTTGTGCATTTTAACAAATATATTTTAACTATAATTACTAGGGATTCTTACTCTCTAATTTGCTGTACTCATTATTTCTGGTAATCTATAATAGGAAGCTGTTTTACTTACTTGAAGAGAGGCAACTAAAATAAACACTTATTTCTAGTTTATCTGTCTGAATTAATTTTTCCAACAGAAACTTAAGTGTACATAGATTAAAAAAAAAAAAAAAAAAAGAGCCCCTTATCTCCTTAACCTCCAAGTTCTTGTCCTTGAAACAAAAGCATGGAAGAAACTGGATAGCTTCATTTTAACTGTTGCCCTCTGCTTCCTTTAAAATGTGCAACAGCTGATGTCAGTAATGATAAGAGAGCACAGCAAGCTCTTTTCCATTCATGCAATTTTTCTCACGCCAGACTGGCTACATATAGTGCATCCAAAACAGATTTAACGTCTCTTCCATAATCTGTGCTAAGTGAAACACAAAGAGCCTTGTACTTGGAGAATATGCACCAGTTATCCTCTTCCATCCTGAATGACTAATAGCCATGGCTACCACCGCAGAAAATGTATCAGAGAAGACAGTAACTAATAAAATCATGGACATCTATACAATGAGTTGGTCACAGATATAAGTCAAACTGTACTGAAAAGACATATGGTAGTAGAGAGGTGGTGGCTCTTGGGAATAGGAAGGAGCCCCCACAATAATGCCAGTACACGGTAGACTGGCACACCAACATTAGGCGTCACCCATTCCACATAAAAACAAAACTGGAGACTGAAACAAGATCCAGGCTCCAACAAAATGGACTATTTCCAAGTATTTGAAAAGCTTCAAACAGCTGTGGCGAGGACGAAAACTCTCAGAGTCCAGGGTAAGAGAGAAGCAGATGCAAGAAAACAAGTTCTCTTATATAACAGAAACAGAACAGGCTCTTCTGCAAAACCCTTAGGGCATGAATAGCACTGGCCAAGGTTCCTGGACTCGCTCCTTGTGTGACATTATGTTTGAAGAAAACCCAGCTTCAAGGTATTTAGTTAGGCCTACCTGCCTGGAAGAGTCTCAAGAAACTAACACAGCCACAGCCAGTGTTTTAGGGCTCCAGGAAAACTTGGGATA
>NW_005842212.1:921756-941895 GCF_000455745.1 Alligator sinensis | reverse complement strand
TGCCCTCTCTTCCCCTGCCGATGATTTTCCAGCAAATTCATCCTCACTGCAGCATCACTTTGCCAAACTAAAGAAGCAGATGTCCAGACAGAAGGCAGACTATGAATCTAAAATTACAAGGTAAAGATTCTTAATATCATGACCTTTTCAGGGCAAGGACTACCTGCTCATTTGTACATTGCCTACCACTCCAGATACCTGCCTGGGGTCCTTCAAACTACTGCAATTAATAGAAATAATGATGGCCCATAAGTTTCACTGCGAATGTTTCTCACATCAGTATCCAGTATTTACAAGGGAGCAGGCTTTGACTCACCACCACAAGGGTTATTTTAATGTGCTTTATTTAAAGTTAACAGAAACCACTGTTGGTGGAGCAGATTGAAAGTTTCAAAACATTTGTACTGTGTTTGAAAAACTGTGAAGTCTACTGTGGATTTTTTGCTGTCGCTCTGAGTGGTGGTAGGCTTAGGACTTTGGGAAGAGATGTGCTGGCTTAGGACTAGTACCAATATTAAGCACCGACAAAGTGATTTACAATCATTAAAATATTAATCTCCATAGTAGCCCAAAGAGGCTGGCAAGAACGGTCTTCAATTTTCAGGCATGGAAACTGAATAAGGAAATGATTTGTGCTAGGCTGTTTCGTGTGTCAAAGGCAGACCTGACCCATGAACACAGCAGCTCCCTGTTCCACATGTAGGCAGCTAAATAATAGTGCTCGTCTGCTAACATAATAGTTAGAATAAGGGAGCATTTTGTATCTAAGATGTCAGGCAGTACGTTACCCAAATGGCATATTAGTTTTAATAAATTGCAAATGGGGATATGCACGTGCCCTAAAAGTTAAGGGAACAGGTATAAGCAGCTCAACACTGAAGATTTTTTGGATGTTTATGATTTACACAGGACAGTCCCACTTTTTAAGGAGCTCTTCATTTATTCCTTCTTACTAAATTTCCTGCCTGCTCCAAAAGGACAACCCAACATGACGTTTTTGCCAGACTCCGTACTTCAGATTAAAGACAGAACTAGTAGCAGTTAAAAGATAGAAAATGCTGCCCTGTTTTGTGCAGGTTTACTATAACAATTAAAAAAAGATGACAGCTTGGATGAATGTTACAGGCCTCACGCACCCAAGCTTTTAAGTAGTGTAATTTACAGAAGAAATAAGGGATTGGTGGGAAAATAAGGGACCTGTTTCTCATTTTTTTTTTAATCTCAATTATGTTCTGCCAAAAATCTTCCTTGCAGTTTCAAACCGATATTCCCATACGCTCTCCTCGAAACTGCCGAATTGCTGTTGAACTGATATACCGCTAGCATTCAACTGCAGAAGACTTACATGTTAAACATTGTGGTTTCCAGCTACATGAATAGCAGGAAACACAAAAAACAACAGAGTTTAACCATGCAGCTTTTCTGCTACTTTAAACACCCAAAAATCTGAAAAATACATTTTGGTTTCTAGTTACTTCCCAAATATTTTTTTCAGCCTTACACAGACAGGGCGTGCTAGGGTCTTGACTACCTGTGTTCCACTGCACTCTGCTGTAGAGTGGTTTGTATATAAGCTCTTTGTGATAAATGTAGTCTGCCTTATAACCCCACCCTGACAACTTTTATTAGTGGAACGGCATTTATGGTATAAATTCAAGAATTTGAGCCGCTCATGTTGATGATGTATGAGAGTGCTTTTTATGTCACTCTTCAGGACATACAAGGATTAGAATACAAAAGTGAGAATGTCATTTATCTTTCAAAATGAACCGGACACACAACTTGTTAGCAGAATATTAATGCCCTGGGCCGCAGAAACGGGATAGATCATGAGAACGATGACCTGTCCACATGGGAAAGAACATTAGCAAGGCATTGAAGGGTGATATAACACAGCCTTCTTTGGGGACACCAAGTGCCTCTCCACGTACTTCTATTTATAGTACCACGTGCTGAAAACTGGTTTTAAAAAATGGCTTTATCAGGAAAGAGAGACAGGAAAAGAGTACTCTAAATTACAATGTCCGTCTTTCAAACAGCTTGGAGCAGCGGAACAAAGAGCTGCAGTTGGAGATTAAGGATCTTCATTCAAAACTCAGGCAGCAACGGAAGTGGTACAGCCTGGTGGAGATTAAAATGCGAAATGCAGAGAGAGCCAGGGAAGATGCAGAGAAAAGAAATGAAATGCTCCAGCGGGAGATGGAGGAGTTCTTCGATACATTTGGGGAATTAACAAATGAAGTAAAGAAGACGGAACGAATTATTCAAAGTTTCTAAAACAATGAACGGGACCAGAGTTGACATTTGATTACAATTATTCCCCTTTCAATGCAATAATGAGGGTCCCAACAGCAAAAATAAGATTGATAATACAAAGTAACAAATTCAACTATTTATCCAAGAGATGATATAATCTTAGTATTTTATAAATAAGCTAGCAAAGCTAGCTCCTCTTTCAACAAAGTAAATAGTTCCTCTTTCAACAATGTACATTGCAATTTGAAAGTCAGTGTTAAAAATAATTCAATTCCAATTGCCTACTCATCCAAAAATATCCATTTTTTAAAACATGTTATATGTGTTCAAGACGATCCAAAACTGCAATTAAGGTGGCACACTAATAAAAGTTACTACCGCATTAAATTGAAAAAA
Source organism: Alligator sinensis (assembly GCF_000455745.1). Taxonomy (NCBI): domain Eukaryota; kingdom Metazoa; phylum Chordata; order Crocodylia; family Alligatoridae; genus Alligator; species Alligator sinensis. The sequence goes on along the minus strand of NW_005842212.1, from coordinate 939,243 downwards.
AAATCTTTATCATTTGAGCTACAGCAGAAAAGAGCTGATGATATTTCAGTCTATCTATTTGTCTCCCTCTGAAGTAGCTGACAAGACAGCCTTATTATAGCTGCATTTATAAATTACAAGTAGTTTCTCCAGTTCTTTGAATCATCATTAATTAGTGAGTAAACAAAATCAATTTAAATTAATGTCTCTGAAGACTTCTAACACTTGTATTTTCCCAATGGAAAACCAAAACAATCAATACAATATGTGAGTCTTGAACACAGATAACTCAGACCCTGTTTTATTAGAGTATAATCAATAAACACTAATAATCATTGTGATTGTCTGTTTGTTCATCTTAGCCAAAAGGGAGAAGTGAATACAAAAGCACATGGTAGCTACCAAATAATAGCAAAGTTGGACTCCTATACTGCAGTGCAGACACTGCTTGCATTCCTCCACCTCCACTGAAGCCAGGTAACACAAATATAACTCTCCATTCAGAAGTGGAGGAAAAAACTTCCCACCTCTTTTTGATAAATTGGTAACAGTGGGGAGAGAGAAAATTCTCCCTTTGTAAAATTGCTTGTATGTTTTCTTAAGGAAATGTGGATCATACAAAACAAGCCTCCTTCCTAATGTACAAAAATACATTCAGTCAACTAATTAACCTACTTGGTAAAATACAAAGGCATCTATTGGTGTCTTCTGTTCAGCTCTCAAATCATTTATACCATGTCTAGATTGAACCAATGGAAATACAGTTCTTACTGACAGACACAAGTACTTTAAGAAGCACAGATCCCAAGTTGCTCATTATGGTCCCTAAGCAAAACGTGTCATTTTGTTCACACTTGAAGCGTTTTCCTGAATAGTAACAGAATTGTGTTTCACCTAAAACATGTGCTTATACTTTGCTGAACGCTGGAACCCACAATCCTACTTACACACAGACCCACACTGAGTGCAGGGTGATGTTCACAGTTAAGTATCACTGCGACGTCCATTAGTGTTTCCATTATCGTGTCCTTTAGGCTCTAACATTTTTCTCGAAACATCCATCTCCTACCTCCTAGAGGTGATATTTCTGAAAGCTTCACAAACCAAGTTGAGGACTTACAGAGTGAAAAAGTGTACTACAATGAGGGTAGAAAAAAAGTGCAACTTAGTTAGAAGCATTTATAGATGGAGGCAGTAAATTTGGGGTACCATCAGGGACAAATCTTATGGCAATGGATCTGAGGGTTTTGGTGTTAACGAGAAAACGGGTTCAACTTGATCATGCCATTAACGGCTTAAAAATAAACAAACAAAACACAAGATCTTCCTTTACTTGTTCATGTATTAGATCAAATTTTATTTTTAACACGTATAAGATGTTTGGTAGAAGTGCAAATAGATTGAGTCACTGCATCATTCATCTGCTGCCTCAGTCTAGGAGATGTGTTATTATATGCACTGAATGCCATGGGGTGTGGGCTGTCACCACTCTTCACAGGGCATAATGGAGAGGCTGTGACAATCAAAATACTTTTAAATAAACCAACAAACAAGATTTTTCTTTGAAAGCGAAGGTCACAAATTGTCAGCTGGATGGGCTCTGTAAACTGGGACAATTTCAGGTAGATGGTGCTCTTTCTTCTTGGACAATCCAGCTGAGATCAGGTGTAAGCTGCCAGTGCAGAACTTCTTCAAAAGCTCCGCTTCACTCTCCATGATGGCTAGGGCCCGCTTTGCTCAATTCACGTATCTCCCTCTATACTCAGAACTTCACTCAGTGAATCAAAAGCACTGCAGGCCCTTTTCCATGAGCACAAAATATGCTGTCCAATCCAGTCCAAACATGAGAAGTTAGTGCTCTCAGTCGTGCCCAATGAACAGGGCACTGCACGCTTCCCTCTATTGAAAAAACAAAAATTCAGCACGCATGCTCTAGTCGCTGGCAGCACCACTGGCTGCTGTTGTGTCATGGTGCTCCAGCTGATCAGAAAAAGGTGTGTATGAGGAATTTCTTTTAAAAATCTCTTTCACTTTGGTCTCACACTATTAATTTCCCTTTTGAGGGTTTGTGACTACTAGCTAACTGAGAGCTAAAACACCTTATGATTCAGTATCACTGGATGTGCATACTCTTTTACTCTGAGGCTGCACATTTATGTTGGGGTGTCGAAGATGGAAAGCATTAGACAAAGATGTCACTTTGAGTAAATGAAACAGACTTCTCGCATACTGTAAGTTCACATATTTATTTGAAATTTTACAGTGGCTTTAAGATGGTTTAAGATAAGACTTCTGGAAAGAAAAGAAACTTAGAAAACCAAATTTTAGTTGAAGATATAGCTAGCACTTCAGAGTTAGCTATTGACAACATTCCTTATGAAAATCCTTCCTTGAATTCTAGCTTCCTTGAACCAGCTGGAGAACAAGAAAGCATGACTCCCGTCTGTAAAAAAGATACAAGCCTTCTAATCTTCTTGAAATCAAAGTCCAGCATCAGACAAAATAGCCACTGCCATTACACGGAACATTTTCCTATTGCACAAGCATCAAGAATGAAATATGGCAATCAAAGCCTAGTTTAGTAGGCAAAATAGGCCACTTTATGTATCTATATAGTCAGACTTCAAAACACATTTCTTCTGAAATCACATACCATATTGTAATTAAATTAAAGGCCATAAACTCTGAACAACAATGTGTTAGGGCTTGATGCTATTTTTTGTGATATTTGGTAAACACAAATGATGGGAAGGGCATAAAACACACTTTGGAGGAAGTGAACACTTAAAAAAAAAAAATGAAAGCTTTTGGAAAAAAAATCCTAAAGAATTTAAGAGGTTTTAAAATATGATTAGGCAAAGTTAAAACATCTACACATTAAACACCTGACAGAGAGCAGTCTCATGAAAATTACACCTACTCAAATTAAGCAAAACTCAAAATTAAAAAAAAAAAGTTCCGACAAACTAGGAAAATCCATGAAATTCTGTTAAGGCGGATGTTTCACCATCAACTCATGTTGAGGAGTATCTGTCATTTTCTATAATGGCACAACTTACAGAAAAACATTATGATAAATGAATTTCTCCGGACTCAATGGTTTGTGTTAAAAACCATTTAGTCACTATATTATATTTAACTGATATCTTTGCTTTCCTGAACAAAAATTATTTCTAGGAAGCCTGTAAAATCCTTAATATTTATCCTATAGACCAGAAAGGGTTTGCTGTATACAGCAAACCATATTGTGGTAAGTGTATGTTATTTATTTAAACATCTCACTTACATGAGATTGGCAGATCTACCATCATGTAATGTAATGTTGGCCTTTCAAAGAAAAAAAATGTTATGTATTGCTAGGTTCTTGGGGGACTTTTTAAAGGGGTTTTATTTACCCAATAAACTAATGGCTCCAAAGAAGCAGTAACCTACCATGGAAATTTTAAGCATACTGTAAGAATTTATATGGATTTTTGTTTGAAAACCCTGAAAATGCACATCAGCCATCTTACAAAGTTTAAGCTGCCAGCCATTTAAAAAAATATACATATCAAAATTGACAACCATATTGCTAATCGCCTTCCAATTTTCCTTTAAAAAATTAGCACCGATCTAAGCATCTGAAATTCATTAAAAAATTGTGCACTCGTTTTTTTTTAAATTACCAATTATTTCTTAGAAGACAGCAGTGAATGTGGTACAGTGTTACTAGTCAGTGTCATTATTCAAAAAAATGCAAAGCATCAATGTTTCAGTTAGCCTGCCTTGAGCAGGCTATGTTTGAACAGAAAATAAGGCTCTGGTTTGATCAAATTGTTCCCTGCTTTTGTTACATTACAGAAGATGAAGTGCTGTATTAAGGACCTGATCCTGTAAACACACACGCGTGCGCGAGAATAGCCCACTGGAAGAATCAGGGCTTGAAGACTAATTAATCTCTATGGAGCAGGAACTGACTTGTTAACATGTGTTTGTAGAGCAGCTCTCATATGAAACCCCAATACTGGCGGGGGTGTCTGAGCATTAGCTCTCATATGAAACCCCAATACTGGCGGGGGGGTCTGAGCATGCGCATAATTTAAATACTAAATAGCAAGAACTAACTTCTGAAGAACAGTTATGGATTAATAACAAATTCTGGTTTCAATAAAAGGACCTGGTGTTTTTCACTGATCCTGATATTAGAACCAAGCAACTCTACAATCTATACAAGCAAACACACTGCTAATCTAACCATTTTAGACATATTTAGGGCAAAGGTGCTTCCCAACTGTCATCTGAAAGCATATTAAGTTTTAGCCCTTAAAACGTCCAAAAATTTAAATCTCTGAAAATATTTTTATATATAAAGTGTGACATGCTGATTCAATCTTAATTGTAGGGTCACAAACATTAAGATTTAAAACACGTTAAACAACTTTAGTATGTAAAACAATGTAAAAACAGAACGTCATGGTTGTGTTTAGAAGAATCCTAAAGTGCTTCAAAACAGCAATTAAAAGAATTTATTATTTTATTGTGCAAAATTGCAAGCACCTTATCAAAAATTAAGCAGCAGCATAAAAGAGTAAAAACTTAAATATTAAATGCATTTTCTATATTCTGCTTTTAGGACCAAAATACTTTGCCAAGTTTTTGGTAACAAAGCTCCAAAGAGTGCATTTTATTGTTTTAACTTTATACCTAATCTTTTTTTAATACATATACTGATTGAAATACTAGACCCAGATATATTTCTATGTCCACACAGGAAGTTTGTGGGGTCAAAATCCACAACCAGAATTTTAGCTACAAAAATAAATGTGATCATTTTTTAGAACACACGTGAAATGGGGGGTTGTTGCACTTCCGCTTTTCTCAAATGCAAATATTAAGAGAAAAGATGGCTTGCTTAAAAATGCTAACATTGCTTAGCTCCTGATGTTTTTAGCGTGCAAAGTGAGTTAACAGTTCTGTGTTATTAAAGTTTACTTAAAACAGTTCTACTCATCATGTGATGGACAATCTAAAATAATACACATTTAAGATAATGAGCCTGAATATGTTTATTTCTGCCCTACCTCAATGTTAAAATGAACTGACGGATGTTCATGGTGAAAAAAAATGAAATTTCTAAAATCAGGAATTCAGCTATGAGAACTTAACTGAAGTCCAAATTTTGCACTTGGATACAGGTGTGCACAATGCATTATCTTCAAATGAAAGCCACAGCGTATGCATGTCAGGAAAAAATTTGGCTCCAAGTACATAGTATCACTATGTTTAGCATCAAGCCCTGATAGAATCCATATTACATACGTGTAGAATTTACAGACAAAGGCTGCTCAGTGTTTCTTCACTTAAAGTATTTCCATCCTAAGTTTCACAACCAAAATGAAACACCTCACACTAACTGTATTGCTGCAAGACTGAACCTATATTCCACCATGGCATTATGTTCAGTAAAGATTTGTCTGCACTTGAACACCTGAGGAATTTTTCCCAGAGTTTATAATGCATGCCAAATCAGAGCAGTGCATTTCTCTCACATTGAGATGAGCCCCTCAACTCTATTCCTGGAGACCTATTTAATTTGAACTTCTAAACCTCATCCTATTCCTAAAATAAGCTCATGCTAAAAATTCTATGAACCCAGATCCAAAAAGGAAACGGGTTTAATCTTTAGCAGAAGGTCATCTGAAGTCTTTCCTTTGGAACAGAAATTGAAGGAGGGATCATACTCTGTTACATAATTTTGAATAAACAGACATTCTGTAAGGATTAAAAAAAAAAATAACAAAACAAAAGAATATTCTGGTCCCTAACAGGTTTTTGCGTCTTGGCAACAAACTAGTGTCTGATTCTAGTTGAATTTGAATTCATTTTGTATTGCTTGATAAAGAAATTTAAATCCTTACCAGAAGCAAGATGCAACGAACTTCAAAGGCTGCTTGCAAATTTCGGTTTCCAGTAGTTAGACTGGTCTATTTTGTGTGATCTGTGCAGACAAAGCCTTATTTTGACATAGTTTATAAAAAAACAACAAAACCTTTCATATCAGAGTATTTCCTCAAAGTGCATTCTAGACACTGTCCATTCAGCTCTCAAAACACTTGGCTTCTGTTTAGTCATTTTTGAGGAACAATGATATGAGCAAAGATGAAATGACAACTTTTTAAACACACTCCATTTCTGCAATGCCATTCAGCTACTCAGTGTTTACATATTTAAAATGATGTTTATAGTATATAATATGAACATTATTAGCCAAATATCCCTCTTCTTTTTTCAGGTGAGCAGTTAGATACCTAAATTGTCACAGTTTATTGACCACCAATTATATTTAAGTCAATATTCCATGATTCTGAATGTGTGCGAGCTACAGCATTATTAACATTATATGAAAAGTTTGTCATACAGAAAAGCAACATTCCTGTTTACAGAATCAATTGGGTAGTTTTTACATACACACATGCACACTCATAGGTATTTTAAAAAATATTAATATTCATAAATGCCAAAGTGCACAAAAATGCTCGACCGCATCACTCATATATACCTGATTTATATAAGAAAGAAACATTATCATACTGCAAAGATTATGGACAACATTTCTAACCTTTTAAACCTTTTACAAGATTACACATGTGACTATTGGTTTCCATCAGTGATGATCAGGTTCTTGTACGTCAGTGAATCAGATTCAAAACTAGATACTGAGTTTAATTATCAGAGTCGGGACAACACATATGTATAAAATCTGCTTGCAGAGTATATGTTCTACATGCACATTCTCTATGTATGTGTGCAGATGCACACAGGGCTAGAGGTGCTGTCCTATATGCATTTTTGTTACTGCAAGTGCATATCTGACATAGGGTTTCCTTAAGCTATGGTTCAATTTACAAACAACTGTTTCCTTCCATATTCTACTCCAATTTACAATATGCAGACGTTAAAACTTATGCATCTCATCAAGAAAGTTATTGTCCCCAGTCACAACTGAAGATTCCAATTATACCATAAGCAAAGAACAATGAAAATTAGTGTTAAATATGATCCATCTTTTACTATAATGAGGATTATGGGAAATGGCAGACAGAATCAAAAGCAGAATTTTAGATTAAGAGTACATTTTCAAAATGAGGCGAAGTAAAAAAGCTCCATTACTGACTCAAATGATGGATTTTTTTTTAAATTATAACAACTATGAGTTGAATCCAGTATGAACCCCCACTCTAAATGGGGGTTCATTCAAGGTATACAGAACAGACCAAACCTTGTAGGCTAAGGGCACTAAACCTTTTGGCCCCATGAGTAGTATGCAGCCAATCCATGGGCCAGGTCATACTTTATGTGCTGGGATCAGGCCCCAAGGCCCCAGACTGCTCCCACATGGCAGGATCAGACCCTGGGGCCCGCACTGCTCCTACTTGCTGGGATTGGACCTGTGGCATCAAGATTAGATCCCGTGCTGCCCTACGTGCCCAATCTAGCATGCAGGGCCACAGTCCAGTCCATGGGTCTCCTCAAGGATCCATTGGGAATCCTGCAGGCTGGATGATACGGCACCAGATGCTGAATCTGGCCTGCAGGCCAGAACTGAGCACCTGTTACAGGCCAAGCTGCTCTAGAATAAGTTACACCAGAGGTAGCCCAAGCAGGTCTTACATAACAGACTGGAAAACCAAGCTGATTTTGGTATCATCTTGAAATGGACATATCCAGTAGGCCACTCCCACAAGCGAATCACAGATTATAAAATGGTCAGTGAGAAATTGTACAAACAGGCCTAAAACAAGACTGGGAAACTATTAACAAATCATTTTCTTATTACCAAGATACCTTTCTTGAGTACATTTGCCATGCGCTGGTTGCTGCAGCAGATTCAGTACGCTGCTTTAGAGATTTTAGGCCCTTAAGTCTCAGGCTCAATAAGAAAGTAATTATTTGCAAATACTAAAGACAACATTTTCAAAAGCAATTAATGGTTTTGGGTACCCAACTTGAGACATCTCAAAAGGACGAGATTTTCAGACAGCGCTGAGGACCTACCCTCAGGAAAAGAAAAAAAATCAGGCCATTTATCAATGTTTCATGCTTCACACCAAAAAACAACCAGTCACTTTTTTAAAATCTTGGTCCAGACAACTGAACCCAATGTGAAGTCAGTGAAGCGTAGGTATCTCTGGAATGAGATAACACTTGTTGTCAAAAGAGTGAGAGGCATTTTTCAATGTCAATGTACTTTTTAGCAAGATCTGAACAGGATGGAAGAAAGTAAGATAATCTGATATTACTAGAGCACATTCTATATGCTAGACACCTTGGTATTTGAATGAGCTAGTACTCAACGGATAGAGAAAACACCGAATTGTGCAGTGGAGGGAGGGAAGAAAAAAAAAAAAAAAGCATTTTTACCAAAGGTTTGCTCCAATGACAAAAAATATTAGATAGACTTCTGTTTATATTGGGGGTCTGGTCTTGCATACAAAATTTGTCCGTATTTTTCAATTAAAAAAAAATACAAAACTAAAATTAAACCCAGCGCTTATACTTAAGAAAAAAACAATACCCAAGATGCCTGATCTGAATTCATACAGAGGCGTTTCTACCCAGTTTTTCTATTTTGATAGGTCATACTCTAGACCCCTAACATTTTACTATTGTAAATTAAATTACTTGAAAACTTTCCAGTGTATATTCTTAATGCAAAACCATTCAAATATTGGGAAAAAATCTGATTTTCAGATAAGTCTGCAAATGATATATATTTCTCTCTCTCTTCCCAACTGTGTACTGGACGATTCAGTTCAGTCACAGTATATTTTGTTAGTTTAGCGAACAAATTGTACATGTTCTTTTTATATAATCAAATCTTCAGTATCTGTATTTATGAAAATGATATGCTTCGCCTCATATTGGACATTTTTCTTACTATTACAAAGTTTTACTTCACATACATGCACACAGAAAGAATCGTTAGCTAAGCATTTTTTACACTTGTGCACTCTAAAGCAAACATGCATTTCTGTGTTTGCAAATGCACAATTGTATAATATTCTATAACTTAAGCCACTACTCTACTGCATATATTTTCTAATAAGTCAAGATAGTGCAACGCAGAAGGCAATGTCTGTGTTACCTTAATCTGAAAATGGCCTGGATAAGCCTGTATTAAAACTCCTCCTTCTCCCATGATGCCACATCAAAAAAAAAAAAAAGCTTCAGCATAAATATTTCATTTTAATTGAAGATCCAGAATTATGTTTAATCTTGAAATGGAGATTAGGCTTATGGAAATAAACATAACAAACCCCATCAAATCAGTCAAAAGGACTATCATATTTTAAAAATATATACACTATAGAATGGTCCCAGAAAAAGTGGGGAAAAAAATCCATGTAATTCTTGAGGTCACAAACTTCAAATTTCTCTACTGTCTCTGAATTTGTTCTGAGACAAAGGGAGGAACTAAATGAAAAGTATCACCGTGTCCCTTTGTTCTTTAAAGGAAAAGTAACGAATATATCATTTCCAAAAGTTTTTACCAATTAAAAGAAAGAACCAAAATAACGTATAAACCAGAAAACAAAATAAAAAAAAAAAAATCAGTACCTTTTCCTTTAAAAAGAGACATTGCTTCACAGATATACCAGGGAGTAGTCATTCAAGAAAAAAACAACTCCTTCCTCAAGGTCAAGTTAACCCATATTATTTCTAACTAAAATTTAAATAATTGAAAGACATTCAAAAAATCAGTCATATTCACATGTAAAATACAAAAATGATGGGTTTTTTTCTTTAAAGATCACTATTTTGTCTCTTCTAGAAGAAGATGCATAGAAGTATCGGGAGATGAGGACAGAAAGGAGGGAAAGGGCTCAATAGTAAAAAAAAAAAAAGTGCTACAATGGAAGAAAAATTGCCTTTGAATACAGTACTTCAAATGTTCAATAGGTAAGATAACCCTCATACATATAACATACTGGTAGTTAAATAGAACAAATTTCTGTAGTCACACATTTAAGCAAATTATACAGAGCATACGCATTCAAAAGACCTACTAATGAACAATTTGTGTGTTACAGAAGTCTACTGAATGGGACAGAAGATCCATGAACTCATTTAGGAGGAGTTTATCTGGTATGAATCTACTGTAACTGCTCACCTGAAATAGGCTGAAACAAAAACGCCTATTGTAGTGTTTAACTTGTAATTTTTTTCTTCTTTAGATATCAATTTCTTTTCATTCTACAACATTAAGCAGGCAGCCTTATAACAGCTGAGTAAAAACACAGGCATGACTTCAGTGGAACATGCAGAACATGGAGTTTCTCTACTTGGTTCCATTAACTTACAAGCAATTCAGGCCCAATGGAAGCAAGAGTTCTTTTCCAATCGCAAGTCTGCAATCCTGGCTGATCATCGACATCCTTCAATGGGTCCTGTCAAGGCATCGAGGCTGCTGTCTGTATCTGAAGCCAACGTTTGCTCTGTTGACATGGATGAAATGTCATTGATAGATGATGACTGGGAAGGACTGGTGTTGCTATTCACTGCTGCATCTGTGCTAAGTAAACCAAGCATAATAAAATCTGAGGCAAGACAATATTGCAAATATAAGCAATGATATTTTAGGATTCTTAGTATCACTTTTCCCCACAGCATGCAGTACCTTACTGCTGTATTAGTTACAGGATTATCAAAATTGATTAAAATTTTAAAACAGTCTTTTCTGTGCAAAACGCATGCAAATTATGTGCAATTTCTCTCCAAATGGACTCCTTCTAATGTGTACCTTTAACAAGAAAATACCAACAGGTAAACATTTTTAACAGACCTAAAAAGGAGTAAACAAGCATGCATCTATAGTACAGAAACATTTCTAATAAGCAGAGGTAGTGTCTAAGCAGTAGGAGACATTCTTCCACGCCCTTCTGACATTTCATTTTGTCATTTTGTAAGTTTTGAATAATTTCTGTCACTTTATCCCATTGACAAGATGAGAAGATCTCCACCTGTTAACAGTAACACGTCAAATCAACTTCACTGGAAAATTTACTGCCAGTCCAAACAGTCAAAGCATGCAATAGGTATCAAACACCTCTCAGAACGGCGTGGATCATTCATTTTCACAGACACATGTAAAAGAGCATGGCAGCTGCGTCAGTGTGGAGTGCTGCTGCCTAGGTCACTAAGACTTGGCACTTTAAAGAGAATGAATTATTCAAAATGTAATGCTCAGCTTCTATTCCACAACTGTCCAAGCAATGGCATGCAGCTCAGTCCAGATGGCCTAGCACACAGGAAAGACATGGGAGGGCATCAGGGTTCAGAGGCACAGGAGGGACACAGCCAACAATAACCCACAGGGAAGGAATGGCACTGGCAATAATCGCCCAATTAGGATTAGAAATCATATAGGAAACAACCTGGAGGGAGACTGAAGTAGGTTTTACAGGAGAAAAGAGAACCCACTTCACAATTAGAATTGCCCTCTCCATTTTAGCCAGGCTTCAGGAGATTAACATGGTAATCCTCAAAAGGGACTACTGAGTCCAGTGAAGTACTGACTCGCTATACTGACGGATTTATTTTGTTTAATTCTCTTAGAGGATGGGGCCATGTAGTGAAATTTAGCAAAAAATGCAACAGATGAAGAAGGGAAAACAGAGACAGCAATCTTGGACTGTGAGCTGGTGATGCCCCCTGCCAGCTGGTCTCACATGGGCCACAGCCACACTTCTTTCCAAGTCCCAAACAAGTCCTTTTTTCAAAGCCCTCCTCAGTACTGGAAGTCAACCAAATAAAAAAAAATGGTCCTTTTCCCATCAAGCTGTCTTCTTCTCATCTCATGCTGTCAAGACTTTCCAGCTTCCACAATCTCTTTCTGCCCCCTACTCTCTGTCCGCTTGCCCTTTTTAATGCTTCCAGCCGGGTATGCAACCAGTGCCCTGGTCCCCACTACGTGTACCTCATCAGTAGGGATCCTGGTTTTCTCCGATTAAAAAAACAAACAAACCCGTTTTCAGTTAAAAAAAGTAACCCCAACTCTGCATTTTTCTGTGATTTAATTGCAACACCACTAATATGTAGAGGTAGTGGTGTTTCATTTTAATCATGGAAAAATGTGGATTTGGGATTACTTTAACTGAAACTCGGGGGTAGGAGGTTTAAATCATACAAAACCAGAATCCCTGCTCATCAGCAAGCAGTGCACTTCAGGGTCCTTAATGCATAAAGCTCCTTGGGATCAGGGTTGAAAGTTTTAAAATGAAGCAGCTTGGATTCAGCTGAAAATTAAGTTAAACAACAAAAAAGATCCAAAATCTAAAAATTAGGGGGCGGGGGGGGAGTTGTTTGATTTGGTTGAGATTCTCAGAGCACTTTCCTTCAGAAAAACATATCAGGTGCTAAAAACCCAGAAGGAAATCTCCTCAAGTTCCCGAATAGCATGTGGGTATGTCAAGGGAATGAATTAGTCTAAGTGAAGGATTGAGCCAAATCTGGCTTTATTGCTTTCAGTAGCCAACCTGGTTAGATTAATTTTCAGCACACTGAAGAAGTTAAAAGTTTTGTGTCAGCTGGAATAAAAAGAAGTTAAAAAATGCACCAATTTACACGGGGTTATTATATATGGAGCGCAGGAATATTCAAAACAAACAGGTAATCAACCAGTAATGATTTCCGGGAGAACTACTATTCTTGTTAGCTTTCCACCCAACTCGCAGCATAACCATATTGTGATAAAAAGTTAATACTAGAGGTTTCTCTCTGAAGTAACCTTTTGGTTTTCTAACCGCTTTTTGATTTTTTGTTTGCTGTTCAGGGCATCCCATGTCAAATCTGCAACTTGGATCAAGGTTTGGAGAGTTCAGGAGCACCTGCATAGTGTTTCCCAAATGAAGTAACTACACTGTAATGACAGCTACAGCCTTCTGCTCAACAAGACGATTCTGACTTACGATTTTAGCTTGAAGGATTTTTTTAGTCTTACTTTATCCAGCGTGAAACTGCGCAAATACCATTCTGTACATTGTGTTAAGATATATGGGCTGAGAAAAGTTTCTTAGATGGCTGCGTCTCCAAAATGTACTGAATGAGTAAGCAGCCCGAGAGACTAAAAAATAGCTTTCTTTTTTCTCTTACTGATAGCAAACAACATTTCTATACTGTGAAGGAGTGTGTTTATAATTTTGGCAGTATCTGAACTGATAATGTTTCTTCTATATTGCATTACTTTATTATATGTTTGGTCTACCCCACAGTTATGCCAACAGACAGGTACACAGCTATAGAGCACAATCAGAACAATTATAAAATGTCATGGAAAAAAGGTATCACATTTTTCAAGTCCTGCTTTAGGTCAAGTACACGGTAAAACTGAAAAGTGGCTACACCTAAACACTGGAACAGGATATCCTGAGTTACTGTGCTGTCGGCTGCAGGCTGCCAGATCTCTGCAGAGCAGTCTGCAAATTTCTCCAGAACGCTATCTTGCCAAACATAAAAAGTTATTTTTCACAATATACGATAATTTCCCTTGCTCACAACTGAAAGCAGCAGCAGCGCTGTGGATTTTTTCCAACTGACCCAGCAGTTTCTTTTCAGCTAGCAGTTTGGGGATAAGGTGTTTTACACCCCTGTAACTCCTTAAACATAAAGGCTAAGTACAGACATTCAGGGGCGTTAGGGGGAGGTTAAATCGATTTAAAATGGCTGCCCAATATCAGGTAAATCAGGATGGGGAGGGCCAGCTGCGGGGTTGGGGGTCCAAAAGGATGGAATATATATTTCATAAATATAAATACTGCTCCCCCTACCCCTACTGGGTCACACACGTCCCCCTACCCCACCAGCAGGTCGCGTTTACCCCCCATCCACTGGTGGACACCCCTAATCCCCTCCATCCTGCTGGATCCCCAACCCCTCAGCTAGCTCCCCCCATCCTGACTTACCTGATATCGGGCAGCCATTTGAAACCCAATTTAGCCTCCCAAATGCCTGTACTCCGCCAAAGACACCAAAAGGTGCATCTTTAGAGAGGGTAACTTGAAACATTTCCATGTGTATATCTACCATAAAAAGCAAGAGCAATTCTCCAAGAAGAAAGACTTTCAAATCTCTCATGAAAACCATAATATTTAGCTTGTGAATTCAAACATAACTTTAAAATTTAGTCTATCCAACTGAAGTAAAGAAAGTAAGATGAACAAACATCTTTCCAAACCAGAATGAAAGATGAAATGAAACTGTTTTTCAACAAAGACACTGAAACTAACCAGTTGTTTAAAAAAATGAGTCAAATTTGAAGATGAGAAGCTTGAAACATCACTGCCCAAACTAGATATCTTTCCATTACAAAAATCACAAAAGGCCACTGTACCTGAGAAGTACAGATATGCTAATGTATTACTGAAATATGACTGCCACTTTAGGAGAAGCCAGAATCAGCAGCTGCAGCAGATGCAAAAATACTTTTGTATAGTTACAAAAGATGAACCTTACAGGAATAATTATAGCATCACTTTTTACAAAAATTATTACTGGATATAATGTGAACTGCATATAATAGGCTGCACTTGCCTTTTATTTACCAGAATTATTACTTTGTAAAATTTGAAGTTTTACTCACAAATTACAGTTCCACATCTACAATGTATCAGGACTTAGATCATCTGGGGTTAAAATCAAACCTCACAAGACTGACTTGCTAAAAGGCAAATCTAACAATCCCAGAAGACTGTGTGACATTGAAGACATGGTGTTCTTTTCTTTTCCAAATCAGTATGTATGTATGTACAAGGCTTAAACTAGAGAGGAGTGTTAGAAATTCCCATTTCTCCTTCCAAAGGAATAATAAATGTAAGCTTGCTTTACCTAAGTAATAACAACCTGAATGCCAAAGAGCTAGTGGATATATTCCATAACTGACAGTACAATATTTTCAAGATTAGACCAAGAGAACCATGCCATAGACTCATAGGGACAGAGAGTTTCCCAAGTATTTTGAGAACAAGTCCAACAGAATTTAAAACTCACGTGGAAGAAAACTTAATGCAGGACTACTTCAGGACAAGGACCCAAGTATAACAGGCATCCATTTATCTCATCTGACAGTTCAA
The DNA here is from genome assembly GCF_000455745.1 of Alligator sinensis. Taxonomy (NCBI): domain Eukaryota; kingdom Metazoa; phylum Chordata; order Crocodylia; family Alligatoridae; genus Alligator; species Alligator sinensis. The sequence continues at coordinate 924,157 of NW_005842212.1, read as the reverse complement.
TTTATGTTCAGAGGAGCCTTATACACTTTGCAGCTCTGTGGCATAGACTCATCATATATGACTCATCTGCCTTTAAACTCAAATTCATCTTTTACTTCCTGCAGAAGGTAGAGAACATACTCCTGGTAGCGCATTTCACAGCAAGGTAAACTGACTCCTCATGTAACTGTGAGACTGATCAGGACCAAGAGCCTTAAAAAAAAATGAGAGTTTTGGTATAATTGGATGTTTGAGTCTGAGCAGAATTGACCCATATGTATCAGACTTTCAGATAAAGGTAAACTATTAAACCAATGACTAACCTGAGGGCTGATCTTTTACCACACCATTCTTGCTTCTTTCTTCCCAATCCATTACTTCTTTGTATATTAATTCTTAAGAAAAATGGTAAAGAGGGAAAGTTACAAAAAAGCAGTTTCAGCCATCCCAGAAATAAGGCACAACTGATACCTAACTAGTGCTCAATTGTGCCTTATTTATTATGGCTTTTGTGCCCATCATTTAGAATCATAGAAATCATAGACAAATTAGGGCGGGAAGGGACCCCAGGAGGTCATCTTGTCCAACTTTATCATCCCTACCGAGGCTTTGTTTAGCTGGGTCTTAAAAACCTGCCAAGATGGAGATTCTACAACTCTCAGGGTCACCTGTTTCACTGCTTCACCACCCTCCTAGTGAGATAATTCTTCCTAATATCTAACCTAAACCTCCCTTGCTGCAGCTCGAGCCCACTGCTCCTTGTTCTGTCATCTGCCACCACTGAAAACAGTCCAGCTCCATCCTCTTTGGACCACCCTGCTGGGAGCTGAAGTCTGCTATTCAATCCCCCTTGGTCTTCTCTTCTCTAAACTAAACAAGTCCAGTTCCCTCAGCCTCTCCTCACAAGTCATGTGTCCCAGCCCCCAAACCATTTTCACTGCCCTCCGCTGGACTCTCTCCAATTTGTCCATATCTTTTCTGTAGTGGCGGGGAGAAAACTGGACAGAAAACTACAGATGTGGCCTCACCAGTGCTGAATAGAGGGGGAGAATCACTGCCCTTGATCTGCTGGCACCAATCCTACCAATGCAGCCCAGGATGCCATTAGCCTTCTTCACAAGGGCACACTGTTGGCTCATATTCAGCTTATTGTCCACTGTCACCCCCAGATCCTTTTCTGCACAGCTGATGCTTAGCTAGTCAGTCCCCAGCCTCTACTGGTGCATGGGACTGAATTTACAGGACCTCATTTAGTAGGTGGGACAGTTAAGAATAAGTAAGGTACAACTGATACCAGCATCACATTTTTTTTTAACTTTTTGTTCAAATTAATTCATTTCTATTAATAGAAGTTGCTTTAGAATTTATTTTTTTTTACACAAGTATTAAAAAAAATCTAGAATTAATTTAACAGAACTAGATTTATTATTTCTTGCGAATTAATTTTTGTATTGCTATAGCCAGCCTAATTCATTGATGGGTTCCCGTCAGCTGACCAGTGGAGCAGTTCTGTTACTTTAGTGCTAAAGGTTGACAAATTATTACCAAAGCTAGAATGTGATCACGTTTGACTGTTACCTTTCCATTCTTCAATGGCATGTTCTCTTTCTTCTAATTGTGCATCATAGATCTGAGGAGGAGGCTACAAAGAAAATAAAGTCTGAAATAGAACTGTGACACTGGAAGTTAGCGGTGTCATTAACTGCTGTGTCCAAAAAAAAATCCAAGGGAAATGTTATTTTTAATTCTTCATCTCAGGCAGTCTCCCTTATCAATATTTCTATCATACCTGCTTTGCATAGGTGCTTTGTAATTACATGTGTTCATAATTTTAAAGCTTAAGACAGGTTACTGGAATGATCTGCCAAAATGTTAGGATTGTCTATTAAAACCTAAGGCCTAGGGGACTCAGAAGAAGCTTCAATGGGCTTAACCAAAAGCAGGTAACTTATACAATCCTGCCTAAGTTACATTGCCAGCTATTAGGGGTGTGAGAAGCAGGCCATATTTGATTCGGATTCGGCCCAAATCGGAGGCAGAGATTCAATTCGTTGATTTAGATCACAGTCCCAGATTCAATTCGGTCGAATCCAAATCTGAAGATTTGATGCCGATTTGGAGAATCAGCAATTCGGCCATAGACACAGCTTTAAATGTTTTCTCTACATACCTTGGGGACAGATGGAGCATTCCACGGGGTGGGGGGAAATGTCCCCCCACGTGCTCAGCAGTGAACGTGGAAGTGGACCGGACTTACTTCCAGGTCCACTGGGGAGTGCACTGGGGGGGCCCCTCCGGCTCAGCTACCACCAGTGGTGGCAGTTTTCAGTGGTGGCAGCTGTGGGGGGACCCTGGGTACCCCCCCAAACTCAGGAGGCACCAGTCAACGAGCCAGGTGGGTCAGGTTGGGGGGGGGGGGGGG
>NW_005842212.1:896299-921725 GCF_000455745.1 Alligator sinensis | reverse complement strand
GGGGGGGGGGCCTGCGTGCTCCCTGGTAGACCCAGAAGTGCTTCTGGTCCATTTCCAGATCTGCTGCCAAGTGCGCTGGGAAGCCCCCCGCACTCCTGTGGGACGCTCCATCGGTCCCAACATTGCAGCATTCATGAGTTGCCTGGTACCCTGAGGTACGTAGAAAAAACATTTAAAGCTGTGTCTATGTCTGAATCAATTCGGAGGGCTCCAATTCAATTCAGAGAGATTAAACGGTCTCCTGATTCGATTCAGATTTGGATATTCGGTCACCAAATAAGGCCGAATCTCCACCAAATCAAATCAGGGACTGAAGCTTCGCACAGCCCTACCAGCTATATCTCTGCAGTTAAATTAACAACAGTGGATGTATTCAAACCAACAGCAGTGCCACTTCTTAGCTATTTACCAGTGGTGGGGCAATTAGCGCTGCCATTTCTCTTACAATTACATGTGTAATCTTTGCTAGCTTGGAAAATGGAAAATTCAGAGCCTGCTACTGACCAAACTCAAGACACAAATTATAGCCTCAATCGCTGAAGTGATATTTTAAGTGAAGTCTAAACGTGTATACTTACTGCTTCTGCTTCAGCTGGGTCATACCAAACTGTGATATATGGATGACGTAAGGCTTCATCTACAGAAATTCGTTTGTCAGGGTCTACCACCAGCATTTTGGATAATAAATCTCTAGCTTGACTTGCTGGAAAAGAAGAGGGAGAAAGCAAATAAAAGCTTCAGAGGCTAAAATGCTAAGGTATAAGAATCAGTCTCACGATGCATCCAGATTAAACAGGTCTCTTGTAACTTGTGTGATTAGCACACATCAGAATGAAGTAGCTGGTAAACTGATGCATTTTGCTGTCCTAACAAAAGCATTAAGTCTGTTAAGAGAAACCCCGAGAGGAAAACATTTCCTATCTTGTCACTTATTTCTTATGATTAAAAGCATTATGTTTTATATTTAATAAAAATTTCCAAGTCATTCAAACCACATGCCCAACCTCTAATCTGGGAAAGGACTTCTATATGACATTCTACTGCGGCACTGGGCCACAGCTGATATGATACTAAAATAAGTTTCAACTCATTTTGAAGAAGGTATCATTCATGTTGAATTAGATGCCCTTTTGCAAACTGGGGTCTTACATCTAAAGAGACTGTTCACTGAAGTGAAGTTGACCATGGACAGTTGTAGCATACATGTCAATATGGTTTTATGTCATTAAACCAAGTTTTGAGTTCCTAACTATTCCAGATGTTTAACAACATGGACTTTGAAAACATATGCACAAATTTCAAGTCACCAAGTTGCTGATGCAAGATATAAGTGCATTAACAGTAATTTAGATCTAGTTTAATCAACCTACACATATCAGTATCAACCAGAGGTTTTCATTGTAAAATGTCTTTTACAAACAGGTGTTTTTTCTGTGAACATTTAAACCATCAACAGTATCTCAGCCTACAATTTTGAGAATAAACTGGAATTTGGGGAACAGAAAAGAATGTATGCATTTAATAAGATATATTTTAATAGTGGCAGTAAGATACTTTGCAGTGTCATGTCCTGCACTTGTATCACAAAGATGCTACTTTTCATTTCCTGCCTCATAATACAATGCAAAGGTGACAGTATCAAAACACTGCATTATCACATTTATATTGCATGGCTAAATGGTATATACTTTAAGTGAACCAATTTAGAAAGACAAAAACAACTTACTTTTTAATTTGTCACGGTCAGATTCTGATGGAAATATCCAATCTGGGAAGAGCTCTTCAAATTTGATACCTGGATATTTCGGCCTGTTTTCTACATAATTCCTTACAGTAGGCTGTAGTTTCTTCATGAATTCTGCTGATGGTGTTCCTAGCTGTTCAATAACTTTATTCCACTGATCAATATCTGCAGGGTATCTTTAGGAAAATTCTCTGAAATATTTCAAATCTGTACCACATAATAGACCACAAAAACAGGCAGCAACGTATTTGTGTATATTAAATGAACGTAATGAAAAATTGAAATGTAACAGCCAAACGTGGATTAGCGTTTTTGTTCTCTCGGCACCAGCATTGAGCTGTCGTGCGAAGAGCCGATCTGATATCTAAAATCAGACTTCTGACCCTAGTATTAGGAAGGACTAGAACTGCTGCACAATGTGTGAAGTTTTACTCTCTACTGCTCTGTAATTGTTGTTAGCCAATTTTAAAAGGGGTATTAGACAAACTCCTGTTGGATCCTGCATAAGTCTTTAACTAGAGATAAATGTCTCTAGAAGTAGGACTTTGTTGAATGGAAACTAGTATGAGAGAAAAAGGACTGGGATTTAATCTTCTGGACATACACTACAGAATACCCCACATGGATGCTTAATAACAGGTAGGAATATGCAACTAAACTACAGGAGGTAAGAATTTTATGCCACTTCTTTTCTGCTTAAATGCTTCTCAATGAATTCTCATCAGAAAATAGGGTGCCTGTAGCACAAGAGCAGGGATGCTGCTCTGATGCATTGTAATTACAGCATGTCACAGCACACCTGGTTAGTCAAGTCCACTGGAGCGTGGTAATAACCACACTTCAGCCAACCTCTGTATCTCATGTATCACCAAAATGAGGGGTGGGGGCACTTGAACTAAAGCTCATTCTACGAGTTTTAGTTCAAGTGCCTCCACCACCATTTGGAAGCGCAGGGATGCTGATACACAAGACACTCCAGGCACTTGAGTTAGAGCAGCTCTTGGAGTCACCCTAATTAAAGCACCCCTGCCCATCCCAGGAGCATGTGTAAAAACGCCCACAGTTTCCCTATGAAAACATAAGGAAGACCCAACTCAAACATGTCATAGTAGTTTCCAAAATGGTCGATCTGCATTTTCTATAGAACATCAGGTTTAAAGTGTGTATTTTTTTAATAGAGCTATTCAAATAATAGCAAAGAACATGGACTATATTCTTTTATTGTAATTATTAAGAGTTCAAACGTTAGGTCACTAGAATTATGCTTAATAATTACAAATTGGACATAATGTCTGATGCAGTTTCACAACTGTCCCCCCACACTATCTAAGGCAAGGGTTGTCAACTGCAGGTACACGTACCCCTAGGGGTACCTGGGACGGCCCCAGGGGGTACGCTCGGTGGCGCAGGGACGCAGCACGCAGTGGCGGTGCAGTGGTAAATGGCAGCAGTGGCCGCGTGTGAGCTCCCCACCCCCTGCCATTCATCACTCCGCATCGTCACTGCTTCCCTGTGCTACCGGCTTCACATCTGGCTGGCCATCAGCACCCCACCTCCATCCTGCCCCCAATCTGGAATGGGGTATCCACCAGAAGGCATACACTCCTTAAAAAAGATTGAAAACCCCTGATCTAAGGGTTAGTCTGTACTGAACAATACCTGTGCTAGCTGAGGTACCTTAACCAATTTTCCCTGCTTCGCAACTTAAATGACACCTGTGAATATCCTCTGTCAATGCTAATTTGTCTGACTTTAAAAGCACTTTGTTTAAGCATGTTCACTTCTATTGGCTGCTGTATAATCGGGATGCCTAGGGAGTAGGCAGGAAAACCAGTATGATACTGGATTAAGCTAGGAATTCCCATGATCCCTCTACATATTTAAATTGCAGAAAAAGATTAAAATAATTTAAGCATCTGGTCCTCTCTGCACAAGCAAGGCATGTATAGATTAGGTAATGTGGATCCATCAAGAGTCTTATTACACACTGTGTAATAAGGTTTAGAAACTTCTGAAAAGAAGCATCATAACTAGATTATTCTTCTATTATTTCTACCAACAAAAATAATAGAAGCAGTTCTTGAAACTTCAGTCCATCCTAAGAAAAGAGACATGTAGCTAAAGCCGTTTGGACAGCAAGTACATTCTGTATCACAGTACTCAAAGTATGTAAAATATAATAAAGGAAAAGAAATACTCTTTGTCAGAATACCTATTCATTTTCTAGACTAGAAGAATTTGTGATTCCATTGCAGCACTACACCTTTCTAATCACCAACTTTGCAAGCGTTCACTTTTATTTTGGATTTTTTAGTTGCTTGCTTTCTGTCATATCAATGGCTGGAGAATACAGCTCAATAAACAAGTGGCAGGACTTTGCATATATATTTAATTTAGAATTGTTAATAGAAGTGCTTAAACATTTAGTCTGCAAAAGCTGTAAGAATTTTATAATCTGTGACATGCATGAACATGTATTCAAAATTTCCACACTAATACAAAGATCATTCTAGTAGATTAAACTTTATATTTCTTTGTTCAAATGCATCCAAATAAAAAAAAATGACATCAAAACACAGCAAACAAATTTGGAAAAATTAGACTCATGCTACAGAAATGGACAAAAAGAAAACTGCTGAATACACAGAAGGCATTTTTCTTTCCTACTTGGAAAACTCAATTCAAGAAGAGTCTGCACCACTCTAGATTCAAAAAGTTATTTCTCCTTGTGACCACTGCCAGTTTGACAAAAACAGCTGAACAAAACTTCACACCCAGGCCCTGCTCTCAGCAACTTCGCTCCCCTATCTTTAGTCAAACATTAGAGGGAAAATGTAGTGACCCACCCTAATTTAATAAAGAGCAGTAGAAGATCAGAGTATCTGAACGAGATTTCTCTAGAAGTACCCTGCCAATGCTTAAAGTATGAAAATATTCTATGGTATAAGGTTTGGGCCTCTAAAAACGTGGGTTTAATGAAGCTATGCCTTATAACATCTGAAACCCAGACTGGGAGGGAGCCCAAAATTAATAAAATGTGTGTTGGATACTGCCTAGCAGACTGTCTCTCACTTCAGTTTTCAGACGCATTAAAAAAAAAAAAAACCCAACTTACAGAAGTACACCCGAGCCCCGTTATATTTACACCGAGTTATGATGACTTCCTATAAGACACGTAGGCTTCTGATCCTCATCCCCTCCTCTATTTCTCACCACTCTGCTTTCTACATCTGAGGTAGGCTGCTTCCCAATGCCCTTTGCTAAGTGAGCAGCGAGATAATGGACATCACAGCAGCGAGTCTTCCTACTCTCAGTTCTGGGGTGGCACGACAGGAACCGTTAGCAGCTGGGAAAGCAAGTAATGGGAAAACCTTACTTAGCCCCTACAACCCTGGGAAAGAGCACACTGAGTCTGGCCAGCAAGTCGCTGTTGGGAGCTAAAAGCATGCTTAGCACAAGCAGGACCTTTAGAAAATACTGCTGAGCCTCTCAGGAATTTCCTGCTTAGGGCAGGGGGTTGGACTTGATGATCTAACAGGTCCCATCCGACCCTAAAATCTATTAAATCTATTAATTTCTACCTGAACAGGTGCGAAACTATGTTCTAAGGCTTGAAACTATGCAGAAATGGTTGGACTCTGAGGCGGAGAGTCAAAGGCCCACTTGTGCCATTAGGGTGACTCCCTCTGCCAATGTCCAAGTCCCTGCTGTAAGGTAAAGAGGTTCTCAACGGAGTAGTTGTAAGTGTTTAACAAAGAAAATTCACCTGCTGTTCCTTCTACCCCATTCTCAGAAACTAAAAAAACATTTTACATAGAACAAATGAACAAACAAAAGAAAATAAAAATCTGCCTGAGCAGACAACAGACACTGGAAATTCTAGTGGAAATGGCTAGCATTAGACAACTAACAACAGAGCCCAATCATGGAAATCTTAAGACCTGGAGACACACTGGGCATTTATAATATACATACATACATAGCTGGAGACACACTGGGCATTATACATACATTTTCATGCTTTGACACTATCTCCAGCATGTCAGAGCACACTCAATTAATCGAGTCTACTCTGCATGTGAGCTGACGCGCACTCCACTGCATCACATGCAGTTGTATGAGCAGCCAAACGCACATCAGCGCGCAGAAAATGGCAGTGGTACATTTTTGGACTAAAACACCTTCCATGTGTTTTAGTTTAAAAGTGCTCCGCTGCCATTTTCTGCATGCTGGCGTGCATTTTGCCACTTAAAAAAACTGCATGAGAAGCTCCTGGCGCTGCAGCACAAGCATGTGTACAAATGCCCACATATAATGGTTTTATACATCAGTGTAAATTACCCACATATCTGAAGAACGTGCACAAACAGTTATCTGGAGATACATGCTCACCACTGGTGCTAATACAGGATCTCATTGTTAGGTGGGGAGGAAGCAGGTAATAGTCATTTGCTAGACAGAAACAGGTTATCACAGAATAGCTGAGCACACAACACTTACACCAGTGTAACTTAAGCCAGTGCAGTTTCACCTAATTTTTCACAGGGTAATTTTATACTGGACTCAAGTTACACCAACATAGGCTGCGCATTGTGCGTCTGCTCCTTAGGCCACAGCTGCCATCTCCCACTACAACACAGCTAGATAGCATACAGCGTTTCAGATCTAGACTGGTGGAGCTTTATTCCCTTAGGTAAATCATTTTTACCTAATACTTATTTAACAAGTATGAAAAAAAATCCCTTGATTTATTAATGAATAAATCAAGACAGCAATCAGCACAGCCACTGAAGCATGCAAGTGAAAAGACACAGAACATACATGAAGAATTGTGTTAGGTTGGTCTGAAGGCTTTGGAAGATAAAATAATAAATATACAAAGGAAGAAGAAGTGAAAAACAAAGAACTAATTTCATATTAATATTTTGTGATGTTAAATTAACATGGTCAACTGCTGAAGATTAGTGTCATGAAATTTAGCATTCAGATTAAAATTCTGGTATTGCCTACAGATGTAATAGAGGATATACTTTTATAAAATCTAACCTATAAAACTAAAAAACCCCACAAAGGACAAATTATTTAATGATTTCAAATCTACAGTCCACAAGCTCTTTCATTTTTTACTATTACATTGTGAGAACAATTAAAATGGAGAGAATGTAGTCTCCTGTTCAATTTTTATAATATAAACTTGGAAATAAATACACTGTTTTTAAGCTTTATTTTTTTTTAATGTTTTGAAATAGATAAGTTACTTTACTAAAATATATGCACAATGTATCTATGTGAAATAAGCTTCATCCACTTAACCAGAATATTTTGTTATTTTTAATGAATTATACAAAGATATATGCTAGTCAACCCAATCCTCTAGAATTCCAATTTCATGCTAAAATGGTAAATTTTGAAGCAAAAAAGCCAAATTTTAAAGAACATTTTTTTTAAAAGAAAAAAAAGACTCAGAAACGTTTCCATAAAATTTTAAAATGAAAGGCCTTTTCTTTTAAAATATATATATATTACCTCCTGCAGTGACTGTAAGCAAAAACACTGTAGCACTGCAACATGCTGGTACACAAGAACCAGGAAAAAACTTAACTACAAACTGAAACAGTTGAGAATAAACTTATTTTCATTATGCAAACAGAAAAATGCAAAAAAGCAAAACAGGAAAAATTGTTAACAATATTTTTTAAGCTTTCAGCTCTAATAATTTAACTATTAGGAGCCCTGCCAAGGGAATTTGCTTTTTAACCTATCAATATCCTTTACAGCTACAAAATATGAAGTTCTTATATTGATAAGCAAGTGATCAAGCAGTAAGGATTAAGTTAAAAGGCGGTCAAGTAAATAGGAGAAAAAAATGGAAGTTCAGTGATTCGGTTAATGACACTAATTTCAAACATTACAGTAGATGCATTCAAAAACATGTAAGAAAATATTTTGTTTTCTAGTTTTACGCACTTGTATATATAAACAGATGGTAATAATTGTGTGTCTTTGGTGGATGTGTAAATGGGGTTCAAATATGACTAGGGAAGGATACGATCAGTGCCTTGGAATATCACACAACCTTTCACCAATTCTCCCATGATGCACCCAACTGACCAGATATCAACTGAAAGTAAAAATGAAATGATCAAATTATGAAGTGTCATGAACAAAAGTGGAAAACTTAACGAAAGAAATTCTAGCATCTACAATAAAACACAAGAAGGTGGACAACCAAACTGCTAACAAGACATGACTGTAATCGACAGTATGAACACCAGCCCTGTTTTTTCTCAAAGTTCTAATTAGTACTTTTAAAGTACTTCAAAATACTTATTGGATTTTACAATCGGTAAAACCACTGTGAAGAAGGATACAATCTCTTCCTGGGAACAGGACCTTATGGAGGACCATTTCTGCCATAATGCACCCAACAGACCAGATATCCACTATCATGTTAGGTGCAGCAAGGACAAAAGATTAAAGATTTTTTTTTTTTAAAAGCCACAGATAGATTTTTAATTTGTAAAATTTACACTGCACATTTAGTCTTTTAGATTCGCGTATTACTCTACACTTTCCTGTCCCATTTAGGACAGACTCCACTATAGGTATATTAAATATTTTTGAGCCACATCAACACTTACTACACTACCAAGGCATTATGCGCGATGCACAACCCTTCAATACTGCCGACTCAAGAAATTCTATGGACCTCGTGTGTTACATTCCCAAAGACGTACATCTTCAAGATTTGCCCTCCCCAAACCCCAGCCCGTAGCCATAGAATGTTAAATCTACTCTAAAGCTGGAAAAGTAAAAGGATGCATTGGGCTGAAGGTCCCAAGCAAGATGCTGGGTCTTACTGCCTGACAGTCAGTTGTGAAGGGGAAATGCAATTAAAGGATATTTTCCTTAACAACTGCTTTGTTGTTTGATGTTTAAGATATCTCAGACGCATTTATTAAAATTAATAATAGTATTAATAATCAAATACCCAGAAAAAGACCTAGGATGGTATACAATGTTGCCTAGGCTAGAGAAATTTAAAAGACTTTATGAAAAATGACACTACGAAGAGAAGAGGATACATGCAGAAGAGAAAACACTTTATAAAAGTAAGTTAGCATTGTGGGTTAATCATTTCACACATTGGTTCTGTTAATTTTTTTAAATCTTTAAGTATGATTGTTTTGTAAACAATGCATTTTCTACAGGTGGAATAATGGTAATAGGAATGAAGGAGATAGGACCATGAATGAGCATAAATAAGAATAGAAAGAGAAGCAATAAAAAAGAAGACAAAATGGCGAGGCACAGGCACAAAGAACAAGACAAATGCTATTCTTCCAGTGACTAACTCTGTATATTTCACTATTTCCATGACAGTAACATTACAGATCAAAGATTAATTATAGTCTAAAGAAATTAGTCTGAGAAAGCTTCACTCTAGGTAAAGCATTTAATATTTCAGTCTTGTAACTTACCATTCTCTTTATATCCCATGCCAAGGATAACCTCCGGTGCTCTGTAATACCGTGTTACTACATATGGTGTCATCATAAAATTAGTACATGCTGTTCTTGCCAATCCAAAATCAAGGATTTTCAGGGTACAGTCAGATTTGACTACTATATTGCTGGGTTTCAAATCCTAAACGAAAGTTATTTTGGTTAGCTGTAATGTCCAATAAACTAAAAGATAGCATGCATCTTTCCCTTAAATCTATATGAGTCATCATCACAGCATTTCACATTAACGGCTTATATTAAAATATATACTTGGCCATGCCTGCAACCTTTTATAGCTAAATTATTTACAGATTACAGCCAACAGATACTTTAAACACAATATTACTGCGGTTACGAAGTCTTTATGACACACAAAACAAAATATGAATAAAAACCAAGTCTGGCAAATTTGTTTGCTGTCAGAAATCAGAGAATTAGACCTTTTATTTGTTTCAGTGAACAAGTTTACCGCTAACAACCGTTTGCACACCAGTACTGATAATACTAGATAGATACCATCTTGTAAAAGAAAGTAACCTCAAATAGTTATTGTAAGACCATATAGGACATCAACCTTTATAACAAAGGAAATATACTATCCCGAATAATCAGATGTTTTGAAACAAGACAGCCTCTCCCTTGCAAGGAACAATAACTAAAGGGTCATCACCAGTACCTTGTCACAGCTCACCGAGTCTAACAGACCTTTGGAAAATAAGAGTACCCCGCAGCTGTAAGAAAGCTTGGAAGCAGCTGGAATGCTTGGATGTAGTACTATTACTGTAGTCTACCTTACTATCACATTTTCATCCCAGATCTTTTCAGCAAGTTAAGGAGGTGACCGTTTTAGAGTTGATAAGCTTTCCTGTGTTTTAAGCACTTGAAGGATGAGAAAAAGCATGTCACATTAGGACATGGAAGAGGTTCCAGACACCCTGGTCATATGGAAGAAATTAAAATGCAAGAGTGGGAAAACGAACTCAAAAAGGGAGCAGTACTGGTTATGTAAACTGGGCACAGCAAACAGGACAACAGAAACAGAAGCACAGAGAGCCTGTGAAGGGTTGCAATATCATAGGGACCGTTTATGGATTTTACTTTAAATATAAATATTGCTGTGGTGTACAATTAAAAGAATTTTTAAAACAAGCTATTCCTTATTCTGTCATTACAGAGTTTACCTTTCATACTTTTAAGCTCAGTTTTTCTCTCTCATATTAATACAATCTTTAGTCTTTTTCTTAGTCTGGTGTCAGTCATTTCATTTAACAGTTTTAAAACTATTTTATCATCTGCAGATCTAATTTGCTTTTTTGAAGGATTTGTTTGTAACATGACTGTTTATCCTTGAACTAATATATATAGAAACAGAACACCAACTCGCAAGATAATAGTGAACACATTTCAGATAAATACTACCTTTAAGATAGATGTTATTAATATCAGTGTCGTAACACTACCTACTCTGTGGATGATACCAGCTGAATGGAGGTGCTTGATACCACACAGCATCTGGTACAGAAGGTAGGACATTCTTTCATGGTCCAATTCCATATGAATAACTTGACACAAGTTGGCATCCATCAGCTCCATAACCAAATACCTATAATGTAGGGAATCAAAAAAAAATTTTTCACGTCAAGGATTTTATACCTAGCATCAGAACAGGTTTAAAGAAGAGATCATGCAAGTCACTGATGTAATGAGTGTCAGAATGCTGATAAAGGTAAAAATATCGAATGGTATACATTATTTAAAGTTTGAAAATAATTTAAAATTATTTTTGGTAATTTGTTTAAGAAAAAAAAGAGGAAGAAAAGTACAACTCTGATATAACCATCAATTGTGCCAAACACAACGCATAAAGAAACTGCTAGTTTACGTTGCTTGTCTTGATGGAACCTAAAATCAAACTAAATTTACACAGAAATTGCACACAAGGAGAGAATACAGTGAAGTGTATCAATGTGAGATTTCTTTTTACTGTATCCTAACTTAACAAAACTATGGAAACCATGTTATAGAATAAAAAGTAATAATTCATTTTCAGGTTAAAGTGCTGTTCTTTTTTATCATCAAGACTAAGATTGCAGCCCCATGAATACTTGAATTAATAGGTCCTACTGCCACATAAAAGATCTAAGTTAAGAAATATATTCAGGTTGTATTTGATGCTGCAGTTATTGTGGGCTTCATCTCAGAAAAGGATGTCAGGTTATCCATATTGAGTTACTGGCTAAGAGACAAGGGGTAATTATGGGAACTGTAGACAATCTGGGCACGGCCCCACAAGTGAGAACGTGCGTTTCCCCAGGGACAAACAGCAGTGGCACAATGTGCGGCAGGCTGCTTGTCCCTGAGAAACACTGGTGCATGTGTGTTCTGGTGCATGTCACGTTACCCTGGGTGGGGTGGCGGAGGCTGGAGCTAGCACCTGGGTTGGTCCCAGCAGTCTTACCTGGGGGGCCTCCAGGGGCTGCAGCCATAGCAATCCAACAGCACACAGCCTACTTGGAAGTCGGAGCATGGCTCTGGCTGGCCAGTTTCTGGTTCTGGGCAGTGCATGCTGACACCACATGCTCCACCCAGTTTTTTTTTTTAAGGTGCAGGGTTTTCTGACACTGGGATCTCCCAGTGTCAGAACCACGCCAACCCCCACCCATAGGGAACACCTGCATGTGCGGTGTGCGCTCATCTTAATGCACCCTTTTAGTGCAGTCTTATTATGAGCCAAATTATGACCCCAATACCATAAACTTTCTTGGGGTGCAAAGGGTTAAAATGCAAACTATGACTAATTCATGCCATACTTTATCGTATTTTAATCCCTTGATACTTACACATCTTGAAATTCTTCTAGTGACTTCTGTGGTGTAAATACATTTAATAAACTAATTATCTACAAAGACAGACAAAAAGTGGAAAAAATTAATTTATTAATATTTACATAGATTAAATGCTTAAAAGGTAAGAAGCAAGCCACAACATCACTTGAATATGAAGTCAAATGCATTCATTTTTGATTTCAGAAACTGCTTACACTGTCAATTACTTGTCACTCAGAAGCTAGTTTCACTGCTGAAGTTCGGTTATTAATGTGCTTGACTTCTCAGCTCACATATATTAGCACAACACAGCAGCAGTGCTGAAGAACAACATTGAACTTGTACATTTAAAATAAGGCACTAGAAGGCATAGATGCATTTCTTTCTCCACAGGCAAACCAAAAATCTTTCTTTTCTGAGAAAAGCAACCTCCTTGTGTGTGTCACTCAATAGTCTGTGTGAATTATATGCATTTTTTTTTAATCTTTAGAACAAAGGCTTCTAAACAGCACACAGATTGGTCGGATACATCTCTGTCTACAGCTAGGTTTCTGGAAACTTTCCTTAACATTATTGTAATCCTTTAATTACTACTACAAGAAAAATTACTCAAAGTCAATTTTAAAATTCTCATCAACCCTAGAAGGCTTTGAATCTAAGTCTTAACCAGCAAGTGTTTCTAGGTCATTTTAACTTCTACATGTGATGTATTTTTCATAACATTCACAAAACTTAGCAGTTGTGTAGTAACTTTTCACAAGACACTATATTTGCCTCTAAGCAAGCTACAATTCTTGTCAGTTTGCTCTTGGCTCCAGTTCTCTTTTTTAAACAAACTGAAATAGGGAAGGCAATAAAATAGACATTTTGACATGGTTACATATGATCTTAGCCAAAAGGGAGAGTACTAATCTGATTGAACCTGAACCAGTGCAAAACAATGCGACTTACTGAGATAAAACATAGTGGAATAAGTCCAATTTTATGCTGGTCCAGTGACTATACTGATGGATTATGCTAGTTTAAACTATACTGTTGCAAAATATTCCTTCCACCTTGGCCCCTCCAACTCAGTACATGAAAAAAAGCCACGTGTACAAACTTAAACATATATTGTGCTTAAATATTACAGCCTACTGTTTCATTCTGAGAAATGTCAAAGTTCTCATTTATAAAGGACTATGCTACCTATACCAATTCAACGATTCTGACGCAACCACCTTTGTCCATTATTTGGATTACTTTGACTCACCCTTACTTATTTCTAGTAAGAGCATTATATGGAAAATAATTACATTCTTAGGAAAAATGACTTACATTTTTGTGATTGACACATTTTAAAAGAACAAGCTCTCTGTAAGCTCTTTTTGCATGTGTTTGATTCTGAAAAGGACGACTCAGCTTCTTAACAGCAACATTTATCCCAAGGACTGTATCGAATGCAGCACTGAAAATTGAGAGAGTTAATTTAAGTTGAAGACTTTTGGGGAAGAAAGAAATCAAGGTCTGAAGTCATGCACATCCACAAAGCTGCAGACATTCATTTATTTTAATTTTTGTTCAGACAAAGACAACTGAAAAGAGTCTGCACATTCTTAGACAGGGATAAATGTAAAACAAAAGCTCCCCACACCCCTTGTCCAAGCCCAAACACTTACTGCCCTAAAGTGTTAGTCAAAATTAAGTTAAGCAGAAGATATGGTAGTGTGGCAGCTTATAGACTAGGGGTGTCAAATATATGGCCTGCGGAGTCACTGTATCCAGTCTGCTGGGGTACTAGAAGTTGGCCATGTGACCTGCTCCAGAGCTTGGGGGTCCTGGACTCAGCTGGATATAGCCCATGGCAGAGGGGTGGGGGTGAGCAAGAGCTGTGACACAGACCTGCTTGCCCCACTGCAGCTGTTTGGCCCTGTGACCACTGGACTCATGCCACCACCATCGCTAAATTTGCTGCTGTTGTTGCTACCCTATGGATCCAACCTAGGAGGAGTCTCACAGTCCAGACCCTATGCCCTATGACAGCCCATAGATTCATAGATGTTTAGGTTGGAAGGGACCTCAGCAGATTGTCGAGTCCGACCCCAAACGTCCCTAATGAAGTCTTTATGTGCCCAACTGCACTGCCTTCTGCCTAACTTCAGGCTAACACAGCTAACTACCCACCTCCAAGTTAAGGCAACCTTTCTGGAAACAAAAATATTCCTGGTTGCTTAATTTGAGATAAATGAGTCTCTCACATAGTGCTGTTGACACTACTTCCACGGCAGGTCCCTTTCTAATGCAATTATTAACTACAAGTCTCTAAAGTCTCCACTTCAGTCTAGAGCTCGAGTGCCTCACTGCTTCATGCCCCCAAAAGTGAGATCTCTGTAAGAGTGCCATTGGAAGCATAAGGGTGGTTTTTGAAACTTGGAAGGTATGATAAATACATGTATAACACAGGTCACCAACTATGTTCATTGTTCTTAAGTCTCTCATTACATTATTCTCTTGGAGGAGCCAACTGAATTACAGATTTAATAAATAAAAAGATTCACACATTTTAGGAAGAATTCACACATTTTGGGAAGAGAGGTTTCCAATTATGGCCTCGAACTAGCAATTATATTTAGCAAAAAACTTTTACTTCTTTGTGACTTCTGTTCCTTCCTAGCCTCCATTTTATAAGCACATTTTGCAGAGGAGGTTTGTTTCCAAGAGCCACAAGTATCTAATTCTCAGCTGCAGCTGCCTATATTCATGATCAGACTAAACAGTGAAGAAACTGAGTATTAATGCACAGGTGTTATTCATAAAGAATAGCCGTATACTGCAAACCCAGGCAGCAGTTCCGATTCTCTCACTCAGAAGAGTGCAATATCATTCAAGCTCTACTTTGACTGTTTACTTAGTGGTGGAAATAAGAATATAGGTATGTTCAAAGCTGTTGGGAGATGGGCTTTCTTTCTCAGAGTACACCCAGCAGTATGCTTAAGAATGTCATAACAGCACTGTATTCCTGTACAGTACTATCTTCTAAGAGGTTGCATCAGTACTTTGAAATAAAATAATATGTGCTCTGCTTATGTGAAGTCATGGCTTCCCCTATAAAGAGGAACAACATTACTGAAGAGCAAAAATGAAATTACAACAGGCTTCTCTTACAAGAGGAAATAAGGTAAAAACACAGCATGATTGCCCTGTTTCTATGCCTACAGCCTACTTAACCCATCTCAGCGTTTATATAAAGTGACATATTTATAGAACTGATCTGTGCAAAGTCATCATTATCAGGTCATTTCAGCCATTCATAGAATCAAAGCTTGAATACCTATACAAAATAGAATATGAAGTGGGAGCAAGGCAATTCAACAGATGGTTTAAACCTACTACTTCTAGTACAAAACTTTACATTTTTGATATTTATTCATATTTACCTGAACAAGAGACCATAAAATAGTAAGTGGAAAGTTCTATCCATGTCAGCTCTTTGACCTGCATTTTGAATTACTACAAAATGTCCAAAATTTTTTAACAGAAAATGCACTAGAATGAAATGGTGTTACCGATTCTCAAATTCTACCACAAACTGTGAGGCTGACCTAGCGGCACTGCTTTATTCAGAAATCATTTGGCAAATGTAAAGCAAAATCTCTCAAGGAGGGAAGTGACTCCGTAGCGAGCCTGTAGCTCATTCCCTGCCTGTGAAACTGAAGAGAAGTAGCCTTGACGTCATATTAGAAAATCAAGTTGTGCCTGCTGCCATCACAGCCTAAGAGAAATAAAAGTATACAGACTGCAGAAGGAAACGGATCAAAGATTTTATAATTAACCAACCTAAAAGAATATTTGAACTTGAGTGTGATACAGAGAAAAATCAAGAACTTCAATATTAAAAAGAAACAAAGCTGCAAGGCCACAATGCCTATTATAATCTAGTGTTCATTTTCAAATGCTAGATAATTTGGAATGTGTTCCTAATAAGAAAATTTCATTACATAACCTCTAAGACCACTGTGCAAAATGTATTTTCCCTTTCCTGTGTCCCCGAATTCAAGTACCTGATTTCAAAGGAATTGTCAACAGGAAAAAGTGATGCGTATCTTAGAAGAAATGAAAACTGCTACACATAAAAACATTATTAAAAGTGGATTTATTTTACTCGTTTGATTTCCCTTACCACTCTGCTATTAATCCAAACACCTCCAAGTAAATTTTCTTCCAAATTAATGAAAAGCTTATGTCTATCATTCAATATCAGATAAAAGTTGTCTTACACAGGATTAAGGTTACACATTTATCTGTGTTGTTCACAACGTTAATCTACATGAAAGGCAGTTAGGGCACCAGCACTGCAATAAAATCCCACATTTTCCGTTGCTTGTTTAGTAAATCAGACCATGTTCTGCAGATCAGGAATACTCTTGTAGTACCAGGTGAAAGATAATTCTTTTCTAATATTTTTTTTTAAATCAGTTACAGTAGGAAGTGCATTAACTTTAAAGTGTGGTATTGAGCAAAATTTACGCAGACTTTTACGGAATTCAATCTGATATATAAAACATTCAAAATAACAGTTTCTGCCCCTGTATAACACACATACATGTTTTAAAAATCCAAGGGTTTAGCTTCCTGCCTGCTCTTACTTATCTTCTCACTAGCTATTTATAAGTTACTTCTTTAATAGTCAGATTCGTTTCATATAATTTTTGGAAATTTTGTGCACAACAATTAATTTGAACATTGACAATTTCACGCTGACACTTCCCTCTCAAAAAAAAAAACAACAAACATTTCCAAGAAGTCTCACGAAATCCTGAAGGTCAACTGCAGAGCCAACAACACAAAGTAATTTACTACTGTGTTGCTCTGATTACTATTCGGCAAGCATAGCTCTTCTCAATTGTTTCTTTATGAAATGTAGAATTTCCACCCTTATGATTAATCTGGTGTTGTTTCTTTGCTCTCAACTAGTCTGTGAAGGTTACTATATACAATATACTTTTTACATTACATGCCTAGGGATGATTCTCAGTTAAGTGTTTCTTCAAAAGCAAATTACTTTGCTCCCACAGACAATTTAATTTTAGAGAACTAAATTTAAATTCTTAAGGTGTCTATTCTGTTTTGAAAAACATAGAATAATTATTTTGAACAGCTTGCTCAAGTACAGCCATTAACAATCTACAACATCTCCCGAACAGATTAAAGTAGGATATTCCAGATCATGTGTGCTCTCTTGCTCTCTCTGAAGGGGATTGATACAGGAATATTTGGGGGTACAGAACAAATTGGGACAGGGAAAGTCAGGGTCCAGGCTAGGAGAGAAAAATCAGGAAGTGCAGAGAAAGAGCCATTTGGGGAGAAGAGAGAAAAGGGTCTCAAAGAAATTCAAGGAGATATAAAGAATCTGGTAATTCAGTCACATGTATACATGTGTGTGTGCATGCACACAGCCCAGAAGCTCAAATACACTAAGTCAAGAGGCAAAAAAGGAAAGGAACCCCAGTGGGGAAATTTTATGCTATCTAAAATAAAGTACAGGGACACGTAACCAATCTCCTTACTTAAGGCTGTGCAGAAAAGCAAAAAGGCTCTCCGAAGATACTGAGACTTTTGAGCCTGTTCCAATCTTTGTTTTGTATTACAGGCACTGAAGAACCAGGATCCTCCTACCAGCAAACATCAATGGACCTCAGGACAAATACATTACTCTTATGTATTTTAATTTCAACCAAAAGGGAAAATGGAACAAAGTTAACAGTGATTCCTATTAAATTTTGGGAAACTCACAGTGCTCCACTTCATATTTTCTGAAAGACTGATGAACTTAATGTTACTTGTAGTTTAAGAAATGGATTTTGCATCAGCATAACCCTACACAAGTTTCACAACTAGACTGGATTTTGATACGCTATGAAAGGTCTTTCTAAGATTAACATCGTAATTATCATTATTATTAAAATGTTGAAAAGATTAGAAAAAAAGTAAAATTGTTTTATGGGAGCTGCTATCTTCCAGTTTGAGACTGACATTTATTTGTTCTCTCTCGAAAATTATAAATGCTGATTTGGGCAAATTTTTGTTTCACTGTAATTTTAGTTTCTTTAATTTGTAGCTAGTATTTAGAGGTTTCAGAAGATGCTGAGATACAGTACACCTCTAATTGATACTCAGCTGCTCCTTAAATCAAGTATACTCAGGACAAATCATTAAGTCAGATCATTCCTTGTCTCTCCCTACAGCTTGACCTCATCACTGACTTGACCTTGAGGAAGCAGTCTGGTTTGAAACAGCAGGGAAGTGGAGCAGATCAAAAATGCACCATTTCTAGAAGGAGGAGGGGAATCATGGCCATCTGAAATTCCCACATGCCATCTGGTACTAATAGAAAAGAAATCAAATCGGAACTGTATTGTCAGAAAGAGTTATAATAATATACCAAGCTTTCCTAAACACTAATATCTAGTGACTTCATACACCCTACATTTAACATGCTATTTTCAAGGAAAAAGAGGGATTTTTCCTCTAATTTCTCTGACTTACAGCCTATCAACAGCTGGGCAATGGCTTATTTCATGAAATAACTGCAGTGATATCCACAGCAGTTGAAAAATTGAAAATACAAGATACTAAATAAAACACTATTTGAATTGTAAAAGCACAAAAATGCAGGTAGGGTTTGAAGTATTACAGCCTTAAGAAACCATGGCTATAAAGTCAGGGCTAGAGTGCCTAGAGATGCCTCCTGGTACCAAGCAAGCTTTGCTCAAAAACAGATGGGGTTGAAAGGTAACCTGGGTGGAACAGATAGTGGCAGCCTATTAAACATTTGAAAAGTTTTATCTTTAGCTGGCCCAGAGCTGTGGAGTCATACAAGAGAATAAGGTTCAAGATCAGACTAATGATTCTCATGTCCTGGGCCAGTGGAGGCTGGACACAAATTTGAGGTAACATAGCAAGGTACAGACAGCCAGCCAGCCCAACCCCTCACATAGCAGCCCTTTCTAATTTACCCATAGAGTGACAGTGACATTGATTTGCCTCAGCCTGCCAGTTAATGGCAAGGCACTGCACTGATGGCTCCTAGAAATGAACAGGACTGATTGGGAATAAAGGGGAGAAGGAAACAGGGAACCATGCTGAAGAAACAAGTAAAACCCAGAATCTCTCTCACCATCTCACCATTATACCCTTACGCGGTAACTTCATAACCACATATGGAATGTAACAACTAGAAATTAAAACCAAATGGTAATGAGAAGGAAATCTGCTGCCCATTTAACTTATGAAAATATCTAAAAATTTAGTTTGGTTTCCTAAAAATCACAATTCCATATTAGAAATGACAACAAACAGGCATTGGAGAACCTATTTGGTTCACAATTCTGTAGCAAGAGATAAAAGCATTACAATTAAGCATTATATGTGCAGTTCTTAAAGTGATTTATGTTAAAACAAAGCATGTATTACTCACCAAACAATGCCCTGAGCCCCAGATCCTATGGGCTTCAATTGCTGGTAACGTTTTAGTACAGTGAAAGTTGAGTCTGCGACTTGAACACTGTAAAATTGACTATCACATTTATTCTCACTCATGATGCAGTGTCATGTAGTTTTTTCCCCCCAAGGACCTGGTACAGTTTTCAAGATCTTTAAACACAAAGAGATATTGAACAATTAGCTAAACAAGCAATTCTCAACAAAAGTGTTAAAACATTTTCGATATATTCTGTGCATCAGTATTTTCCAATACACACGGTATTAAATTATTTTAATCTTCAGGGTTTTTTGCACTATTTTAACTTATTGCTAGGTAGAGATAGACAAACTGCCAAATATAAATGGACTGTTCATTACATGGAACTGCGATTCAACCAGTGACCTTTAAAGGGAGAATATAAAACCTAAAGCTATGGCTATTATGTTATTCTATGTTGTATGAGAGTACATTACTTCCTGTAATATTTGGTAAACATTAACATTTGTATGCGTCTTTCAAAAGCCAGCAACACAGATGAGGAAGTCAATAGCAGAATGAAAGACAAGAAAAGCTGAGCGGGTGGCAAGTTGGAAAGCAGTAAGAAAAGACAAAACAGGGAGAAAGGGAAACAAGACAAAACAAGAGCTAAAACTGCACTTGGTGTGTGTGAAATGCGTGTAGAAGGAAAGAGTCCTCAGCAAAGGAACTCAAGATGATCAACAGAACGTTTAATTTTGTTGAATGCTGGACAGAAGTGAAATTGAAGGAGAAGGTAGCAGTAATCCAGCCAAAATAGAAGTCTGGCATGAACACGGGTTTTGGCAATATGACAAAGAGGAGCCAGTGGACTTCAGAAATGTTAGAGAGAGGAGCTGTAAGATCTGGCACTAGCCTGGATGACGGAAGAAGAAAAAAAAGAAATAACTCCAAAACTCCCAAGACTGAATGAGGTGGAAGATAGTTATATTGCCAAGTGATTGAGAAATGGTGTGGTAAGGGAGAGTGGGGGAAACAGTTTGTGAGGAAAGTTTCATTTGCAGTTAAGAGGCAGCTGAAATTCATGAAGAGTTAATAATGCAAAGAAATTTGAGTCTGGACAAAGAGAGAAAAGGCAAATTAAAACAATAGTCATCAAATATTTTATAGCAGTGGTTGGCAGGCTTTTTAGGCTGAGAGGTGGAGTGGCCCAGTTTGGGTCAGAGGCGGGCAGCCAGGTGCTTGGACTCAGCTGTCACTGCCACTTTTCCCATGTGGCAACAAGAGGAAAGCCTCCCCACACCCGGGTGCTTTTGCCTGCAGCAAGAGGGGATATCAACTGCTGCTGAAGCCCCACATCTGTGGGCCACATCAAATGGCTCTGTGGGCCATATCTGTCCCTAAGCCGTAGGTTGCCCGCCTCTTTTACAGTATGGACCAACCACAGATTAAGGAAGTACTGTCTCGACCACCTTCACCACTGTGTTGACCACCTTCAACTAGCCAACTTCCATTGCTCAGCTATGTAATAGCTATGTAGCAACTAAAGCATCTCTTAAACGGAAAAAAATAGCTGGAAAATATTCAGTGTACTTCTGATAAACTACTACTAGATAAAAAACTACTTCACAGTCAGGGCGGCTAGGAGCTGGAACCAACTTCCAAGGGAGGTGGTGCTGGCCCCTACCCTGGGGATCTTTAAGAAGAGGCTGGATACTTACCTGGCTGGACTCATTTGAGTCCCGTTTTTGTTTTTAGGGTGAGTGGTTTTGTTTGTGTTTTTGGGTTGTTCTCCCGCCCTGGCGGGGGGTCGGGCTAGAAGATCTATTAGGTCCCTTCCGACCCTGAAACTATGAAACTATGATACCTTTTAGTGTGATTTAGCAGATGCAAATGAAGAGTGTTTACGCCATATGACCAATTAGATCTTAGTAGAAACCAACAAGCTTTTTGTACGCCACTGATAAGGCATGGACTACAGTTTGTGAACCAGTAGATTTGGGTGTCTTTATCATGCAGGTACTAAGAGACTCTGAGTAAAATCCTTATCTCACTGAAAGTCAACATAAATTTGCCTTTGACTTCAAGGAGTCCTGGATTTCCTCCTCAAGAGAACAGATATACTGGCATTTTCAAAATCCTCAATTCTCTTAAATTCCTCTCCTTTAAAATATAAAACTTAAAACTTTATTATGTTATTAACATATATAGAATATACAGAATGTACAGTGTGGCTGAGTTAATGCTACTAGAATCACAACAGACAACTATAACAAGCAAATCTTTGACATGAAATTTGGAGAAATAACAAATAATAAAAGGAAAAAGCAAACAAGAAAAAAGAAACCAAAAATCAAAGCCCGCTGTTAAATTCTTAGATTCGTTTCTTTTGCTGTTGATCAATATAAAAAGGCCTTATTTCTTGCAAGACCTATGACTACAGCTACCTGACAGTCCAATGTGAGGCTTAATTATGGTCAATGTTCTACGAAAAAAAAAAAAAATCTCATTATGTGAAAACCATAAATATTGGGGTTTTCTTTAAAGGATACCCGACTTCTCATACTCCTTTTACCCTTCCCTTGTCAAAATAAACCCCACACTATGTCATAGTTCTAGAACACTGAGCACAGAAAGAAAAAGTCTTAAAACTTAAGATGAAACGTTAACAGTCCTTTTTCTTATTATTCTCCTTGACCAGTAACATGAGTGCAAAAGGAAGAAGCTAAGCTAACCCCTGCCTACCCCAGCCCATATGTTGGGGTATGAAAATCTCCTTTTTCTCCAGCCACTATGCTCCCAAGGGCCAGATGAAAGACAAGGTTTTAAACTATACCCACTCCACTCCAAACCTTCATTATTTTACTTAAAGGGTAAAAGAGTTAACAACACAAGGCTGCAGGTCTGGTTTCCCATGCAAATGCTGACAGCTCAAATCTCCGTGGCCTTTGAGATATGTAAAGAAACTGACCTAAGCACCTGCTTGGCAAGATGAGCCAGGGTAAGGAAAGGGTTATTGAGCAAAGTAAAGATCACAGCTGCATGTCCTAAGTACAGCAACTGTCTGAGTAACAGGAACGGGACAGCTGTGCTATTTTATGCAATTCCCCAATGCAGGACATGAAAACTGTTTGGGAAGGGAAGGGAAGGAAGTGAAAAGTCTACAGCCTCCTTTGCCCTTGTCTTCACAGGGGAGACTCGGTGTTGCTAACACTCATGAAGAAAATGGCAGCTTAGCATTTTCATATAAGTAAACAGCTCAAGTTAGAGACTAAACTCCCCTGCAGGGTAACCTGAATTTTTCACGTGGGTGAAAAAAACATAAGCTTCCTTTCTTGGGGAGGATTTTACCTTGAGTTGAGGATATATTTTTTGTATTAAGGACAAGACTTAAAAAAAAAAAAAAAAAAGAAAAAAGGAAGTAGGAGGCTATCTGATCTAGCAGTGCTCTCGTTCTAACTGAGTTTGATTGCACAAAACCATATTAAAATTAATGTCATTTGGAAACAAGGATAAAGACTCTTCTTTGGGCTAAATCCACACAGGGATTTGGGTGTTGTAATATACAGCACCTTAACAGAGACGACCCTAGCAGGGTGTGGGGCCCTGGGCAAATCAGCCTGTGCAGGGCCCAGATGCTGGAGAGCAGCCAGACATGAAGCCAGCCTGGCTCTGTGGGGCCCCCCAAAGTGTGGGGCCTGGGGTAGTCATCCCAATTCGCACCCCCGCTAATTCACAGCCCTGAGTTATGGCAAGGTTCCCCATACCTTATATGTGGGAAAGATAGAGACCTAAAATAAATTCACAGAAACAAGCAAGCAGTGTGGCAAACTGGTAACAATGGAAAGGTTAGGACCAGGCAGAACCTAAGCCAAGGGCAGTTAAGCACCTATCTCAATGCAAGAGTCTCAGTTGTGAACTGTCTCACTGAGTTAGCTGCTTGTACCAAGTCAGCCCTTTCTTACAAAAAATACAAGAGACCTCCCATTCCCAAATAGGACAATCACCTGAGAGATGTGAGCTCAGTTTTCAAATTCTATTCTGACAATACAGTGCCAGTTCTCTCAAATTCGATGACCCTAACCACAAGGTTATCCGGTATTCTGGAGTGAGACTCTTTCAGTATCTCCTAATGAAGTTACTCAACTACATATGCATGAATATGAAGTCCCTCACAGAGCCCAAGTCTCCCACATGTCTCATGACGGCTCCTAACCACTGCGCTATGAAGCTGTACTCACTTTTTCTCTCCTTGGCCAAACAAATGTTTAATTCATTATGCAAAGCAGAACAGCTGTGAAAAGAGAATCCTCAAATATTTACAGTTAGAGCCTCCTCCTGTGCAAAAGCAGAGGTCTAGATCCAGCTTCACGCTGGGCACAAAGATTCAAACAAGGTGTCTGGCTCTCATAGGAGTACTGGACGCAACTGGACAATTGAACAAGAAGCAGCACACGTTTGGGCAAGACAGGTAAGCTCTGAGCTTGTCTAATGGTTCAGGCCCTGCAGGAAAACAAAAAAAAATCAGCGGGGAAATCACCTAGTTTCTCTTTGCGCAGGGGTACCAAGCTGCTTGGCAACAGCAAGACAGGCACTTTTGTGCTTGTCTGCTATGCTTGTCCTAGACACTTTAGCCACTTGCATGGTTAAAAAATTTTTTTGCAAACGCTGATGGTGCCTGCATATCGACTTACATGCCCGAGTCCTTTGTGGACCTATCCCCCTTTGAATGCCCGACTTAGGGAAACTGGCCTCTGTTTTGACTATGGTCCATGAAAGCCAAGGAATATCAGTCAACAACCTGACTACAGTATCACGTACGCCACAGTATGAACATCATGTTTCACATCAGTCGATATAAAGGAGTCCTCTGGAATTTAGAAATAAACCTTCAATTTCAGAAAAAGGTTTTCAGCACCTGGTACCACGATATTACTTCATCTAAAAAGGACCAACACACAAACAGGAAACAGGCATCCATCCTCCGAAGGATGGACAGCAGCGACAACCCCTTTACAATGAGAATGCAACACATCTTCATCAATTGAAAAAGCTGTAGGATCATTATTTTGACCCGGCAGCCTTGTACTACTAAATTAAAAACAGGCACAAGATCAGATGATCCCATTTGAAAGCCATTTTGTTTGACAGGGATGTATGTTACATGGAAGATGCCGAATTTTAGCCAATTTTGGAGGTAAAGCTTCATTGCTGAACATAAGAAAGATTTCTACACCTCCCTGCCTTTCTGCCACGTGACACCCCCAAGGAAGGATCCCTGCCTGATCTGCACATCAAAGAGAAACTCACAAAGACACCCCGAGGAGCGGACTCCCACCTTCAGCTTCCTCCGTGCAAAATGAAGTTGCTTTCCTACCCGTGGGGACTTTTTACCATCTTGAATTTTCCCTGAGCCCGAGGAAGCAGGGTGCGTGCCCGAAAGCTGGCAGAAAAAGACTTATGCGGGGGGGGGGGGGGGGCGCGATTGCTTAGTCGGTCGAATGAAAGGTATCATTTCTGAACCACGAGTTACAGAGTTTTGCATTTCTTTTTGTTTTTACAAGCACCGGTGACAATCACCGGAGGACTTTTACGGACCGCACGGCAAAGACGGACAACGAAACACCGCGAGCACGTGACGGCGTACACGCGTGACCCGTCACGGCAGGGTTGAAGCGGCGCTTCCTAACCAGATGGGATCCCTGTAGATCTTCACGTCACATCGGCTTACATGGGAGACAAGCGGGCTACTGCGGTTTGGGAAGCACTGCCCGCGCCGCTCGGGACGAAGGCGCTTCGACGACGCAGGGGAAGGACGTGACGGCGACGTCCCAGGTGGAGGTTCCAGCTAAGAGGGAAAAGAAGCAAAACCTGCTAAGTTTATCAAGGAAAAGACGACGTCCCCGAGACGAGC
>NW_005842212.1:873289-895846 GCF_000455745.1 Alligator sinensis | reverse complement strand
GCGCGCTCAGCCAATCCGGCTGGAGGCGGGACCTCCTCAAGACACTATATAAGGGAGGAGACTGCAGTGGAGACAGGGCGGCTCCGGGCCGGGCTGGGCCCGAGCAGCCAACGTCACGCTCGCCCGATCTTGGTGATGTCATCGCACGTCAGACTGCCACCAGCTCGGTGATGTCATTCCACATCAAACTCTCCCCAGCTTGGTGATGTTATCCCACATCAAACTGCCCCCAGCTTGATGATGCCATCACCTACATCAAACTGCCCCCAGCTTAGTGATGTTATCGCCTATGTCAAAGTGCCCCCTCTTGGTGATGTCATTCCACATCAACCTCTTCCCATCTTGGTGATGTTATCCCACATCAAATTACCCCCAGTTTAGTGATGTCATCCCATGTCAAACTGCCCCCAGCTTGATGTCATCGCCCATATCAAACTGCCACATCTTGGTGATGTCATCACTCACATCAAACTGCCCCCAGCTCGGTGATGTTATTCCACATCAAACTCTCCCCATCTTGGTGATGTTTTCCCACGTCAAACTGCCCCCAGCTTAGTGATGTCATCCCATGTCAAACTGTCCCTAGCTTTATGTCATCGCCTATGTCAAACTGCCCCATTTTAGTGATGTCATCACCCACGTCAAACTGCCCCCAGCTTGGTGATGTCACCACGCACCTAAGTGCACCCACCAAATGATGGGCTATTTACACGGCAAATCACCGTTGTCAGCTGAGGTGATGTCACCCCCCCACCCCCCACCCCCATCCAACTGCCAGGGGGAGGCGAGGCAATGGCAGCAGCTGTCACCAAAACCCCCGGGGGCCGTCACCCTCCTCCACCCAGGAAGCGCTGCCAGGCGAGGCGGGAGGAGGACGTGGCCCCATGACACGGGGGGCAGCAGTGAAGAAGCCGCCTGCCGCTGCACCGCAAGATGCGGTCTCTGAAAACCAAGAGACTGCTACAAATGACGCTGCCTGAGGTGGTGACCTCAACCTCACTTCTTTACCAAAATGCATCCACCAGGAAGAAAAAATGGCATTGCCTGGTCCGCCCACCTGTCCCTCATTTTTAAAAAAATGGAATTAATAACAGATACTGTATATTTTCTGTAATTCACAAGAGAAAAAACAAAAGAACTGCCATTAAGCAGATCAGACCGTCGGTCCCCCTCGCCCCGCGGCTCCTGGCATGCCATGGCAAGGAGCGAATGCTGGACGGGAGAACCAACTGGGTCTTGCCGAGGTGTTTTTCCCCCCTCTCCCTCTCCCACTTGCTCGTCTCCAACATTTAAGGTCCAGGAAGCACCAGTTCAGAGGCTGTTCCCCCAATTCCCATTTTTATTTGCAAAATGTAATCCTTGTTTGTGGCTTGAAGGAATAAATGAGCCACGAAAGCTTTGGAGGGAATGTGTGCGCCCTCAGCTGTTCCTTCCTCCATCCAAAAAAATCTCAGTAACATCTCATCCATGCATTTCTTCTCTTTTCCTATACCTCAAAAACTACTATTTTTGCTTGCTACCTGTTTCAAAAAGAACTGTCTCTATTCTTTAAACCCAAGTAGGGCACGGTTTCCCATTTATTTATTTTCTCCTTACTTAGGATTTCCTATTTATTCTCTCCTTTAAGATTTCCCCATGTATTTATTCTCTCCTTACTTGAATTTAAAAGTTATAAATTAAAAAACAAAAATAAGCTGCTTTCATTGCTTTACAGTCTAGTCTTAGTACTGCATTTCATTAAAAGGCAAGAAAATTAGTAGCTCCAAAGAAACAGCCCTCTCCATGACTAGCCAATGACACCCTCAGCTTCAGACAGGGATGCATATCATATTTTACTGTGTTTTTTTTACCTTTCAAAGCCCTCTTTAAAAGAAAGCGAACCACCTTAAAAAGAGCTATCAGAAACTACTCTAGCACAAAAAGCTACTGCAGCACTTAAAGCCATTAAATTGTAAGTATTCAAACATCTCAATTTAAAAGCCAACCTGCAGAGGAATATATTGTATTTATATAAAGGAAAAAATGTTTTCTACTCAAGAACTTGTGTGAACCATTAAGTCACCTACAAAAGCTAGAATGATGGTAATTTGTGAGTGTTTTAACATGACAAACCATTAGAGCAATTCACTTATAAGCCTCAAAAGGGACAGGGTATTACAATAGACTTCTTGGTGCTACTCCACAAATATGTTCACATAATGTACACATGAAGTGCAATTTTTTTTGCAGATAAATATATCCATAGTCTGTTTTTTTGTTTCTTTTATTAAAGTTCAGCCTTTTGTATTGAAGCCCCTCACTTTTCTTTAAGCAATGAGCAAATTTAACAAAAGATGATGCACTGTATGTAAGTCATGTGTATGTGCACTGCTTTTTCCCCCCACCTTTTGAATATAGGAGGAAGAATTTGGAAGAGGAGGGGAAAAAAGAAAGTCACACCACCCTTCTGGTCTTGGCTTCTGAAATCTTTGATTAAACCACTTAAAATTATTAGCAATGCTCAGTAAGATTAAAGTTGCAATTTCACACAGATCATCATTGCTTTGGGGAAGGAGATGATCAGCAGTAAGGGCACAAAAAAAAAAAAAGTCTCAGTAATTCAGTACATATGACACTTGTCCAGCTCCATTGGTTAGAAGTTTTTTGTTTTTTGAAGCATACAAAACCGGGCATTGTTAGAGAAGAGACACTTTGTGCTCTTCAGGATGTCCAGCAAGAAACAAATCCTCTTTTAGACCCTTCCCAGCAAGAGAAGCTAGAACATCTAAATCCTGCTCATCAGCATGAGCGTAACCAGGAGATGAATACTTTTAAAACGGTTTGAACCTACCATCTCTGGTGAGGTTTTGCTCGGCACAAAAAGCATAAAAAGTGTTATTATGGCCACAAATAATAAGTGGTGAAATACAAAATGTACCTTCCTGTTTAAAAATTGTGCAAAGTCTTTTTAGCTCAGCCAACTCAAAGGAAGACAGAATATACAGAGTTAATAGTTCAGCTACATCTATAAATTCAGTCTGTGCGGGAGAGACTACTGCACCCAAAAGATGTAGCTTTTAGATTGATAAAGAGTACAGAAAAAGGTTATAAAGATGCCAAGTTTTTGTACAAAACAGGTATTATGGCTACATTAATAAGGAATAAGTTCAGATTGGGGTCCCCTTTGTACCAAGTACACAAATTTTAAGACAGTCCTTGCCCCAGAGGAGTTTTGCAGCTTACTAGGTGGCAGAGGAAAGATAGTAGAAAGAATAGGACCATCTGTAATGTCCCCATTTAGGACATACAGAGATTTTTTGCCCAATGTCACATAAATCCAGCAGCACATCTGAGATTTGGATTCATATTTTGAAACCTAACCAGGTGCCTTAAGCACAAAACTATTCCTCCCTTTCCACAAACTTCATGAAGTGCTTTCATTTTTTGTATGATACAAAACCCATCAGTGAAAAAAACTCCACCTGTGGAGTCAGATGCAACTGTACTCAAGAATAGTTAACTGGAAGAGGAAGGAGTTAGTAAAAGATTGCACATAAGAAGAGTTTACATGATCCATTTTCTTTAATTGCATAGTAATTTGATTGTACAATCTCCAACAGAAGTATAGTAAACCACTTGTAAAGTATAACAAAATAAGGAAATGGTATTTTCATGTCAAATGAATCAAAACTGGGACTACGTATGTGGTAAAAAAATTCAATGAGTTGATAATGTTGATTGGTTGGTTGGTTAAATAAAGCTGAAGTTGGAAATCTATTTGGAGATATTCAGTCAAAGAAGTTGAGGTAACAAATAGTTAACAGAAAATGGCAAAAAACAGTTAGAAAGGAGACCAAGAGAGAAAAAACAGCTACAGGATGTCTGTACACAAGCGCAGAGGCTGCTCCAACGTGTCTAATTACACTGTGTCGGAGCAGACTCGATTAAATGGAGTCTCTCGGAGCATGGCAATTACTGCGCTCCAGCAGCTTCCTGCATCTCGTGCAGTGTCCCCACACTTCAAAAAGGTGGTGGAGGTATTTGAACTGAAGTTCATTCAATGAGCTTTAGTTCAAGTGCCCCCGCTGCCATTTTGAAGTGCAAGGGCCACTGATACACAAGACACTGCTGTGCTTTAATTAGAGTGGCTCTCAGAGCCGCTTTAATTAAAGCGACGCCTCTCCCCCACCCCCAGGGCACATGTAAAAAAGTGCCCATAGAGTTCCAGTTCAAAGCTGAAATACAAGACCATAACAATGACGCTGTACACAAATGAATAAATGTTACCATGCTCAGGATATACATTCAGGGCATTAAACAGTGCTACAGATGAGCAACATACTAAAAAAATAATAACTTAAAGCTATACAACTGTACTTATAAATACATTGGTTTTAAAACTAGTTAAAGTAGTGTTGGCTAAAAGTGTTCACAGTTACTCTAAAACAGAGCTGTATATATATATTGCACAATAGTAGAAAACGTCATTCACTATACCATGTGTAAACAATGATTTGCTTTCTGTCTTTCTCTTTTGGCAATATTAGTATTTAGAGAAACATTTGCTGTAAGCAAAAGCACTTGGGTACAAGGCACATCAAAAGCTTTTAAAAACAGGTGTCAGAACAAGTTAAAAAACAAACAAGCCAACCTTCCTCAACACTTTCCAGTTAACAATATCATCATTCTACTTAGAAAGTTGTGCACTCAATGAATAACAATACATTTGTAGAATATAAATTTAGAAGTTTGGTGACAAAAGTTGCAGGTTGTTTATTCCACTGTCACAGATTTGGCCAGGTTTCTTGGAAAATCCACCTGGAATGAAGAACAGATTTTCAGTACATGATTGAGTAAAGCAACTTTCTGTATCTGTTAATTGATTCAACCTGTCTGCACATGCGTGTGCACACACCCCCACCACCCATCCCTGAATTAATTCCACACCTGATCTGTCCTAGCTAGCCAAAACACAACCTAGACATGCAAAAAGTGCTGGAGATTTTAAAATCTGCAAAGGTTAGACGTTTCCTTGCAATGTGATTGCAAAAATATGAATTGCCATGACAGGGTACAATTCTCAAAAGCATAGACATCAGTCTTAAGCTTATTCAAACACTTAGCATTGGTTAATAAAGTATCAGACAAGCGTCACAATTTCTTCGGGTAAATTTTACTTCCTACTTTCATATTGTTTACTGAAAAATAGAGGGAAATCTTCATTCCAGGTACTGCTCTCATTCAGTTTTACTACTGAACATTTAGTTTTATTTTCCCAGTTAAAAGAAGCTGAACATATTTTCAGGGGGTTTTACTAAAATTCTAGCTCAGCTAATTAGAATATAGCTATTCTCTTGCTAGAAACTCTGTGCAACTATTCCTCTCACATTAAGCTGGTGGGAGGCAGAAGGAAGTTCACTGCAGTGCTTCTCCAACTGTTCAAACTGGAGTACCTAAAGATAAAAGACACTTACATCATATCCTCTGAGAACAGCCAGGTGGAATGAAAGCAGCTGGAGGGGAATAACACTCAGAACCCCTTGGAGACAGTCAACTGTGTGTGGCAGCTCAATAGTTTTGTATGCATATTTTGAGCTTTCTGTATCTTCTTTAGAACACAAAATGATTGGGCGACCCTGTAAATAAGATATTACTAATAAGATTATTAGGTTAAAGCACCCCACCACCATTTTTCAGCATGGGGATGCCAATACATATGACGCTGGAGTGCGGTAAAATTTCCACGCTTCAGCAAACTCAATTAAAATTGGGCCTGCTCCAACGCACTGGAATTACAGAGCATCAGAGCAGCCTCCCTGTATGTGTGTAAGTGCCCCACGTTGCTAAGCTTTCAAATGCATTCAATATATTTTGAGCTTACTCAAACAGATAGTAAGAATGATGATGACAATGCCTACCTACTATTTATGGGAAAACAAGACCTTTTGCTTGTTACATGGTATTTACAATTTGAACTTCTAGCACTGCAGATCACCAACATAATTCCACCTGCATTTTTAATTGGTCAGTCCTCATCACTGGCATCCATCTTTAATATTATGGTATAATCAAAGGGTGCGCACTTGCCATCTTTGAGGACTAGACAAACACCAAGACACTGCGTTTCTGAAGTGCTGTCAGTAGCAACACATTTCAGCATGCAGAACCTCTATCCAGCTGATGTTGTTCAAATTACCTGTCGAGCAGTGATCTGTTGCAAAGCATTCTGGCATTTGTTGAAGCAGGGATCCTTCATAATTACCATGATAACAGGCATTTGTTTATCAATAAGGGCCAGTGGCCCATGCTTCAGTTCACCAGCCAAGATACCTTCAGAATGCATGTATGTGATTTCCTTGATTTTCTAGAAAGCAAATGCCAGAGTTACATTCATGTCAAGTGCCAAATAAAAGCTTCAGAAGGCAAAACACAGATACCAAGTGTCTGCTGTTTAAACATGGAAATAAGCTCATATTTTTTAATAAATTCTTTCCAGCAGTTGGTTTATCTCATTCTACAACAAAATTGGTTCCCACCCTTGCTTCTGGCAAAACTGTCATATTTGCTGGATCAAGTTTGCCTGAAATCAATAGGAGTCTTTGTTTCCTAGAGATAACAGAGAAACAAGCCGTTTGTTTATTTTTAATCCTTTTTCTAGTTTATCTTGAATAAAGTTTACATTTTAGAAGCATTTGGTGTCTCGAGATATGGTGATTAGTGACCAGAAAGATATATTGTCACATCTCGCTAGTCCTAACAAGAGAGGTTTACTGAAATGGTGCAAAAAAGGCCCATACACATTAAAGTAGGGAAAAGAGGTCTTCTCCAGATGTTTCCTTCTTGCAGTTAAATTTACAAACAAAGTGAAAAGAGCAATGGAAAGGAAACAAAAGAAGAAAAAAGGGTAAAGCTTTAGAAGTGATACTCATAAGCACACATACCAATGCTCCTTCCAGACAAGTAGCATAATTATAACCACGACCCATCACTAAAAGCGATCTCTGTTTGTACAATTCAAGAGCCAAATCATGTATCTTCTCATCCAAGGACAGGACTTCTTTAATCATCTCTGTCAAAATCACATACAAAGAGGATTAACCTAACTGCCATTTCCTGCATTGTTATTAATTTACCAAAACTACATTAAGATTTGTTTCAATGAGACAGTAACACAGATAGGTTCGTAGCTGCATTCACTTAAACTTCAAAGCTTTGCAGCTTTGTAAATATGCCTTGGACTCTCATGGATCTAAGTAGACAAAGTTTAGATATCTTTTATTAGACCAACTTAAATATTTGGAAGTTAGTCTATTAAAAGATAGCAGATTTACCCAAAGAACCTTGTCTGCCTATGTCCTTAGACCAGGGGCAGGCAAAATGCGGCCCACGGCCCAGATGCAGCCTGCCAGGCCATTGCATCTGGCCCACAGGACCCCTAAAAAAATTTAGAAAATAAAGTATTGATCTACCCCTGGCTGCCTGTCACGCGGCCCTCGATGGCGTGCCAAAACTCAGTAAGTGGCCATCCGCCCAAAATAATTGCCTGCCCCTGCCTAAGACCAACATGTCTACAGCCTATACCCCTGAATAGATCTAAGTGGCACTTTTAAATTATCTCTTGGTTTAAAATGTATATCACTCCCTTTGTATTTCTAAGTGTAATTCTTATACTTCTCATCTTGACATGAGCTTAAAATAAGCTTGATTTTTTTATTTAATTTATTTTTTTTAAAATCAGCACTGAAAATAGTAACATTTCCTTAACAAATTAAAAAAAAGGAATGTTGCGTGCAAGGAAAGGGGCAGGGGGGTGGGAGCCAACACCACTCAACTGTAACTAAGAATAGAATAAAAACTGTGTTCCAGTTTATTATTTCGTGTACCGCCAAATACTGTGTTACTGCCTTCAGGTGACGATGTATCAATTTCAGAGTTTTACAACCATCAGTTTTCCAATATAGTAAGCAAGGGCATGGGCATATGAACTATCATACTATTTCAAAAGGGTGGAATCTCTTTGGGGTGGAAGGAAAAGGAAAAGACTTGCTGCTTATAATTCTGCATCAGTTGATCCATTTAAACTGTATTTTAGCTGCCTGCTGCTATCCTAGGATAAGTGAAAATAATTTGCAGTTGATTGGGAAAGAAGACATGCAAAATAGTTGTAAAAGATCAACTGAACTGCATTAGTCCCATCTGCTCACATTTCAATCAGTATAATTGTTTAATTGGTCCAGGACTTCAATTTCCCACACAGAAAAGTATCTCTGA
Source organism: Alligator sinensis (assembly GCF_000455745.1). Classification (NCBI taxonomy): domain Eukaryota; kingdom Metazoa; phylum Chordata; order Crocodylia; family Alligatoridae; genus Alligator; species Alligator sinensis. The sequence continues at coordinate 887,596 of NW_005842212.1, read as the reverse complement.
CTGATAGAAAATAGACTTAAACCATAAAAGGGGTGGGAGAGGGTGGACCAAAAGGAGTATTCAGAGCCACATGGACTGCTACTTTTAAAAATAATGTCATTATTAACACCACTTCAAATTAGTTAAAAAATTATTTTATAAAATAAAAGGAAAAAAATCCCACCGCATTAATAAGCCCCTATCCTTCAGGCACCAATATTTGGAATAGGAAACAAGCTGCGGGATTAGTATACAGTCTCTAAGAGAACAGTTACTGGAAACTGAAACATTAGAGCACATGTTTTGTTATTCAAAACTCAGACCACTTGAAAGCAGAGAGAGCTGCCGGTTGTTGTAAAGGAGTTGTCTGCATAACACTGCTAGCCTTTCATGAAGATAATGAACAAGACTTGCTTTTATCAAGGTGTACTTCTTTAACAGCACTCATCATCACAGAAACAAAAAGGAAAAAAACAGAACAAAAAACTGTAGAAGTTATTACACCTGGTAATGATTGCAGCCCACTGATGATCTCCTGTCTCCTTTTCTGCAGGGAAATTCTGTCTTCAGACATCATCAGGCCAAACATTACAAGAGAGATGAACTGGCTGGTGTAAGCCTGCAGACAGACAGAGTGTCAGTGCTCCACAGAAGCACATTACTAAAACATCTCACTGGCTTCCACAGAAGAAAGGTATAAAAGCCACTCAGTGAATAGTTACCTTTGTGCTTGCCACACCTATCTCTGGGCCTGCATTGATATGTACACCACAGTCAGTATCTCTGGATATTGAGCTTCCCACAGTATTTGTAATGCCAACCGTCAAAGCTCGACGTTCCTTACAATACCGCAAGGCCATAAGCGTATCTGCAGTCTCACCTATGGAACACGTACAGTTTATCATATATGTTTAATACAGGACCAACAAAAAAAAGGCATCTTAGAAACTATATTATAAGGGTACTCGAAGCTCTAACCTACTGAACCCGGTTTTGTACAACCTGCAGCTGGATAGAACATTTACACTTAGACCTAGTTTCGGCACCCACCAGTTGTTTATTTAATTCAAGCTTGAAACTACCCCTGCATCCAATACAGAGAACCGTTACTATTAATCCTCCTCATTTACTCTAAATTTAAGTATGGAGATAGAAATAAGCTTTGTTTACTGCATACACTTCTCTGCATGTCTCCACTCAGATAAAGGAGGAACAGTCAGAGTAACTCACCTGACTGACTGACAAAGAAGCACACATCATCCCTGAATACAGGAGTGTTTCTGTCCAGGAAGTCGCTAGCAAGTTCCACCATCACAGGCAGCTCTGTCAATTCTTCCAGCACTTGTCGAGTCTATAGTCAATAAGCAAAAAGCATTTATTAACATTAAGCATTAGAGTGAATAGCTATATTAAGGAAAAAGAAACCAAACAAACCAAGCTACAAAGTTACAGAATTTAATAGGAATTAATGAAATCTTGTGTCCTATTACCAAGAAATAAGGCAGCTCTAACTACTAACTGCAACATCAAAAAGCAAAGGATTAATTTATAGCATGGCAGATTACAGTAAAGCTATTTTAATAAAAGGTACTAAGGGGAAGAGGAAACAAGATGCATAAAAGTCCAATTCCCTCACCCGGGGCTCAGTTTGAAAGAAGGAAAAAAAGCTGTTCTCTAAACCATAAAAACCAAGTATCCCCCATATTTTAGAGCAGGTTGAACTTACAGCTACTGCAGCATGATAACTGGTTCCACAACCAATGATGATCAGTCGGCGGCACCTCCTGATTTCTTTCAAGTGATCCTTAAGACCACCCAACAGAACTGTAGCATTCCCAACAAAAGAAAAAAAAAAAAAAAAAGTAGATTTCAGCTACATATATTTTTATTTTAATCCATTTTTTTGTCATCACATTGACTTACCAGTACTGTTCTCAAAATTCACTCTGCCTCTCATGGTATTGACAACAGATTCTGGTTGTTCAAAGATTTCTTTCTGCATAAATGCACTGAAGTTACCTATTTAGAGACACATTAAGAAACAGATTTAAGTTGGTTTTCATTTCAATTTTAATTCTATTGGAGAACTTTTTTTTTTAAAACTGCCCAGTCATATCCTGAGAGTTTCACAGAGGCTGCAAGTCTCCAATATTTGCTAATGGGGAGAGACGCTGGTATAACAGAGAGTGGGCCACTTGCTCAATTAAAGTGTTTTAAAATGTTAAAAGTCTAATTAAAATTTCAAAAGAAATTCTGGTCATTTTCTTGCTTGTTACCAAGATTCTGAGATGCTTTATTAAACTTCTGAGGGATCAGTGCAAACTTCCTAGCACTGAGCATCTTAAGAATTATTACATTTAATTCTATACAATTTTTACGTGTTGTAGGTATCTGCTATCCTGTACATAAAACAGTCACAGATTTAATACCTTCAGAGAGAGAGCCTGAATCGGCCTAGCCTGATCTGGTCACAAGTCTTAAAATTGCCAGCTCCCAGGAATTACTTTAGCATACTAGAAACATAGGTACAAGGTCATTACGTGAGGATTTGGCAACTTTCTTGCATGTCAATTCCCCAAGCCAATATCAGACCACCTACCTATAAATGTTATTTTTTAAGGTGTTCCAACTTACCCTTCATTATTTGCTGCAATTCCATCTGCAAAGTCTGGATGGCTCGAGAGGGGTCATCACTAGCTGAACGTTTCAGTCGATGGATAGAAAGTTTCCCATCAGTTACTGCTGCAATATCATCATCTTCTAGGAAGATTACTCTGTTGGTGTGTTCAATGATGGCGCTGAAGAAACATAAATAGAAAGATTTACATTCGGAACAATGTTTTAGTATGAAGAAGCAATAAGATTAAGAAACAAAGATAACATGTGCTGGTGAGGGCTACTTAAGCTTAACTTGTCTCCCTGCATTTGATACACTTTAGAACAGCGCCAGAAAGGTTCCAGACTGACAGTTACTTATCAGTAACACATGGTTGAGAAATCTGTGCCCTTTACCACCTTCAAAATGTCATTTTTCCTGCTTTATCCAGTCGATTAGTCATTAGTTGGGCTTTCCAAGTCTCCATAACAAAATAGTTTCCTACCAAATCACAAACATGTGGCACTGAATTAATAGGTAAGATTTCCATTACTGTATCGCTCCTAAATGACAAGCAAAAATAGTATCATGTATTACCTTGCATCAGAAGCAAAGAAAAATTCTACTGCTTTATCTCCAACAGCATGAAGGTAGGTAGAACCATCCAATCTTTTCATTCGGGTCTTGCATATATTCTTCACATTTTCAATGTTGCCTGTTAAATGAAATGGGACATGAATCCAAGCTAGACCAATCTGAAGTAAGGAACCTACCTGGTTGAAAAAACTTGAAAACTAGAAAGATAAGATATGGACATCTATATTACATTTACAAGTAGTCTATCCTTTTAGAAAGTGATGCATTCCTAGTAGGCATTTATAAACAATAGGATAAGAATGGGAACTGTCAGTAACAAAAACTCTTCGCTCAAAAACAAATCAATAAATACACAGAGTACAGAAATCATTAACTTCACTTCTAAGGGAGTAGCAATACACCTTGAATTTAATTTGATTATGAAAAAAAATTCCTGCTAAGGTTCTGTTAGCTGTCATCACAAAGAGAATAACTACTGTAACTTACAAATATTTTCACTTACATGACCTATACAGGACAGAAATCTGTTCAGTGGAAAGCTTGTATTTGCTGCGAACTCCAATGAGTAGAGGACTTCCTCTCCTATGAATGCAACAAGGAACACATTAGCTATGACGTCCTTTATACAGGGAGATCTACTTAAAATCTGCAGGGTTGGAAGGTCACACCCCTTCCAACTTCACAGGGTGACGGATGTTCCCCCGCCCACCACCCAGCTACATGATGTTCCTTTCCCTGCTTTGCAACTGTAGAAAACAAAATAAGGCATATGGAATACTGACAAGATGGAAGGCTAAACTTGCATTCCCAATTGTAAGATCTGGCTTGGAAAGATGCATTTGTTTTCATCTTTATAATGCCTTTGGTAAAGCTAGGACACCATACGCTTGGACTTCTTCAATAAACCAACACAGTTTTCCCATCAACATGATGCACCAGTTGCCACTTTAGTATGCCTTTAACCTATCCTGAAAATTGGTTTTCCAACCAAAATTGAAGCAGAGTTTAGGCAACTCAACACTATCATGAGTTTTGTCTTGGACTAGAGCTGCATACCAGTGTTTACATAATGTATTAACCCAACAGGCTTCTAGCCAACTTGAATGAATATACAATTCACAGCATTTATTCAAAATGAAGTCAAAGCACACCAGTCTTCTTTCCTTTTTCAATCTGCTATCAAATGAAAAAAGAGCTTGTCCAAAGAAAAGCACTTCGGAAACACAAGGCAAACTGAGCTTCTCAGTGTTCTACAGCACACAGGTGTACCATTTCATACTTTGTTATTTTACACTGCATTCATACATATCACATTAAAAATTTAACACCAAGTGAAATGTGTCGTCAGCCTACTTTAGCAATCATCTGACTGTTCTTCAGCTGCGATTACAAAATGATCAATTCATATTTTTCACAATTATTTCTTCAAAAACTAATTGTACGTTTATAGGTAAATCTTTCAGAATGAATCTGAAAGGCAGTTATTTAATCCCTTGGAATTCAGCAGTTTTGGCAAGGAAGAAAAGCTCGTGAATTTCAAATCAGTTAGATTAAACAGCTGACTGGAAGATGTGCCAAGGGAACTGAGGGACAGTTCATGGTCCTGAACCCAGATGCTGACTAACTACGCTTAACATGGACACAGAATTTTTATAACACACTAATTAACGTAAATCATAGTCCTCTGCATTTCATTGTTTTAAATTTTTGTTTGCAAGTTATGTCTGATCAAAGGATTATTAATGTGTATATAAAATAAAATGGTCAAATGCTGGAATTATGGTTATTCATTCACAGTGTATTTCACTACATAACACAAAAAATATTTTTTGGATTTTCACTAACCTGGCAGCAACAGCTTCACCCAGATAATGGCTGCTCTTGAAAACCAAGGCAAAAGCACCTTCCTGGAAACCATACAAACAAAAGGAAAAACCCTGAACTGAGTTATACAAATGAGTCAAATCTTCATTAATCTGGGGCCCCTCTTCCTGAAATGATTTTAGGCGTAGCTCATTACCACTATCAGGAATTTCTTCCTGGCAGTCAGATTGTACCATCCAAGAGGTCAGCAAATACAGTAGAACAAGTAAAAGACCAATAAATATACCATGCATTATCCAAATAGTGAGAAGGGCACTTTTTATAGGAAACTAGATTCTCAGTTTTACCCATAAAAATAAATACTTTTAATATAGGTCTCTGTAAAGCCCTGACAGGTGCATTTTCTAGCACTGCTGGGGATCTACAAATAGACATTTTGTGTATTAGACAATAAATTGGCAATACTGCCCATGTTTGTATGCTGAAGTTATAGATCAAATACTTTTTATTCCACTTTGACATAAATGTGTGGCCTGGCTCAGTTTGGGTTCTGTTGGGGTTGTGTTTTTTAAAAGGAAAAAAACAAAAAAACAAAACCATCTCTTGGAAGCCATCTAAGAGCAATTTAACGTTAAAAAAATAACAATAATGCCTAAAAACAAAATCCTGGTGTTTTACGCAACATTAAAGAGACTCTTAAGGTAAGTAAGGTTGATCTGGAATTGCTCTACAGCTCGGTGTTCAGGATCCAGAGTCATCAAGGTAGGTAGGGAACATGCTAACAAGCTCACCCGTCCCCCAATTCTGCCTCCAAGCAGTGGCTAAACAGTAGCAGCCTCTCACGATCCATGAACCAACATACCTTGTTAACTCCAAATATAAAGTGCTGGGATTCTTTACTACAGTAGACACTACTGCAATACAAGCAGTTTCCCTTTTAATCACACTTACCAGCTGCTGAATAACTCTTTCCACCAATGCTGAAAAACTGATGTCCTCGGTCTCTCTGTTGTCATATATATATTTGATTAGTTTGGGGATGGTTTCTGTATCGGTTTCAGATTCAAACTCATAGCCTTTGCTTTCCTGGAATGTGAGATATAATCAAAGACAAGATAAGTATTTTCTTCCTCAGGAAGGAAACCCTGGTGTTTTTCAATTGGTGTCATCACACCAGAAGGTAATAAATCATTAAAACGGACAGCTTGGGAGGATCACACTAGGCTGCATTTTACCACTTAGAGAAAAGACTGAACTAATCATAACCTCACTATTTTCAAACATATATAAAAATAAGAGAAAATTGGCCTTCTATCCTTTTCCAGCATAAGGAAACTAGGTTGTATTGTGCCGGGTCCTGTGCAACTCCAGCAGGCAGCCTCTGTTGCAACACCACTTTTAAATTGTATACAACAAAAGTGTTATTTCAATCCCTTTAGAAGTTAGGAGAAATGGATAAACAATTATTTTATATTGGAATTAGTCACACCGTTATAAAACCTACCAGAAATTTTCTCAGATCCTTATAGTTTGTGATGATTCCATTATGGATAACAACAAATTCTGAAAGGAAGAGTCAACAAATAAGAGAGCAAAGTGTAAACTCCATGCACACAGAAGCATCTTACGAAAGTGTTGCAGCAATAACAAAAATGTAATTAGGGTGTACTGTAGCACCTTTGGCAGACTCTATCCAACCTAAGAGTTATCATCTGCAGACCAACTTACTAAGACCTAAGCACTGGAAGTAGTTTTATGGTCTCCACCATCATAGCGTGGACGTTTCTCCCCTTTTCTTTTCCCTGACAGCCTACATGTAAATACACTTTATCAGTTTACAAATCTTATTTGAGCATTATATCCTGTTTTTCAAATAAGAATCTGTTTTCTTCCGATTCACACACAGTTTTAAAAATAGAACAGATTAGATATTAATAGCAACCTTTATCAACTTTGTTAGATGTTTATTCACAGTTATGCTAAAAAAAATTTTGCACTTTAGCCAGATCGCTGGATTGTTAACACCTTATACAAAGACGGCCAGAAACCACGATGCCATTTTACTCTGTCATCTCAACCAGAGAGCATTTTTGTCTGGCTGGACATCTCAACCCTGTATAGACTTTATTTTTTAAGTTAAAGTACTTCTGAGAAGACATTTACTTCTTTATTGTCCATCATCCCATCCTTCCCAAACTGGAGTTGTTTTGGGGTTTTTTTTGGCTACAGAACATAAAGTCAAGGGCCAGAAATTCTAAAGATCTTACTCTTGTATGGGAGCTAAAGTAGCCAAATATTAAGCAGAAGCAAGTTTTAGGATAGTAGGGAGAATGAATAAATAATTTTGAATTTGGGTCTCACTATTTCTTCAGACCCACAAAAGCATTCTGTTACCTACTACTCATCCACTTTAGGTTTTTTTGGAATAACTGAATCACTGTTCCCGAGCTAAGCATTCAAGAAAAAACTAAAGATACCCCTCGTAAAGGCCTCTATGGGTACCAAGTTGTTCTGAAGATGAAGTGCCCTATTTAAGGCAATCCAAAGATTGATTTATATTTAAGGAAGCTCATAGGGCAGAGACCATGTGTATCTTATCTTTGTACTACAACAATTATAAAACATTTGCTTTCATGACACTAAGCCTTGGACAGTTTAAGTGCCTGTGGGGAACATTTTGCTAATATGGAGCTATTTCTAATATTAAACCACTCTCTCTCCAATTCCTCAGTTCTAATCCTCAAAAGGAAATTTACAAGACACCTTTCATAGACAAACCTACAAACTCCACTTCATAAATCTACCGGATTTAAAAAAATAAAATAAAAATTAGACTAACTATAGACATTGGATTTATGGCACATTATAACCTGCCTTCCATCCAATAACCCCACGTAACCTCTACATTTTACCAGCTACATTATATCACTTGGTCAATATTCCCCCCCTTCCACTCCCCCACACCTACCTGCCTCACACCTATGGTCTTCCATCTCCTCACATTTGCATTTTCACAGACCTGCATTTTGCATATTGGCTTCCATTCCACCCAGGAGAGCATACAAACACCAACAGACTCTACCTATGCCTCAAGAAGGGCATTCGTGCCTGAAAGCTTGCAAGGGACAATTTTTCCAACTTTTTAGTTGGTCTAATAAAATATATCAGCTTTACACAAAAAGAACTCGTCTGCCTTAATCATAATATCATTCTTTCCAATTTTGGGTCAATTGTATTCAGTTTAGCCTGCATTTTAAAAAAAAATGGTTCTGCATAACAATTCAGTTAAAAACATCTCAACTATTCATAAGAACACTAAAATACACATACACATACTTGGAAGCATCAAATGCAGTAACAGGAAAAAAAAAACCAAACCAAACCCAACAAAAAACAAACCCACACACTATTTTTTCTAGATAATACCAATTCAAATATTAATAGGCTGCTAAGTTTGAAGTTTCTCATACTGTGCAGTAAAAATATCGTTAAATATTTTACACCTCCATTTGGCTAAGTTGCTCTTCAAAATACCAACCGATTAAAGCATACTTACCTCCTGGATACTGTTGGCCCAATAAGACATTTCTCTGCATTCATTATGATACATTAGGGCTCAAGTTGTGTTGAGCTTCTAATAAACCAACAGTGAATCATTCAAACAAATGTGTATCCTTTATTATTCTATTCCATTTGTATTGTGTTTGAGAAATAAGTTTCCCGTTAAATAAAGCTTCTCTGTGAGTAATAATTAGAGCAGTTAGACTGCTTTGCCAAGTAAAAATACATTCTCTAGTGGAAAGAAATGTCTGTTTGACAAGGTCACTGATGAATGAGCGTAGCCCATCAGAATTCATGCATACTTTGGCAGTTTTAGAGTAATCTAGACTAAGATCTTTTCTGCCATAACAAATTCATAAACAATTCCAAACTGACACGAATGATACTTACCATTTCCTTTACCCGATCTCTGAGGGTGACTGTTTACTACACTGGGGACTCCATGGGTTGCCCAACGAGTGTGAGCAATTCCAAAATGTGTTTCAAAGTCTACCTTTAGGTCCAGACCATCTTGTTCTGTGCAGAAGAAAATCAGTTCGTTAAATAGTCACACAAACACAAGACTAACAGAACCTTGTTGGATTTAAATTTTACCTGTAAAGATCCTGTCTAAGTGGTTTTTAACTTTATTTGATTTCATGACACTAAGCCTTGGGTAGTTTTAAGTGCATGTGGGAAACATTTTGCTAATATGGAGCTATTTTTCAGCCTATATTAACAATTATAAACTAGGTAAACTGACCATAACATTACAATATAAACAAATATTTATTAAAAATAAGACTTAAGTTCTTTGTAGGAGGAAGGAATCCATAGAGTTGATGTATGAAGATTAACTGCTTGGAAATGCTGTACAATATGGCCAAAGCTCTGTCAGAATATGACTTCGTATGCATGTCTTCTTAAAAGAGAGCTTAGATTTCAGAGGGCACAGTGATAGTTCAAAAATGAACAGTTAGCTTAGTGGTGAGCTCTCATACTATTGTACCTCCACTAAACCCCTACTGCACAAAGATAAGCCTACTTTGTAAAAGCTAGTGTCTCTGAACAAAAACTACTCAACAACCTAATGCTGGTTATACAATGCCATTAACAGCTTTCTTTTTAAACCATAGAAATCAATAGTTTAACTTTTTTGCTAATATACAGCTATCATCAGGAGTATAAAATCAAAGGAATTTTAAACTCACTGTATAATTCTTCATCCAGGGCCTTTACCTTTCCTCTTTTCTTGACCAGTTTGATGAACCTCTCGTTATCTTTATTATCATTTCCATCAACGGCAACACCTAGAATTCAGAACACATCGGCAAGTTTTTTGGTTTTTTGTTTTTTTTTTTAAAGGAAGGGAGTGCATCTTATTCAGAAAAATCCAACCTAAGATTAGACAGACGACCGCATGCAAATGCAAAGGCTCTACAACAAAGTTAGCCTTCAAAGGGATGCTTCTAGTCTTCTACAAATGGCTATTCAAATCAGATTAAGGTTCACCTGAAAAGGCAATACAGGTTTAAATACCCACTGAAATTGACCAAAGTTTTGCCTGAATAAGGACCTCAGATTTTGTCAGTGATATTAACACTTCAAGATTAAAGTGACTTGATAAGCCTATCAATTGCTAAGTCTTCAAACATACTTCACATTAGAAGTTCAACAAAAATTACAGTAGGTATCCATTTCCTTCATTCTGCTTGCTTCAATTACATGTTCTAAAACAACTAAACTGAACATGTAATTAAATCACAGGTCTCAATCTTTACTCTTTCATGGCAACAGAATAAAATTTGGATGAGAAAATACCACACAAATAAAAATTCAACATCCAAATGTCTTGGTTAGAAATGGTAAAGATCATCTTGGATTGAAGTAATGCAAGTACCGAGCAGTTGCAATCATATACATATGCATTTTTAGGACAAGGTGAGGTACCTGCTGAGTCATATCCTCTGTATTCTAGTCTCTCAAGTCCTTTGATCAGAGTCTCAAATATCTCCTTCCGAGTCCGAGGTACTCTGTAGTTCAGATAAGCAAAGATTCCTATTTAATGAAATAGGGGACAAAAGAGCAGAAAGTCAACATTTAGGCTAGGAACAGAAATTGCACATAAACCAGTGTAAGTGATGGGAAGCCATTTCAAATCTGTAACACAACAGAAATTCAGTGCACATAAACTGCTTTCAAAATTGCTGAAACCGGTTTAAAATAAACCTGGATGGATGTAGCATCAGACTTAACTAATTTAGGTAGGTTTATTGAGCTTAACTGATTTAGGATCCGTCCTAGATCCCCTCCAGATTCAAGTCAACTCACAGCCCCCCAAGCATCCCAAAATGCATCTCCCCTGCACGCCCCCTCCCCCTCACACAGGGTGGGCGGGCTAGCCATGGCCCAAGCGGTCTGTTCCAACGCAGCAGGAAGGCATGCTCTAGTGCCCCCCGGCTTCTGGTCTGGGCCACTGCAGGCACATGGCTGCATTTGCAGAATCAAAATAAACTGTTCACTTGCTTATCGGCTCCATCTATGCAGCTTAGACTAACCTGTGAAGATTGAACAGACTCAGCCTTGGGCTTTTTGACTATCTGTACTTAGCCTTATAGTCTATTGGGACACCTGCAGAGATGGATTTAAAGCTTTTTATTAGCTCCAAATATCAATGTCACAAAATTAAACATTCCTGGTTCTAGGGAACTTTTAGACTATCACTCTCTTCAGTGAGATCTCCAAATAACAGTAGCAGTTAATGCCCAAACTGCAAAAAAAAAAATTTTTTTAAATCTCCCAACTCCCCATGCAGACTGTAGCAGAGAATGGGAGCATTGTGATAGACTGCGTTTCCAGGTCTAAAACTAGACATCTCATGAAGGAGTATATTCACTGCACTAGTACAAGGCAATGTTTGTAATCAAGGTCAGGGCCCAAAATGCTCCAGGGTAGGGACTCTGAGCACAGGAACTATTTTTGAAAGGCTTTGAAAGGCTCCTACTGAAAACGGTATGCAGCTGTCACTTTAACAGGGAACAGGAGGGGAAAACTAGGGAAGAAAACAGAAATGAAATCAGAAGCAAAGGACAGGAAGCAAGGGACAAAGGAAAACAGACAAGGAACCCAAGTCAAGTACCCATTCTCAAGTCTCTCTTGCAGACTTAAGGAAGGGCGCAATGCCCAAAAGGCTACCCAGCAGCTCTCCCAACTATACAGTTGGTCTAAAAAAAGTATCACAAAAAACAATAAAATCCTTGCTTCTGCTACATTTCCTGGATCATCATGGCTCCAACCCTACTTAAAATGTTAATGAATTTGGTATCATAAATTATGTAGACTAGACAATCAGTAAATCATTGTGAACCCTGCACCAAGCAAGCATGTGGCGGGTCAGCTTTGAAGGGAAGGAACAGTTTGACTAGAAAAAAACTGTTCTCTTTAACAAATGTGTAATATCAAAGACTAATTCACATTAGTGCTGAAGATTTAATGGTTTTACCTCTTCAATTATAGCTACTGAGAGCACAAAAATGTTATTTATACCTCCCACTGGTCCTCCAAAACTAAGAAAGTCATAGTGAAGATACAGTTGTTGAACATGTCAGGTCTAATTGATTAGTCCCCACATGTAGGAGTAAAGCCAATAACGTTACTGGCTGAACACCAGCAATTGGACAACTTTAGTGTTACAGGCTGCAGTAGTTTTTAGACTAACCTCAAAGAAACTAATTAAGTTTCAAAACTCCATCTCTGCTACAGAACAGGGACTCAAAGTACCTATTTGACCCTAACCATTTCTAAAAAGTGTCTATCGGTTTAATAGCAAGATGTTCAGAGGCCATAACATGCTACAGTAGTTAAACATAAAAAAGATGCCTGAACTCATTTCAAAAGCTGCTCTTCCACAGATCTCTTGGAAATAGCATCTGCAGGTTTGTTGCACATAAAACCACCTTAGATCAAGGATTTGCTGATCATAATTTCCAGACAGTTGCTTACAGTTCTCTAGCACTTGCTGCCTCTAAGGCTCCTGGAAATTTAAAAATACAAAATGTCTTAACATCATTCCAGAATATTGCTCTGTACCTCTTTTCAGATCCAACACCACTTTCTAAGCCAGATTTCACAACACATTCAAAGACGCACCAGGCTCATATGTTCAGAGTGGCGTCTTTATGACTATACAAAGCTCTAGGAAGAACTTCCTCTGGGAATGCCTTGACAATGCTACCAGTGTGCAGTAATTGTTAAAAGGATCCTTGTTTCTAAGGAGCTCTAGCCACACATCCACACACACGAACTAGGAGACTCAGACACTACTAGAGGCTATTACACTGAAAGAGATAAGTGCCGCCTGGGCTGTCAAAGAACATATTGCAAAAGTATTTATTTTTTACTAGAAGGAAATAAGTCAGGAGTAAGGCTTATCTACTACTTCCTCTTTCACACATACTTTCTTCTCAGGAATCCTTTTTTTTTTTTTTTTTTTGCCAGATTTATGGTGCTTAACTCTTCTACAGAAAAAAACCCCCAAAAAAGTTTAGTCATATTTCTAGTAGGATAGCTCCATCTGGCAGTTTAAGCAAATGACTAATTTCACAAGTTTCTCTCAAGTACAAATCTCGTTTCATCTGAAATTACTTCTATGACTTCCCAAACTGTTCAATTAGGGAGCTGCAGTTTCCAAGAGAATTCCTAATAAAAATAAAAAATGATTGTGTAAAGTGATATCACAGCTTCATTAGATCAGGTAAAGCTATTTGAAGAGATGGCCTCACTTCACTAGCACACATTTTAAGCAAGCAATTTTAAATATAAAGGTAGAACTGGGTATTTTTTATATCCCATTACAGCTACTCAAAGAACATTTAATGGGGTTACTGGTCCTTTGCCCTTAGAGCGGTTGTATTTGCTATATAACTGATACCAGTCATCACTGCAACGTGGAAGCGACTCGCTTCTGAGCAGGGTTTCACAATCCTGCATTGCCACCAGAAAGGAGGCACGCTACCGCTCACAAAAACTAGGCTCCGTCTCCGTGCCTGCTTAATCTTCACGAACACCTCTCCTTTCAGCTCGCCAGCTGTCTGGACTTTTGCTTTCTCTGAAAGGTAAGCATCAGGAAAAGGGGGGGGAAAAAGGTTTCTGAGCATCTTTCCTAGGAAAATGCCATAAGCAGCTTGTAACGGCAAGATTTCACCTAGCTCCAGGCACCCTGCACCGTGCATCTGCTCTGCAATGGGAAAATGACTCTGGCGTTTATCCAGGCCGCTTATACACGTGCGCAGGTGGCGGGGCGTTTCAAATCGGCGCGGTTCCTGGAGACTGCAGGTAACTGCAGGACCTCACCCGCACCCACGCGTATCACGCCCCTGCAGGTATCAACGTGGCCACGGGATGCTTTACGTGACACTGTTTACATAAAAGCCCCCCAGCTGCCATTTTTAAACCCACGGGGGCTTACACACGCGGCGACGAGGCCATGCGAGAGCGCCGCCATCGTTACACGGGGCAGGCTGGCGTCGTTAAAACGCACCTGGTAAACACGGGGGTGCCTAGTTTTAAAGCTGCCAGGACGTTCGAGTGACTTAAAACGTAAAGGGACGGAGCCCATCCCTTCAAAGTGGCTCGAGCAACTTTTTAAACACTGCCCGTTCTTACAGAAAGCGTTTGTCAAACGGCTTCCAAGTCACCCTAGAGACAGCATTGCCCCGAATCCACCTCCCTTACACTAGACAAGTCTGAACTCTCATCATATGAAACCCCTA
>NW_005842212.1:872106-873169 GCF_000455745.1 Alligator sinensis | reverse complement strand
CCCGCCCCGCCCCGCCCCGCCGCGCGGCCAGCCCCAAACCGGGCCGCAGAGCGGCTGGACAAGGCCTGCCCTCCTCGGGCTCCGGAGCATTCCTCCTTCTGGGATGCTTCCTCTTACCACGCGTCCTTGCGCTGCTTAATGCGGTTTAATAACAACCCGGATTGCCCCAAGGTGTCGTGGGTGACGCGCAGCGGTTCCACCTGTGACCGAACACACGTGCGGCACAGGCAGCGTTCGACTCGCGGCGTTTCGAGACGGACACCCCGCCTCAACTCCCTGACGCCGGTTTCGGCGCGACGCCGCTTGCTCCAAAGCGACGCTGCGTCCCTCCTCTCCTCTCCCGTCTGTCCAGACTTCCTTGAGACAGCGGACGGGACGCCACAAAAACCCGCAGGCGGGACTCCCGAGAAGCCTCCAGCCACAAAGCCTTCGAAACGTCCGGCAAAGCCACCTCAAAAAAGTCCTTCCAACGCAATACGATTGCTGTTTACAATATAAATGCGTTACTGTCGCTATACTACCCATCTATAATTGATTGAGTACAAAATTCTGGGTTATTTTTGGTGAAAATAGGGTATCGGGCTTTGGTTCAGGAACCGATCCCCCATTTATAACATTGTTTCCTGTGGGGAAATCGGTGCCGAGTTACGTTTCGACTTCAGACACGGTGTTCAGGAACCAGTTGTGTCCTAAGTCTGAGGACTGCCTGTACTCCCCAAACCTCAGCGAAAGTCACAGTAAAGGGGAATTTTTCGATTTTCGATCGAAATGTAGTCCTTGCAAAACAAATTTAATTTAAAAAAAAAAAAATCGTTAATTGAAAAAAAACCTCGGCAAACGAACAGTAAAGGGGAACTTTTCGATTTTAGATCGAAATTGAGTCGTTGCAAAACAAATGTAATTAAAAAAATCATAAAGGGTGGGGAGGGGGAGGTTGATTTGAAGCGGAAAGCTTTAAGCTAGGCCGTGAGCACGAGGAAGTGAAATGAAGTCCATTTCCATTATCCCGGCTATGCAAGAAGTAAAGGCAGCGCATCGTGAGAACAAACATTTTGCTCCTCGA
>NW_005842212.1:860778-872075 GCF_000455745.1 Alligator sinensis | reverse complement strand
CGGTCGGCCGGCAATCCCAGGTCTGCTACCGCCTGCCCCGCTGCGCAACCTTGCCCGAGTCCTTTGCCTCTGATCCCGTCTCCCCTCCGTGGTTTGTACTGCCCATTTACACTGCCTGGCTTCGGAGAGGGAACTGTCCTGGTCTTTCCACCGTTCCTAATTTAACGAGGCCCTCACCTTAACCCAATTATTTTGGCAGTACTGTAGTATACTAATAATGCAGTTAGCAGATATTGTTCATCTTAACTAATGCGAACCTATGAATATACTTAATAGGCAGCCTACATTTCTCAAAAAGCATCTCGCACACTAACTCTCCTACAAGCGTACAAATGTGCAAGCATGTTTCCCTTTAGCAAAGCACTGGATATGATTCTACAGGACATTCCCATTAAAAAATACCACCAGAGGAATGACAGTAAGCCAGAACCATTAGAAACTGGATGGACACTAGCATAAAGATGGAATACATTAATTAATGGCGAGGGGTCGAATTGCAAAGGGATATTGAGCAAGAAGCTGTCAGTCTGAGCTGTGTCTGAGGCCACTTAGCCTTGTCATTCCTAAATTAGAAGACAGTAAACCTGATTAGTGTATTGTCTGCACAAAGGAGCCACTCAACTAGGATGTGTTTATTTTAAGGAGGTCAGAATCGCAATGGTCCTTTCTGACCTTATTTACGAGCATCTCAAAGTCAAGATAGCTGGGAAAGTTTCGTGTGTCCTATATAAAGTCAGCAAGATTCAGCAATTCCAGTGTACTCTGCAACAGCTAGGGACATGTATTAAAGACAGAGACATTTGAGCAATTTAGACCAACAAAATTGCCAAGTGGATTGCACATTTAGGAATCGGGGGTTTAAATCCAAGGGAAAAAAGACCTGGGGCTAAATTCAGAACAGTTCCTAATCTGACATGATAACAAGCAGGTTTGATCAGATTAACCAATACCATCCTTTATTAAAAACCTAAGCTAAATCTATACCAACCCTCACAGAGTCAAGCAAGTTTGGCTAATTACTGTTTCCAGTTGGAACGATTCATTTTTTGCATGTATTCCCTGGTTTACTCTGGGATCAGAGATGAAAGTGCCCAGAAACATAGAAGATGCCGAATTTTAGCCGATTTTGGATTTTAAACTTCATTGCAGAACACCAAGGAAGTTTTTTTGCCTCCCTGCCTGCCATCTGACACCTCCAGGGAAGGAATTCTACCTGATCAGCACATCAAAGAGCTACTCAACACAGCTCACAAAGACACTCTCATGGACCCAGAGGGACAGCCTTCCATCTTCAGCTCCCTCTGTGCAAAAATGAAGTTTATTTCCTACCTATGGGGACTTTTTACCATTTTGTACCATCTACACTTTTCCCAGAGCCTGATGAAGGGACTTGGATCCCGAAAGCTTGCAGAAAAGGACAATTTTCTTGCCATTTTCCAGTTGGTCTGATAAAAGGTATCATTTTGGAACCAAGAGTTCTAGTTTTTTGTATGTCAGATGCTATGAAGGCAGTGGGGAAAGTCTATTCTTAGATTATTTGATCAGCTCACACATCAGTAAAACAGTGGTAGCATTTTGAGAAGGCCTAACTCCCTTTTTGCAGCTTGAAGAGATTCCAGTATTCATCCAAATGTCTGTTTCCACATCATCCCAGCCTCCAGACAGCCTGCATTTCCCTGTCGATAATGGTCTGTAAATACAGGGGGGTTCTGAAGAGGGAAGAGACTAAACGTTCTTATTAGTTAACGTGGACAGAACGAGTAATAATGGGCGTCAACTTCAGAAAGGACAATTTAGGATAAATATCAGGAAAATTTTAGGAAACGCAATTAGGCAATGGAACAAACTGTCCAGGCTGGTTTTATAATCTTTCGCTGGCAATATGAATGACTTGACACCATCCTATCTTTATTTAAGTATAATGAAAAGACTCCTTCTATGATGCAGGGGGTGGACTGGATGACGCTGCAGAGTTCTCTTCCAACTCAAACAATTCTGTGATTTTTAGCTGGGTTGTAAAACATTGTTAATTATACTTTTTCTTATTTTACACTTGAAATTAGTGCGGATGAATGAGTACCACAGTTTCTGAGAATTCATGCGCTCTAACCAAATTTGTCCTCAGATTTGTCCTCAATTTGGCATGCATGCCGAGATTTTCTTGCTCCAACAACAATTTAGCTAAATATCACTATCAGATGGAAAGGGGATGGGCTGCCTTTATTTAAATGCACATATATCCCCTTGAAGTTATCGGAATTCTGCCACAATGTTTGTGCTGAAAGGATGTACAGGTTGGAGAAACAGGTGGGGACAGTGATGAGCTGGACCTCACAGGAAGTTTCTCTTGCTCAAATGCAAAAAAGTTAAGAAGCTAAAAAGGTGGTGATGTGTGTATACACCACAAAATCTATCCTGGGCTTGACTGGTAGCCTGCTTTCATGTCCTGTTCTACCTATTCCTCCCAAGAAAAGCATATGGTGTCAGAATTCCTATGAACTAATTCTGGGTGCTTAGCTCTTAAAAAATTAAAATAGGACTAAAGAGTCTCCCACTTGTAACTGAAACCTGATTTTGGAAGCTTTTGCTTTAGAAGGTATATCCATGTCAACTACAAAATCACTTCATTTAGGTCTGTGAAGTTACATTCATGCAAAACTAGCATAAGTGGTTCCAATGCTGCATAACATAGTTCTGGAATTTGTGCCCTGGTGCAGTCAGGGTAAGAAGAAAGTCAGGGATTTAGAATCTAGCCTAAGGCATGACACTTGTTCACTTCATTGCAGTTTTCCTGAGTAAGGGAATTTCTCCAATTAAGAAACTTGGACTGGCTCCAATATTTTTTCCCAAACAGCACATTGGGATTCTGCAGAAAGAGTACAGCCTCTCTCTTCCCCTGCATGCACCTGAGTTGATGAGTTCAAAGGGGAAGGAAAGGGGGGACATTATAATTCACATTGATCTCAGGCCAGTGACATGCTTTAACAGGTATTAACATGGGACTTGTTTGGGCAGATAATTGGTGTGAATGATACATAATAGTATAATACCATTTCACAGCTTTAATTTTTAAACTGACAATAGTTTATAATTTGTCAGCATTCATCACCCATTTGTTAAACTGAAGTTCTTGAAAAAAAACAAGAAGTGTGTGTGTGTGTGTGTGTGTGTGTGTGTGTGTGTGTGTGTGTGTGTGTGTGTGTGTGTGTGTGTGTGTGAAAAAGAGAGAGAAGGCGCATGTTACTTCTGCAGTTTTATTAATGCACCTAGGTCTGTAACCTAGAATAAAATAACTAGATTTTTAATCAATACCCGCTTCATTACACAAGCGAACATGCACTTCGCTATTATAGTGGAACAAAAGATTTGTCAACACATTCAATTTTTAGTTGTTTTTTAAATATTTTTTTAAGTTCTTATGTGAAGCTCTTTCTTTTTGAACACAAATTGCATGGTGCAGAGCTTGGAATTTATTAGGCTTTTAATGCAGCTGCAAGCCAAGTGAGGGGGCAATATGGGAGAAATGCTTGCAAAGTTTGGCAGACTGGAGCGGAACATGGTAGAATAGCTTTTCACTTCAAACGATTTTCTCGGCCCTTGATGTAGTCCTTCCAAGTTAGGGCTAAGGGAATTTCATAGAGTAGTAGAGAAGTGTGTGTTACTAGTCCCAATGCTATGCATATTTGTGGGGGGAATAAAGAGTCTTCAGGGGTGTCTAATCCATTATAAGAATGCAAAGAAAAAAATAAATTAAGAAGGGCAGGGGACTCCTACAACGGCCAGACTTGCTTGAGAAGAGATGTCAATTTGAGAAATAAAGAAGCCAAATCCCAGGGGAAAAAAAGCTGGAAAAGTCTACTTTCTCCAACACAAAAAAATCACTTCCTAAAGCTGTAGACCTTCAACAGCAAAGAAACACTCTCTTAGACGAGTTAATGGTTGGAAAAGCATAAAAGCATCTGGCTTAATTCATTTTGGGAGGGCAGCTACACCCAAGCAGACATTCACACCAGAAGATCACCTCTGACTCCTCCATCGAAGAGCAGCTTTAAACTCTTTCCAAAGCAGATCTGCTTGCAGAGATTACCCTGGAAGAAGGCCCAAGCAACACATTCTTTAGTGTATGATTTGAGTTTTTTCTGGTTCTAAGATGGCAATTCCCCCCCCCACCCCTCCCCAAAAGGAGTATTTCTGGGGGGCAAGGGGAGGGACTTCTGGTCCCAAAATGGTGACCAGGGAGTGGGGTAACTGTCAGGGGGCAGGGCTACCCATGCAGCCCTTAAAAGCTCACCAAACCTCATTAAGTGGCCCTCCACCTGAAATAATTGCTCGCCCCTGTTCTAGGCTGTACTGGCTCACTCCAGGCTGCATCCTACCCCATGCACAGTTCTCTGGCAGGCAGTAAGACTGACCTCTAATCACACTCTTTTTTTTCTACCAACAGCAGCAATTAAATGCTTTCAGCTGGCCTTTGAATATGAACACTTTTAAGACTAGAAAACAATGTTACCTTGCTTGCTGTTTGCTTTCTTTGGGGAATCATAAAATGCGGCAGGCAGGCAAATGAGGAGCTCACTGCACCCCCAGGAGGGCTGCAGGGGCTGTGCCGGAGTCCTCCCGGGGCTGCGGGCCCCTGATCTGCCTGCCAGATGGGCGCAGCCCGCACCCAGTGCTGGGCAAATCAGTGCTGCCGCTGGCCCCAGGTGGCAGCACCTGCCTCCTGTCATCCGGCAGGCAAATCGGGAGCCCACACCCTGGGGAGGACTCCGGCACAGTCCCCGCAGCCCTCCCAAGGACACCAGTGGACCCCTAATCTGCCTGCAGGATGACAGGAGGCTGGTTCTGCCGCCTGGGGCCAGCAACAGCCAGGGCCGTCTTGTGGGGGGCAGAAAATAGGAGGGACCATCGCGGGCCCCGCGCTTTGGGCCCCCTTGTAGAGCTGGGTGCAGTGGCCATGGCAAGTATGTGCCACCGTCACTGCTGCCAGCTTCGTGTCCGGCTACTCACTGGTACCATGTACCACCAACATTTTCAGGACTTAGCACTGAAGGGACATGCAATTGAAAGAGTGAAAATTCAGAGCCAATAAAAGGAAAAGTTTTCATACAACATATCAATAAATCTATGGAACTCATTGCCGCAGGAGATTGTTGAGGCCAAAAACCCAGTTCTAAAAGGAACTGGACACTGATATGGATATTAAGTATACCTGGAATTACCAGAAGGAAGGAGATATTAAACCTTGTGGGCCTCAGAACATGAGCTGATCTATAACCATTCTTGAGCAGAATGAGACTGAAAGTGGAGATTAGACCGTCCAACACTTTCCTACAGCAGGAACTGTATGCTTTCCTCCGAGACATCTGGTACTGACCACCATCAGAAACAGGATACAGGACTAGACAGATCCCAGGTCTGATCCAGCATGGCAATTTGTGCGTTCTTATAAAACGCCATCAAAGAAAATCAAATAGGTTATAGTGGCCCTGAAAAGTTAAGTTTGATGTCAGTGCATTTCTGCTAAGACATGAGACCTAGATTCATAGATTCATAGATGTTAGGGTCGGAAGGGACCTCAATAGATCATCGAGTCCGACCCCCTGCATAACCAGGAAAAAGTGCTGGGTCTAGATGACCCCAGCTAGATACTCATCTAACCTCCTCTTGAAGACCCCCAGGGTAGGGGAGAGCACCACCTCCCTTGGGAGCCCGTTCCAGACCTTGGCCACTCGAACTGTGAAGAAGTTCTTCTTAATGTCCAGTCTAAATCTGCTCTCTGCTAGCTTGTGGCCATTATTTCTAGTAACCCCCAGGGGCGCCTTGGTGAATACAACCTCACCAATTCCCTTCTGTGCCCCCGTGATGAACTTATAGGCAGCCACAAGGTCGCCTCTCAACCTTCTCTTGCAGAGGCTGAAGAGGTCCAGGTGCCCCAGTCTCTCCTCATAGGGCTTGGTCTGCAAGCCCCCAACCATACGAGTGGCCCTTCTCTGGAGCCTCTCCAGGTTATCCGCATCCCTCTTGAAGTGCGGCGCCCAGAATTGCACACAGTATTCCAACTGCGGTCTGACCAGTGCCTGATAGAGGGGAAGTATCACCTCCTTGGTTCTGTTCGTCATGCATCTGCTGATGCACGATAAAGTGCCATTAGCTTTTCTGATGGCTTCATCACACTGACAAAGATGTTCATCTAGTAAACTGAGTAAACATGTTCACTTAGTAAACTGAGAGATGATATTTAAAGCAGTATCACAGACTTGTAGAATCCTGAAGAAGAATTACAGTCTCAGAGATATTACTTAAAAGAAAATGCAGTCTCAAGTAGATGTACTAATTGTAGATGGACATAGTCCAGCGCTGGAAGGGAGTGGGGATGGATGCATGTTGCTAAGTATGGTTGTGGAGGCAGGCAGCATGCAGGGGTTTTAGGTGCTATGGTGTCCTTAGTTAGTGATTCTCTAGCTCTGCAATAGCTCTACTGAGGGAACATGTGGCCTAAACTGTAATATTGAATCTCTCACTGTTTATGTACCCCTCCTCCTCCAAAATCGAGCCTGAACTACTGTCAGATCCTGTTTCTGTTATATATTTAGCACGGCTTTCATTTTTAAGGTTTGGCATTATACATATGCTTCCAGTACCATCCCCTGCAGCTTATGTTTTGTTTCCCTTGCAACAGCTTGTGGTCTTGTTCTTCTTTTATCAGCTCATATAGTGGAGAAAGAAAAACCTGGCAATGACTGTATAATAAGATTGCTAGTTTTCTCAGAATGGCAGTCAATGACATCCCTGTGAAATTCGTAGCGTCGCCTAACATTACACATAACATGATGGGCTTTCAGGTCTGCTGCAGTTCAAACAAGTACTGCTAAAAATCAACATGTAGTTTTGGACATCTCTGCTGTGGTGAGAATGAAGAATTTCTACATGGAGGACTTCCAAGAGGTCTTGTAGGTGCAAAGAAGACCGATTCAAATTCAGTAGTCAATCTGTGTTAGGTGTCACTGGATGTACTGGAGGAATGTCACGTTTTTGGCTGCACATAGCACACTATGACACTATACTGGCAATATAAAATGCATTACTCTATGTCAAAATGTGCACGTGTGCAAACAGGCGCACACACCTCCAGATATGCAACATGTGCCCAGACAATAAATCAAACAGACCACACTGCTTCATAAAACTGAACTGAATTATTGTAGGACACAAGTAGTAAATTAGGGACTTTTCTACTGAAGTTCAATTCTCTCGGAAACTCTTCCCATCTAAGCTAGCAGTGCTCACAGTTGGGGTCCCATGAATGGTGCAGGCTGTTCTGTGGACTGGATTGGGCCCCGTGCTGCCTCCACCCAGCTGGGCAGGGGTGGTGTAGGGCCCAATCCTGGAGCATGGGAACTGGGTGGAGGCAGCACAGGGTCCCAGAGCAGTGCGGGGCTCCAAGCCACCCCCAGCTGGCTGATATCAGGCTCCGGGGGGTTGTGCCACCTCCACCCAGCCCCCAAGTGTTGGAATGAAGCTGCATGCCTCATATAGCATGCAAGGCCACTGATGGATCTTGCCTGCAGGCTGGGGTTGAGCACCAGTGCCACTCCACACCAACTCCAACAAAACCAAGGGAAACAGGTAGAGTTACTCCAGGTCTGCAGCAAGGTGACAAGGTCTGTTATCAAGGCTGATTGTTTTCCCGCGCCGTTGTAATCAGCTGCAGCCATGTCACTTGCAATTCATTTTGATTACGGGGCTTTCCATCCTCAGTGAAGTTCAGCTGCATGGCTTACATTTGCACATGAAGCAAAAAAGAAAAAGGCTTCCCCGAGGCATAACCTATGATTTTGTTAGGGATTTGAAATGGCATTTGTTGAAAAATCAATTATGATGAATTCTAGCGCAGCAGGCATATTTTCCCATAGACTGAGATGCCAAAACAGTAAGTAAAGGTTTGTGTTTAATTCCAGTCATTCCTGCACCCATGCTCTGCCATGTGTGAGTCTCTGGAAGGTATTTGGGACTAACAATAAGCTGACATGCAATTTGCTCCAAACAATGGTGTTGAAATCCTGTTTCATACTTACACGGAGGCACACACCGGCCTGGATAAAAAAATGTTCTTTCACCAGGCCCTCATTTCATTCTGAGCTAAAACACTTGAAGCGTTATTCATTACTATCATAAATCAAGCATTAAAATTAGAAAACCCTGGAGTATTGAACTGAACTGGAGAGGTTTGAAATCATCTGCTGCACAGGGGATTCTTCAGAAGCTTTGGAAGATGGTTTAAAAAAGAAGCATTCAGCTTCTTTACAAATCTGACTTTACCATTATAAATTGCAATATTTTACTGCCACTAACAATTCCCACACGTATTTTCCTAACAGTAGTTTTCTTTACTGTTAAGTAAAGGGAGTATGAAGTTGTATTTGTTGCAGTAAGGCAAAGATTTATTTTTAGGATCAGTCTATGGGGACCCTACCTGGTTATGCGTAGGGGATTCAGTTTATGGAATCATTAAAAAATATTAATAAAAAAAGCTGGAAGAAACCTCGAGAGGTTACCTAGCCAACCCCCTGTAAAAACAGGATCATCCCCATTTAAACCATCATATACAAATATTGGTCTAACCTGCACTTCAAAACTTCCAATGCAAATCTCTAGATAATCTGTCCCAGCATTTAACAACCCCCATTGTTAGGAAGATCTTTCTAATGTCTAACCTAAGTCTCCCGTGTTGTAATTTAAGACCCTTACTTTGCATCTCCTCTCCTGTGGATACAGAAAAGAACTGAACACCATCCTCTTCAAAGCAACTCATTTTTATTTTAATTCCTTCCCTTCTCCCTTGCCAGTCTTCTCACCTCAAACTAAATTTACTCAACACTTCCAGCCTCTCCTTGGTCACATCCCCAACACCTATAGCCATTTTTGTTGCTGTCCACTGGACTCTCTCATTTGTCCACCTCTCTCAAATTGCACCTCCCAAGAGTGGACATGTTACTCCAGATGGCCTCACCAATGCTGAATAGAGTAGGAGAATCATGGTTTGCCTACCACATGCCTGTCAATACACTTGTTTCTGGAAAACATGCATTTTGCAATATTACCTGCGAGAGTACTGAGTATTGTATCAAAGAATGCCATCACAGCAAAAGGGGGAGAGGGGACTTTGGTATCCTGCATTTGCTATCAGTGATCACCTGCAGATTCACCTGTTTTTGTAGTACTGGTGCTGGTTACCAAAGGAAGTTTGGCTTTCATTCTTTTGGTCTGAATACTCAACAGTTAAGGTGCACTAAATGTGTAGTCTAAAGTAAACTATCTGAAAGTGGGAAATTCAGTATGAGTAAAATCACGTCCTTAACTCACCCCATTCCTGTGTTCAAGTATTGCAGATCATATGACCCGATCCTCTTTCCTTGAAGTCATCCTCAGAGCCCCTCTAACTCCAGTACTGAGCAAGTATTTTCACATTAGCCCTGTTTCCTTGGTTTGTGGGTTGAAACAAAACAGATTTGTTGATGAGGACTGACGGACTCAATTGCTTGCATGCTTCTTACTGTTTCTGTAAGGAAAAGAACATTGCTAGAGCTTGTGGAACGAGAGACTGAACTTTTTTTTTTTTAAAGCAGCGTATTTACCCTACAGAGCACAAAAGTACATTTTCTCTGAATTACAGTCCAAGCGTAAATATGGGCAGATTGTATAAATCCACACGTATGGACTTCTAACAAAGAAAAGATTGGTTCTGATAGTCTTCTGCAGGTTTCTACATCGGCAATCGGCACCATAGGTGTCCACATACAGTAGGACCAAATGCTGATCATCTCCATTGCTGTTGCCTTCTGCAGGAGATGAGCATGTTCAACACCGCGTGGAACTGGACACTTAAAAAAGCACACAGGTATCACTCGTAGGCTCTAAAGATCTCCTGCCACTGCTGTTATTACCTGGGAGTCCAATCTCTGCTACTATACTGGAGAGGGAAATAAAGGCTGACATCATAGCAACAGTCATTTGCTAAAGTATTTGGTTTGCAATTCTGTTTCTCACACAGCCAAGTCTAACGAACGGATGTGTAGCAGAGCTGAGCAAAACTTTCTGGGCAAGATTTTGACTGAAAAATGTACTCTCAAAACAACAAAAAAGGAGAGAATCAGAACATTTCACTTCAGCAACTTCCAAAATTAGTTTAACTTTTTAAAAAGCAAACCACCCCTTCTCCCCCCAAATTGTTTTGGACCAGCCCAGCTAATACTGAGCTATGGAGCCCTGTGCTCTAGCTTTGTCCCTAGATGAGCAAGTTGTAGCAGGATTCAAATTCTGCCTTCGAGGTTGAAGTGTTTTAATTCCCACAATGATTTATTTAGGGGCGTCTATGCCCCATGTCATACAGAAGATCCAACAAAATGACGACATGCTGCTCTCTACACGTATAAGCTATCGGTTTCTGAAAGTCCTGTCCAAGCTACTCAGGGAAGAGATACAGTATGGTCTATAGTCAGGGAAGTGGGGCTTTCTGACCACAACCATGTTTAAACATAGCCAGCAGCAGCATAAATTGTAGTTGTAGCATGTACACAGCCAGAGGAAATAACTCCAGACGACCTACGCAGCCTTCGGTTGCAACATTAGAATATGCTAAAATGCTTGGGGTAGAAAATGCCACTATGAACAAACTCAACTTATTTTCCTGCTCCAAAAATATGAGCAATTGCAGTCACCTGATACTGAGGAAAAATTGAGTTTATTCTCGAGAATCTGAATACGTGCACTTTTTTTAAAGTGCCACAAGTGCCACCTGCTTGCTGCAGATACTGAGAAATGTTCTCATTTAAATCAGTTCTGCTTCTCCACCCTTTTTTGCATTGCTCCTTGCACACGTAGAATGAGAACAAGATCGGTCATTGCATCTTTTCTGTGCCTAGGTACAGACGTTCAAAAAGCCTGTGGCAGAATCGATCTGAGTTACACGCTTTTCTTTAAGCAGTGTCATTTAGGTCGGGAGTGAACAGAACACACATTTGCTCTTGGGTGGGGGTGCAAATCTTGGACCAGGTTCTGCCATTTTTAAACCAGCCTCTGTGTGCTGAACTTTTGTCCTGTTACAGGCATATACCAGTTTTGTGCACCCAACTTCTCTCCTGTTCCGAGTATAGACCGGTTTCCGATCACTTATACCGGTAAAAGTGTAATGTCTGTACCTGGCCTGTGACACTGGTAGCCACATGCATTACTCCTAAAAGAGGTTAGAAGAGAACAAGCACCAAGACCTCATGAGCAGTTAGGCAACGGACGTCTGC
>NW_005842212.1:858301-860768 GCF_000455745.1 Alligator sinensis | reverse complement strand
TAAACTAATTAAAAAATGAAGGAAGTTGAAAAGCAGAACCGAGCAGAACCATACGTTACACTCAGAATAGAGTACTGTACAGCATTTTCCACGTGGCATCACTTGTTATTTAAGCTGCATCACACTAGAGGAAATCCCAGCGATGAGTAGGATTTTGGCCTTTCCCCCAAAAAAGGGCGGTGCTCTCTGCTGTGTTGCCACGTTTGGGTTTTTAAAAAATAACGCTGACTTTCATCCCTGCATCGTGTTGTTTACAGGTTGCCTCAGCAATACGGGCACAGCGTTTGAGAAACAGGCTGCAGTGACATGCTGACATTGTAGATGAAACCCCAGTGCTGACTAGGGGTAGTGCTTAGCTGGTCCCGAGCACAGCATGGCCCGTCGTTGCCCAGCGGTGCTCAACACTAGGTCCGCTGCAGGCACTGCCGCAACCGTTCCCTTTTGGAAGGCAGTCAAGGGCTTCTTAAAAGACAGGTTGTCAAGAGACCTTGGACAGGCCTCTCCACTCCTCCTTTTCCACATCTGGAATAACGGGGACAGTGAAGCTTACTCTCAGGACCTTTGATCAGCAAGTGCTAAGTATTATTAGCAAAGACTGGGATTTTCAAAGGAGCTTAAGGGGTCTGGGTGCCCCAGTCCTGGGGAAGTTCACCTAACTCCTTTAAGCTCTCTGAAAGTCCCAGCCAAAGCAGTTTTGTTGTAGACATTAGTTCTGAGCAACTTCTTTGGGATTTACCGGAGATCTAAAAGATTTAGAGGATTCTAGGTATGTGTGAGTCACTCCAGCGCTCGTGGCTGGCATCAGCTCAGGCTGATAAAACCTTTATAACAAAACTGCACTGCGCTGTGTAAGTATATGCATTTCAAGCACACATTTCTCTCTCTCCAGCCCCTTTGCTTTCCCAAAAAAGGGGACCTGTTCCTCTCTAAATGTGTACAGTGTACTTTACTGTTAATACCCATCATAGGACGTCCATCCCAATAAGGGGAACATGGCCCAGCCTCACCTGACAGATCAGATAAGCGAGTCTCCAAAAGACCTAACTGGATGGGTGGGGGGAATTTGGAGGCTTGTGCAGGCTGGATACAAAGCTAAACTATTCCAAGAAATGTGCTGGGTGCTGTGGCAGGCCCTGGAGCAGAGGTACATGCAGGCAAAGAGCCCATGGCAAGTCTGGGAAAGAGCTTCCAGGAACAGCTCTTTTCTACCAGGTTCTGGCAGAAAATCCTGGAAGAGAAGAGCCGTTTCTGGATTGTTTTCCACCAGGTGCTCTGAAAAACAGAATCTTGTAAAAACATAGGCCCCTGCAGAAAGACAGGGCCGGCTGCCATGGAACTGGTATTACCAGCTTTGCGTGTAGAAGCAATAAAACTGAGACCCTAGAAAAAGAGGCCCCAGGTACACTATGGTGTAATGTCAGCCTTGACTGGATTGGGGTCTCACCCCTCTCGTGGAGGCTGCAGGATTCATGCCCTTTCACATCTGGCGTGGCATTTTTACATGATTGCATTGCAAGCTTCTTCAAAGTTGCACCCCTGGGGTGCTCTGATCTATTCTCTCTAAGGATGCAGAAACCAGGGCCATTCAATAAGGATCCAGTACAGTCTACTGTATTCAAAACGATGAACCATGATGCCAGGATTTGCTGATAAAGGACGGTGCTCTGTTTTGGATTCAGTGTCACAGATTCACAGAAGTTTAGGGCTGGAAGGGATCTCGTGAGATCATTGGGCCCAGCCCCTCTGCTCTGGGCAGGAAAGACTGCAGGGGTCAAATAACCCCAGCAAGGTGGGGGTCCAGTCTCCTTTTGAAGTCTCCAGTGTAGGTGCCTGCTCCATCCCCGCTGGGAGTCTATTCCAGCAGCTGTTCACATGAACCGTGAAGACGTTTTTCCTGATATCCAGTCTGAAACCTTCTTCTATGAGTTTATGGCCATTGCTCCTGGTTTTCCCCTGGGGTGCTTTGGTGAATAGTTGTTCACTTAGCCTCTGATGCTCACCCAATATATATGTAAACTGCCACCAAATCCCCCCGAAGTCTTCTCTTTTCCAGGCAGAGCAATCCCGTATCTGTCAGCCTTTCCTCAAATCACTTGCCTTTCAGGTCTCTAATCATATGAGTGACTCGTCTCTGGACTCCCTCGAGCTTCTCCACATCCTTCTTGAAGTGCAGTGCCCAGAGCTGGATGCAGTGCTCCAGCTGCAGCCTCACCAGTGCCGAGTAGAGAGGGAGAATCACTCCCTTAGTTTTGCTCGAGAAGCATCTGTTGATGCATGCCAGCGTGTTGCTTGCTCTGCTAACTATAGCATCACACTAGTGGCTCATATTCATTTTATGGTCAATTATGACCCCCACGTCCCTTTCAGATGTGGTGCTGGCTAGCGTAGCATCACCGAGCCTGTAAGTTTGTTGTGGGTGGGTGGAGCACTTTATGCTTCTCCGTGTTTAACAGCCTCTGGTTCTGGG
>NW_005842212.1:856838-857904 GCF_000455745.1 Alligator sinensis | reverse complement strand
CTCTGGGTCTGACCCCACAGCCAGTTGCCCACCCATCTGACCATTGAATTGTTGAGCCCACAGTCCCCTAGTTTTATCTTGAGAGCCTCATGGGACACCAAGTCACAGGCCTTCCTAAAGTCCAAGTAAATGATATCGACCTCATCTCCCTTATCCAGGTGGTGAGTAACCTGGTCACAGAAAGAGATGATGTTAGTCAGACATGACCTACCCATGACAAAACCATGCTGGCTGTTCAGAATTTTGCCTTCTACTAACTTATCGCATATGGACTCCTTGAGAAAATTTTCGAGGATTTTTCCTGGGATTGAGGGCTGGCTGATCGGCCTGTAGTTCCCTGGGTCCTCTCTCCTCCCCTTCTTGAAGATGGGCACAGCATTGTCCCTCTTCCAGTCTTCTGGGACCTCTTCTGAGTGCCATGAACTCTCAAAGAGGTTCCCCAGTGGTCCTGCGATGACTTCGGCTAGTTCGTTCAGCTATCCAGATGGAGTTCATCCGGTCCTGCTGACTTACAGATATCCAGCCTCTCTAGCTGTTCTTTCACCAGCTCTACATTAACTGTTGGTAGATGATCATCCTTACTGTCACTATGTTGTATCATATTTGCATTCGGCAAGCTATCACTCTTAGACTGGTGGAATACAGATGCAAAGTACTTGTTTAGGAGGTCAGTTTTTGCTATGGTGTCGGTGATCAGATGTCCAGATGCACTGAGCAGTGGTCCCCCATTTCTGCTGGTTTTCCTCCTGTTACGTATGTTACTTATAGAAGGATTACTTATTGTCCTTCATTTGGGTTGCTAACCCGAATTTGGTCACTGCCATTGCTTTTCTAATCTGCCGCCTACAGGTGTGGGCCAATCTGATGTAGTTCTCCTTGGGGCCTATTCCTACCTTCCATCGTTGGTAAGCCTCCCTTTTCTTTTTCAGAAAATCTGAGCCTTCCCTATTGAGCCGAGATGGCCTCCCGGCCCCTATGCCACCTTTTTTTGCATATAGGTACGGACAACTTCTGTGTGCCGAGGACCGTGTCCTTGAGGAACTGACACTCTTCATCCACACTCTTT
>NW_005842212.1:835807-856807 GCF_000455745.1 Alligator sinensis | reverse complement strand
GTCTGTGATCCCGTAGGGCAATACTCACTAAAGTCCTTAGCTTACTGAAGTCAGCTTTTTTAAAGTCAAGAATTTGTACCTTCCTGACAGATGTCCCAGCCCTACGGTGGACAGTGACAGTGACAGTGTTGTGGTCAGTGTTGCCTAGGTTACTCTCTATCGTCACATCACTCACCCTTGGCCAAAACTAAATCTAGGAGCGTATTTCCTCCGGTCGGCCCGTATACTTCCTGAGACAGGCAGAGCTCATCGATACAAGTCAGGAATCTATGCAACTGGTCAGATCTGGCCACAAATTAAAGCTGCTTAGTTTGTGTTTCTGCACAGGATCCCAGTGTGTTTCTTCCTGCAAAATAAGATCTTTGCAGGCAAATCTGTGCAGTTCCAACTCTTCAGTGAATAAATGAACACCACTTCCCCCAGCCCCCTCCACTAAGGCATCAGAATGAACTGGCAGGTTTAGCTATGAGGAACCACCACTGTGCTGGTACTGGACAAATAAGAATCTATTTAGGGGAAAAAGCTTCACCAGGAAAAACTTCGTTTTAAGCGTGCTTGACTTCTGTCGCTTCACTTTCTCAGTGGAGAAGAGTTCAAACTTACGCCCCTCAATTTGAGCTTTCAGTTCTGTTTGCTTTGACTTCTTGCAGCTAAGCCAGGGGATAAAAAAAAAGAAAAAGTCAGAAAATTTCCACTAATGAATTCCAGACTTCTAGGCTGTAAAACCAGCTGCGCTCTCTGAAGTTGTGTTGTCAACAACTGCCCACAGCTGTACAGAAGGCAACAAAATATGAACAAGAATACTGCTAGAGCTTGTGGAACAAGAGATTGAACTTTTTTAAAAGCAGCGTATTTACCTTACAGAGCACAAAAGTACATTGTCTGAATTACAGTCCAAGCGTAAATATAGGCAGACTGTATAAATCCACACGTATGGACTTCTAACAAAGAAAAGATTGGTTCTGATAGTCTTCTGCAGGTTTCTACATCGGCAATCGGCACCATAGGTGTCCACATACAGTAGGACCAAATGCTGATCATCTCCATTGCTGTTGCCTTCTGCAGGAGATGAGCATGTTCAACACCGCGTGGAACTGGACACTTAAAAAAGCACACAGGTATCACTCGTAGGCTCTAAAGATCTCCTGCCACTGCTGTTATTACCTGGGAGTCCAATCTCTGCTACTATACTGGAGAGGGAAATAAAGGCTGACATCATAGCAACAGTCATTTGCTAAAGTATTTGGTTTGCAATTCTGTTTCTCACACAGCCAAGTCTAACGAACGGATGTGTAGCAGAGCTGAGCAAAACTTTCTGGGCAAGATTTTGACTGAAAAATGTACTCTCAAAACAACAAAAAAGGAGAGAATCAGAACATTTCACTTCAGCAACTTCCAAAATTAGTTTAACTTTTTTAAAAGCAAATAGACTCCCTGAAAAAATAATTTTCAGTCTAGTTCGGATCAAAATATGATTTATTTTCTCATTTTGTTGGAAACCACCCCTTCTACCCCCATATTGTTTTGGACCAGCCCAGCTAATACTGAGCTATGGAGCCCTGTGCTCTAGCTTTGTCCCTAGATGAGCAAGTTGTAGCAGGATTCAAATTCTGCCTTCGAGGTTGAAGTGTTTTAATTCCCACAATGATTTATTTAGGGGCGTCTATGCCCCATGTCATACAGAAGATCCAACAAAATGACGACATGCTGCTCTCTACACGTATAAGCTATCGGTTTCTGAAAGTCCTGTCCAAGCTACTCAGGGAAGAGATACAGTATGGTCTATAGTCAGGGAAGTGGGGCTTTCTGACCACAACCATGTTTAAACATAGCCAGCAGCAGCATAAATTGTAGTTGTAGCATGTACACAGCCAGAGGAAATAACTCCAGACGACCTACGCAGCCTTCGGTTGCAACATTAGAATATGCTAAAATGCTTGGGGTAGAAAATGCCACTATGAACAAACTCAACTTATTTTCCTGCTCCAAAAATATGTAGCACTTTTTTAAAGTGCCATATGCTTGGGGCAGATATTGAGAAATATCCTCATTAAAATCAGTTCTGCTACTACATCATTTTTTGCACTTTGAAAGTGGTTTATGTGCACTGAACTTCTGTTGTGTTACAGATCTGAACCAGTTTCTGATCACTTTATAACAGTTTACATATCATTTCTGCCCCAAGCCAAATAGTGTCCTGGGTGTTAGCAGGACTTCTTCCACAAGTAAGACAGTGGGATATGGACACAAAGCCATAGTGTTAGTGACCATGAGGAAGATAAAATTTCCCCCTGTAGTTTCAAATGAACATTAGGCCTGTAATAACTCCGAGTGGAATTCGATCAGGATGCCAAGATGAGACCTTTCATCTTTTGAAAAATGTCACTGGGTTGGAATCACAAGATCATGACCTCTGTTTTATGTTACATTGGAAAGACCCCAGTTCCAACAGCACAGTGCTCCTACAACACGCTGGGTCATTGCTGACTCCAAGAGAAGAAGTGCCATCGTTATGACTAAGCAGTGAAGACAAGGCGCTGTCACAATCTCTGTCTCCCTTTACTGTGCAGTTTTTAGGATATAACCATCCACTCCAGACACCACTTGTAGACTCGAGCTCTTATTCAGGCTGGGGCAAGAAGTTTGCTTTTTCCCTCTGCTGTTTCTTCTGCAAGGCGACTCTGAACAGATATTCCAAGGGCTTCTTGGCAACGGGAAAAGCGAAGTTTCCTTCCAAATGGACTATTGTTCAGGGAAAAAGAAATAGTTGTGAAATCTCTTTGATTTTTGGCTTCCAGCTCCCCGCTAACTTTTTTGGAAAAGGATGGATTTTAAGGGTTTGGAAGTTTTTAGGTTTTTTAGAAGAGAAATACAGATGGTATCAGAGAAACATAACATCATACTCAAAATGTTCGCCTTTGGGTAGGACGCTTGTAAAAAGCACTCGCTCCGGTCAGACTTCCATGTGTTGATAGCTGTTCCCAAGCAAGTATTTCTTGCTCGTATAACTATTTCAGGTGTGTATCCCTCTTCAGAAAGTGCTTCCAGAATGGGTCAAGCTGTTGGAGTAATAGTATTGTGATGGTTTCCACTTATGGTGTACTTTGGGTAGAGGTGCTTCAAAAAATAGACTCCTGTTTATCTAGGGTCCAATACTCTCTTCTGACAGTTAGCACTAATGCATCTCAGCTCTGGTTGCATTAAGGACCAGTATACAATCATTACATTTCTCATGTGGCTTGGCACAGCTCAGACCCCCCAAAATACAAGCTGTCTCCACAGCTCACTTCTATTTGAAGTGTTTTTAAAGAAGTTGATGCAAATGTACAGTGTTATATGTCCAAGTTTCTAACTGTTTGTAATACATGGACCGCCCTCCTGCATACACCTGCATTTAAGATTTTTGGAATGGGTTGAGCTGAACTCAACTAGAGCAAAGAGCTTATGGGTATTTGCATTAGTACCTGTGCCCAGTTTAAAATTCAAGGTTTTCAGGAGAAGAGTAGCGAAACAGTGACTTCTACAATACACCAAACTTATTTTGGAGTTCAGTCCAAAGAAGACCCCTAATCCTCCATGACTGAATTTCTAGTTAAGTGCAGTTACATGAATGATGGTGGCTGGCAAGCATTACTGTTTACATGCTTTGGATGAAATGATGAAACTACTACAGGTTTATTTATTCTTATACCATATCATTTTCTTGGTGACTAAAAAAAAAATGGTGAAAATAGTTGCTTGCTAGCAATTCAAACACACCAACATTGTTTTAGTTAAAATATTTGTCGGCTCTTTGCCTAAATTTGGATCTTAAACTGCAAAACCTACCCGTCCTCCTCCTCTCTTTTGGGTTTGGGTAAAATATGACTCCTCTAAGATTAATCTATTTAGGTATCTTTTCATATTTTCTAGAAAGCTAAACAAACACCAAGAACTGTCTTGGTCCATATGCAGCCATCACCATATGTCTGAGACCATCGAAGTCACGAATGAATGTTGTTCTCACATAATCCCCATGAGCCGGTGAAGTATCAGCTCACCTACTGACACGAAACTAAGGCATAAGAGCAAATTAAGCAATTTGCACAAGGCCACACGGGAAGTCTGTGCCTGAGCTGACAACTGAACTTGCATCTCGAAGTGCCCTCTGCCCTAGTGACTCCATCCTCTCTCTCAAGAGAGCTCTGGATATCTTCGAAACACTTTGAAACTACAAACGACTAGAAGCAACCAAACCTGCAAAGTCTGCACACAATAGAAAGAGATACAAAAGCATCTGACAAACCAGTGGGGAAGCTCATGATGCACCAACTCACTTTCAGCTTCCTCTTCCTCCCCGCTGCCCTCTCCTGAAGCTTAGAAAGAGAGTGCTTCATAGCACACTTCTAGAACAAGATCTAGCACGCATCCTTAACATCAAGCCAGGCAAATATCCAAAGCAGAGCCTGGAAACATCTGTATGATGCTAGGTGAGACCTGATTTATTATGTAACCCACACAAAATGTACAAGCCATTGTGTATTGCTAAGTGTGTTGTTGTATATGGTGTTAGTTAAATATGAGTGCGTGCGTGTGTGTGTTTTCTGCTGTGCTGCATGTACCCTTCCTTGTCTTCTCTGTTTGATCAGATCTTGTTTTCTCCCCCCTGCTTGGGTAAGCTGGAAGGGAGAGGAGATACTGCACGTAGGCAGATACCTGTGGCTTTTGTTAGGCCTATTGTCTGGGGATTGCCTTGTCGCTCAGTGTCAATAAAAGGGCAGGGGGGCCAGTCACGTAAGCAGGAGGCGGCAGACCCCCAGCCTAAATGGCTAACTGGGCAGTGTCCTTTTTTAAAAAATGAATTGGTGAAGACAAAAAACCGTGAGCAGGGCAAGCCCTGATTGGAAATGCTTATGTGACGTCACGCCAGGTACATAGAAACTTCTCAGCTAGGACTCAGGTCTCTCTTCTTTCTCCTGGGGCTGCTGAGACCTGAAAATCTAAACTGGGAGCTGGAGAAACTGCTCCCCATGCGGGCTGAGGGGCTCCCTCTTCTTCACTGGAGACGCGAACTGAAGCGATGTGAAGGGAAAGCCTCAGGTACAAGCAAAGACAGTCTGTCTCAGGGCTTGAGACCCCTGTTCTCTTCCTCTACTTTCCTCTTGTGTTTGTCTAGGTTTTGAGCGAGATAATACCGGGGGGTATTAATCCCAGGAACAGATTAGCCAGGGTTGGAGCCTGACAGCTTTGCTGGCGTGCTTTGGGCCAGGGCTGAGAGCCTGGCACGTTTTAGTCGCTGTTGCACCTTCTTTTGGTTTCAGCCAAGCTGTGTGGCTGAACCCCAGCTGTACGTCTTGCGGGCAATTGTGGCCAGAATTAAAGGCCTGGCAGATCTGAGCCAGACTTAAGGCTTTGAGTGGGATAATGCCACGCGAGTATTAATCCCCAAAGCAAAGGGAGTTCTGGCAGTTCTTGTCCGGCATCGGCCTGGCTCGCTTTTGGCTGTTTCACAGCTGTTATGTCTCAGCATAACCCGTGTAGCTGAAACTATGGGCGCCTATACACATGCAGCGCGTCTGCAGACTCCAGTGTCACGTGTATCAGCGTCCTTGCGGTGAACAATGGCAGTGGGGGCGCTTTAACTAAAGCTCGTTCGACAAACTTTAGTTAAAGTGCCTCCGCCGCCATTTTTCAGCACAAGGATGCTGATACATGTGACACTCCCGGTGCTTTAATTAGAGCAGCTCTTGGATCTGTTTTAATTAAAGTGTCCCCCCAAGCACATATATAAAAACCCTAAATGTCCAGGCTGCAGCCAGTAGGCGCCTGGCGCTCTGTTGTTGTATGTTCAGGTTTTGGTGCAGGACAAGCCCGAGTCTCCCTTTTGTTGTTTTACAGCTGTTGTGTCTCAGCACAACTGTGTAGCTGAGCCCCGCTGTATGTTTGCTGCACATTTGGACCTGGCTTGGGACCTGGCACGTTTTTGGGCCTGGCTTGGGGCCTAGCACATTTTGAGCCTGGCACATGTTGTTGCTTTTGTAGCTCTTTGTCCCAACCAAGCAGTGTGGTTGGGCGCTACTTGCAGTTTAGACCCTTTTGCGGTTTGGCTGGCCCTTCTTTGAGTTCCTTTGCAGTTTTCTGCCCCAGCAGAGCTGGGACTGGGACTAGGAGTTTTGGGGTGTGGTGTGCTGACGAAAGTTGCAGCTAACCCCTCAAAGCCACCATGTGGACGTGGGGATCAGCACCCTACAGCGTCTCAGGGAGCAACGAGGGGCCCCTTGCAACGCGGAAAGACCTGCACTCTAGGGCTGTGCAAAGCGCCGGGTGGTGATTCGGTTTGGAGGAGATTTGGCTCGGTTTGGTGGCCAAATCTGAATCAAATCAGGGGACCAATTTAAAGGTCTGAATTGATTCAAAGCTCCCCAAATCTTCGGAAAGTATTCGGAGAGCTTTGATGATTCAGGCAGTCCCCGGTGGCTGCAGCAGGGAGCTGCAGCTGACTTTAAGTGGGTAAGTACTAGGGGCAGGGGAGCGGGGAGGAGACCATGGGGGGGACCCCTGCCAGCCCCCCAGCCCCACCCCAAGGCTGCCCTGCCCGCTCCAGCTCCTGCCTTTTCAAGAAAAGCCCTGGCTCACCGGGTGCTGCCAGGCAGGGGGTGATCCCTGCTGCACCACGCTGCATGGGGGGCTCTGCATGAGCCCCGCAACCTCCCCCTTCAATCCCCCAGCCTGGGGGAGGCCTGGGCTGAGAGATCAATGGGGGAAGGTCAGGGGGCTCATGCAGAGCCCCCCACACAGCATGGGGCAGTGGGGGGCAGCAGGGATCGCCCCCCACCCGGCAGCAGAGAGCAGGTGGGGGATGGGACCTGGCTGATTCGGAGATTCAGCAGCAGCCAAATCTCCGAATCAGATTCGGCCAAATCGAATCGGGACAGTGATTCAAATCACCGAATCGAACCACTATCCCCCGAATCGGCCGAATCTGAAGCGAATACTAGCCGCTTCGCACAGGCCTACTGCGCTCCCTGCAACGCAGCAAACCCAAAGAGCAACTCAAAGGACTCTCCAGTGTGGGTCGCTCTCTCCAGCCCATTGCTGAAGGGCAGGTATATGGGTGTAGGCCCCTGGGACTGCCTTTTGGGTGAGCCCCAAGTCCTAGATTGCTGGGCATGGGTGAAGCCTCCCCAAGAGGGTGCAGCCTATAGACTATGCCTTGCAGTTGGTAGTGTTTTCGATTGCATTTGGCGTTTTCCTTACCTTTGTTCCCTGTAATAAATCTGCCCTCTGTGTTTACACGGCTAGCCAGGAGGGGGTTTTGCTTACACAGGACACCCCAGCCAAATGCAGCGATCCCAGATTTCTGGGTGGGGCTCGAGCCACAGTGAAAACTTACTGGGTGCCCTGAAATTTGAACCCAGTCCTTGAAAGAAATACCTCCATCAATTTTCTCCAGTAACTTTTCATGATTGAGGAGCCAAAATCCGCAGGGTTTTTGGCAGAATCATTTTGCAGTTAAGAATACTTGGTTTGTAAAATCCATTTGCAATCCCCCTGCTCTGGGCCCTACTCCCCTCCCCACAAATGATAGTTCAGTAGTGACGCCTACTGTACGGGATGCCTACAGGGGCAAGGTACATTCAGTGACAGATTTCTCTTGTCAAACGCAGATATTCTAGATCCCCACCTACAAAAGTTGCGCAGGGAATGGCACAGCATACAGTCACCAACATGCCCAGCTGTTAACAGCTGGATGCAGAGCTCCAACAATTACTTTTAGGGGAAAACATATATTTTATTCACAAAAGGGGCCAATAAATAAGCAAGGATGTGGGCAGAGAACATTATTTGTTCTGTCTTGTATAACAATGGAAGTGTCTGTGCATAAACCAGCTCAGCAGCAGCCAAGAAAACACAGCTCACTTTCAGAAACGCACCAAACCAACACTCGACTAGTAACCAAATCAATCTGTTGGCAGGGTCAGCAAATCCAAACCAATGAGTACATTGCACAGCGCTGCTATAGCAAGAAGGCAATTAAATTCTGTGTAAGACCCATAAAAGCAAGACCCATAAAAGCACTTCTGTAGAAATTACTTACAGAAATGCTACTGAATTGGTTCTGGAGGCAGAAAGACTCAAGATTACTTCCTAAAAAGAATGAACGGTGCAGACTGAGTTTTCCTGGTAGCTTGGTGTCATACTCTGTAGACTGAAGGCTTGCATGGCAATACATAGCTCATCTCCTGAGCCCTTCTGTCTTCAGGCACTTGAACCCGGCGGTATCATACTGGCAGGTGGATTCACTTAGTTCAAGTCAGGAAATGAGAGGGACTGGAGCCTTTCTTTGCGGAAGAAAAAGGTCTGAAGGGAAACTTGCGGTGTGTTATTTGTGAATAGCAATGCTGAAATTTAAGGTCTATTAGTGGAACTACCAGCAAAACCGAACAGGAAGGTGGTGGTAGCATGCATGGAGCACAGCAAGGTGTTACATGAGTGGAGGGCACCAGCTCTGCTGTATGAGGTAGTAATTAAATGTGGAGAAAGGTCTGGTATTTTTGTTGCTGCCTCTTACCCCTAACACAGCTAGCTTTGCTGGAGGAATAGGCATGCCGCTATTCTGCTCCATGACTGGCAGTGTAAAGGAGTTCGATGCTCCTCTATGGAGTGACCATATGGATTTGACAGCAACTTTGATCGCCACAAAAATAGCCTTTTTGTCTTAATCTTCACCTTTCCATTAAATCTTCCTTACAGTCCTCTTAGCAGAACATGTTGGCAAAGCAAGCTGGAACAGGGGAGCTCTGCTTCCCATCTAAATCCAGCCGTCTACAATGACTGACTCGCAATTGTTGTGGGTTTTTTATTCGCTGTCTCCTGGACCTCCTTCCTAAGGAAGTGATCCTCACACTCTTGGCAATGAAACTGTTGTAACACAACCAGGAACCTCAATGGCATCCAAAACCTTAGCCCCTAAGCAAAGCTACTTCCCTGCCATTTTATCATATATAAGTATTTTTCCTGCAATGTGTGCCCATACCACGTTTTATTTCCACCTGCTGCTTTTCTGTCATAAGTGACAGCAGAAATATTTAGAATAAAGCAAAAACAACTTCTGATCTCTAGGATTATATTCAAGAAAGAGATGAGTTCACGCTGAAAATGACTTATTGAAGTCATACTTGTTTTCAGTGCCAGTGCATCTCCCACCTTCTGCCACCCTTTGTGACTCTGCTACGTTACGGCTTTAGTTACAAGCAGGAGCTGTAGAGTTACTTAGCACTTCTTTGCAGGATTTCTCATCATTCAGACGGGTAGGGCTGGGGGTGGGAAAAACTTCTTCCTGTTGAGAAATTAGTTGATTAAAACTGACTGAGGAGGGAAGAAAGTGCTTTGAGACTGGTAGTAATGTATATACAGCTGTGTGAAGGGCTGCATCAGACAGAAGGTGAGTAGTGGCTTAGCTAACGTCTGCCATGCAGCAGCATGATGCAATAATGGCCGTATCAACAACAGCTTTTAAGCCACTAAGTATACTTCTATTTATACTAAATAACTGCATTTTACTCTTATTGATAAATCCAGCTGGGTGAACCCAAAGAGGAACGCTTTGGCCCACAAACTCAACACCCTGCTGTTGCCACCACCCAGACTGGGTAAGAATGATAAACCATTTAGCAAGATGCAGACATTGGGGAATTTCCCCATCAGAAATAGCTTTTCTTAGTCATCTTCCACATTGCCAGTCAGAGGATCGAGAAAGTCTAACAGTGCTTACAGAAGTTATCAAAAGGCACCTGATATTTTGCACACAGTAATACACTAAGAAGTAATACATATAGTCTGTCATGGGGTAGAGGTAGAATCCCTCCGACTTACAAACACACGCCAAGCTACACCTTATGACAACAACATTCATCTTGGTGACTTGCTGCTCTAGCACTTATGTCCCATTGTTTTAGTGGACGCTCAATTCAGACCAAATTGTGCACCCTAATTCCCCAGTCACCCATAGCTCCAGCCCTACGGGCCTGATAACCTGGGTGAGCAGAGTATATCATCTGGATATCTTACCTTCCCTACATAGGGAAGTATGTGGGTTTATAGCCCCTTCCCCACTCCAGCAAAGGTCTTAGTACAATCTAGGATCTGTGATAGGGAGGGGGAGTACCAGGGAAGACATGCATCCTCTCGAGCCAGCCACATGTAAAATCCAGCAGAGGGTTAATTGAGCCTAAGTACGCGGTCCCCTTTGTGCTTAGGGAGGCACGGGGAGGGTCTTGGGGACAGCAGCAGCTGGTAAAGGCACAAAGGAGGCACCAGGCAGATGCTCCATGAATGGGCTTGCTTAAGGCACAACACCCAAGACTAAGCCGGCTTATAAAAGAGGCAGTGGGGGAAAAAAAGACACCACCCGCTTTACATCCCTTTAACGAACCTGCCTCCCTCGGAGCGTGCAGGGGTGGTAATTAAACGTAAGTGTCCATTCTGCCCTGCATGGGTGTAACTCGTGTTGCCATTAATAGAAGTCATGCCCCCCGACAGGGGAAGAGGCGCAGAGAGCTGAAGGAGTTTTCAGTGTTTTTCCTTTGTTTATCGCCTCCCAATCCGGACTAATGCCAGTGAAGCCCTCCTGCGGGCTGTCCTGCGTTATACGCTATTCTTGCTTTAATCCAGGTATTAGAATCAGCAGATCATGAACTTGAGCAAGGAACAAATGTGCTTGGGCTTTTGCATTCCCGCTGGAAACTCAGATCAGGGTTAAAGTGCCCATCCCACAGCAGTCAGCCATGAAGTAGCGTCCTAAGTACATGAGACATGACCAAGTCATTGCACCACAAAATGAGACATCCCAAAATTCACACTGGTTGTTTCAGCATTGCAGTTTTCTTTACAGTGAGCTTTGCTTAAGGCAATAGCCTCTGAACCTATTCTGTCTGTTTATAGACAGAATATAGTTGGGTCAATAAAATATATTATCAAACAAATTCAAATACAATATATTGCCAAACAAATTCTCCCTTCTATTTGGCATTTGTGAGGGCACATCTGGAGTAGTGTCCAGTTTTGGGCCCCCCCACTATATAAAGGATGTGGACAAATTGGAGACAGTCCAGCGGAGGGCAACGAAAATGTTTCGGTGGCTGCGGGACAGGACTGGTGAGGAAACACTGAGGGAACTGGACTTATTTAATCTGGAGAAGAGAAGACAGAGGGGGATTGAATAGCAACCTTCACCTCCCTGCAGGGGGGCTGCAAAGAGGATGGAGCTGGGCTGGTCTCAGTGGGAGCAGATGACAGCACAAGGAGCAATGGGCTCAAGCTGCAGCAAAGAAAGTTTAGGTTAGATATTAGGAAGAACTTTCTCCCTAAGAGGGTAGTAAAACACTGGGACAGGTTACCCAGAGAAGTTGCAGACTCTGCATCCTTGGAGGTTATTAAGACCCGGGTAAACAAAGCCCTGGCTGGGATGATGTAGTTGGGGCTGGTCCTGCTTTAAGCAGGGGTTGGACTAGATGCAACCTCCTGAGGTCCCTCCCAACCTGAATTTTCTATCATTCTGTGATTCTCAATCATGCTTCTCAGCTCTTAGATAGGGAGAGCACAAGCACCAGGAGCTCTTAGAGATGGTAGTTTGTAAGAACCATTTGCACCTACCACAAACAATACACTTGCAGGTGGTGACAAAAAAATCCCTGGGATGTCACATAAGACTATACCATAGTGAGGAGAACCGGTTAAGAGAGTATTGTCTACTCAATATAGACAAAACTGCAGGGGCTTATCCAGACATGATTATTTTTTTAACTTTATTAATGATTCCAACGTCTTAAGAAATCCAGCATTTAACGGTACAGCCAATCCCCTTAGGTGTATTTAAAGACAGATGTTTCTCCTCCATCAACAGTGCTCCCTGAACCCAAGTCAGTGTCCACAGAGGAGTCTTGCGTTCTCTTCTTCTCTTCCTTTCAACCCCGGGCGGTTCCTTTGCATTTCAGAGCTGATGTTACGCTTTTGAATGTCTTCATCTCTAGGTATAACCTGCTTGTTAACTCACCCCCTCTCTTTTCTCAGATCTCTGCATAGCACAAGGCTCGTTATCTTCTACCATGTCTGCCTTCGGGTTTCAAATGAATTCCAAACGTGGTCCGAATTGTTAACTCGTCGAACTTGCACGATAAACAAAGAAGTTTTTCAAACACTCCGGTTTGAAGGCAGGAGAAGACTCTTTTTTCAGCAAATGCCAGGAACATCCACCAAATTGCTAAAGAAGCATCTTTTTTCCTTCTCCCTTATAGAACTCCATAGGACAATTTTCCAGACATGATTTTAGAGTAATGCAAGTGGAGAGTAATATGATGCTTTTGAGGTGGGTGGGTTGCATGCTGTTTCATTAATCACATTTCTTTTTGGAGTTACA
Source organism: Alligator sinensis (assembly GCF_000455745.1). Classification (NCBI taxonomy): domain Eukaryota; kingdom Metazoa; phylum Chordata; order Crocodylia; family Alligatoridae; genus Alligator; species Alligator sinensis. Next base: position 844,410 of record NW_005842212.1, on the reverse strand, counting down.
TCGTTCATTATAAAATTAAATAACATAATATTTTGCATAGTTTCATGAATGTTGCTGTCAAGTGACACAAACATTATGCAATCAGGGAGCGGCCCCTGCTGTTTTCATGGCAAATGCAAGTAAGTTTGTACGTTTATTGGTGTACAACTATTACTTCGTTTCTGCTGCCAGACATCTTTTTCAGCTGAAAATGGGTGCGTCTCGGTCACGTTGGAAACTTCCGTTGCGTAACTCAGACACGTCACGTGATCAGTTATTTTCGCACCAATGACATCCATTGTAGGTGCCGTCTATCCCGGCAGACAGTTTTCTTTTTCCACATTCGGAGAACCAGAAATGGGAATTATGACGGAAAGGTTTGAGTGGGCTGAGTTCAGCTTGTACTTCTTGGGAACGCTTTGGGGAGGGGGTGGAAAGGGTGCTCCATGTGAACATACGTTGCTGTAAGTAGTTGCTGTAAGTAGTTTCATAAGCAAGACATCTCTATGCCCTTTTCATCCAGTCTGGGCCTGATTCATTCTCTGTGACATAACGTTTCATTGCATTGTCCACAGGTAAATATGATAGTTTTGTTCTCATTTCTGTTGCAAGCATGGCAGACTGGGCTAAAGGAAGGGGTAAGGCTCTGAGAGTCGGAGGTGGAAAAAGGGTCGTTCCAGGGAGGATCGGGAGAAGGTCCCGGGGAGAACAGACCAGAGAAAGGATAGGTCCTGGCGGGTGACAGAGGGAACGGGAATGGCACAATAAAGGCTCTTTGTTTTGACTGTTTGTCTGCTGGCATTTGGACCCTTCCTCTTTAAAGAAGGAAGCACCCCTTCCTTTCTGGGAGCTGACCACAAAGGTGGGGGTGGGGGTGGGGGGGATGCTATGGCTCATTGGGGAGCCAGGGCTGGGTTCTCCGAGCCAGAGGCTTGCCTGTTGTGAAACCACGCTAGAGCAGGCTTCAGGGGGTCTTCTCAGGAGGGGGAGCCTGAAAAAGGCTGCCTCTTAGGGAGCCCTAGGAAAGAGCTTTCCCCCTCCCCTTGAAAGGCCATTGATCCCACAACAGGAATCTGTTAGAGTGATTCCCTTTAAAACTTTCTTAATTTTGTCTTACCTAATAACTAGCCAAGGTGACTACAGGCTAGGCAGCGGTCCTTAGTATCGTAGGCAGTAACTGAGAGCTGCTTTCCAAATAGCACAGCTGCCCAATAGAGTTATAAGGAAAAACTAGCAAATGTTAACTGTGAGCATTGTACCTTCTTGGGTTTTGTTCAAGTGTTTTTCTGCACTGTAACAATTAAGGCTCAATGATGGGTTAATTTCTATCAAGGGCAGGACTGGGCCCGATCTGCTGCATCTTTGGTTATACAGATCCCAGTGGCATCTCCCCTGTCCTGCAGAGGGGATTTGTGGAGAGCCACACTGGCTGTTTTGGGGACGGAGGGTTTCGGTAAACCGAGTAGGAGTGGGGATTCTTCCCTTGGATTCCAGGGATTTCTGCAGCCCATAGTCCATTGAGACAGGCCGTGAATTGGGGGAGCAGCCGCTTCCTGTTCCCACTGAAGCTAACCGGGTTTGGCACTCACTTCAATGGGAGCTACAATCCATCTTAGGTTTCATTTTTCTGCCACAAACATGCTCAAATTTGCATACAAGCTCTCGAGTCAGTATTTCATAAGACATTGCAAATGAATTAAAAGTGGATAGCCTGTAGTTCTTAGCCATGCAAAATAAGCATTTATTTCCTTTGTTAAACTGGAAGCAATAAGCTTAGGTTGCATATTTTCCTTATTTTGCAGTCCAATAGCTCTGAAAAGGTGTGTGGTTTAGCCCATTTTACCCTTTGAACTTTAGAGGAAAATGTCCAGTTATGCCAGGAGAAAGCCAGACTTTGACCAAAAGTATTCATTTATGTATACATTTACATTCATACAAGCAAACAAGATGTGGCTAGCCCGTAAAAATGCTCAAAAATGTTAAGAATGATAAGGAAAGAGAAACAATAAATAACTTTAATCTCCCCATTTAAAATATGTAGCTACATCTGTGTTGGATCAGAGTTTGGCTCCTGAAGACGGACTTTCAGAATATTTTGTTCTAGTTGTCGCTACTTTGGGAAATTGGAGAATTTTCCCTTTGAATATTCATGAACTTTTCTCTATATTGCTAATATCTCAGAACATTGTTTTCTTAGCATGGGCTATGCATAACGAAAGGGTTCAATATGATATCTGGATGAGACATGAGATTGGACCAGGTTACCTAGAGTCGTGGTGGAGTCTCCATCCTTGGAGGTTTTGAAGACCTGGCTAGACAAAGCCTTGGCTGGGATGATGTAGTTGGGGCTGGTCCTGCTTGGAGCAGGGGGTTGGGCTAGATGCGACCTCCTGAGGTCCCTTCCAGCCCTAATTTTCCATGATTCTATTATATCCTTTTTTATGTGGGACCATAGGTATCTCTCTCCTCTAAATACTCAAATTTTACTGCATTTGTCCAAAACTCTTATTCCACAACTTCATAACCCAGCGTGCAGTAGAAGTTCAATGGAAGAGCATGCCATACTGAGGAAGTAATGCCAAGCGGGATACAACTTGGTCAAATGAGCCACTGAGACATCCCAGACCTTTACCGTTGCAGTACCTGAATCTCAAAAATACTCAAATGCTTGTGAGTGTGGATCCAACATTTATAACCACTTTTTGACTCCAGTTACAGACCATCCATGGTGTCTGCTAGCCACTTCTCTGAGGCTTTGCTGGCCTAAATTACCAATGTCCTCCATTCCTACTCTGCAGCATCCTGTGTTAAAGGGAGGAGGAGTCATTAAGGCATGTCTAGACCGTCGAAGACCAGCACTAGGGAGTACCACAGCGAAGCATGGTACACTCACTTTGCTCATGCTATACCCCAAAATGCTGCCAGAAAGTACCCAGGGACATGGGGATCTGGCATAAGCCAGCCCTTCTTCTCTTTAGTCAGTTTAGAGCCCCCTTCTCTTTTGTTGGGCTCCTTCGTTCACCCCATGCTAGAATCCCACTAGACGCCTCTGCCCCCTTTGTCATATAGATGCAAGTCCCATGACAAACTGCACGTGCCCATAAAGTTATGTGTAGAAATGTTAAGTCTAGAGGCAGTTTTACTCTCTCTCACCCCTCAAGTGCCAGGTCAGATTCCCTTTCTTTTAAAACCTGATGCATCTCATAGCAGCTGCCAAAAGAGGGATTAAAGAGTAATCCAAGAAACTCCCCTGTCTCTGTGAACTCCCAAAATCTACGTATGCACCAAGCAGACCGAACGATCATTCCAGAAAACCAATGGGTGTTCCCTGCAGTAGTTTTCTGGCAGGAGCGTTTCTTGAAAGTCAGGGACTTGAGTAATTATGAAAGAACGTGTAAGACCCAACAGGCAAATAACTAACGATGCTTTAAGCTTTTAGGATCGATGGACAGTCTAGCTATAATAGTTTATAATAAAATTATATTTCCTATAAAAGTCCAGTGGTTATGCTGCTTTGAAACTATCACATACTAAGCAACAAGGCCAAAGAGCTCACCTGCCGACATTCTTCCATTTTCTTGATCTCCTGGTTATTGGCAATAGTGGAGTGTGTGAACTCAGACATTTTAAGAAATAACCATATCATGGAACTAGGTACTACTTTAGTACATCTGCTCCACTGTTGGTTGTAGTAATAGCATCAATAACAAATCATTACACCAGGGATTAATTCTTATTTTATACAGGTTTACAGTTCTATAAATAATCATCAAAATAATGATGCAGCAAAAGTATATGCATTGGTGCCGTGTCAGAATTTCTTTGGTTTAACAGTACATCACATCACTGCAATACTATGTTGGACTCTAGATCTGATAAGGAAGGTTGTTGCACTTTCCTTTTTCTTGTCTTGTTATTTCTCATTGCCCCATACAGGCCCTTTATTTAGGAGATGGTGCTGTGTGTCGTTTCTCTCCAGAATACATTATCACACTTTTTTCTGGTAGTGAAACACTGCAATGTTAATTATTTATTTGGGTTTGTGGATTTGATGGTAGTTCAATTCCTCTGCTTTGTAGCTGTGCGCTCTGTGACTTGTCACTGTGTTATGTTTTTGAAGCTGAAAGATAGCAGTCCTGTTCTGGAGTTATAGACATGATTTAAGTTGTTAGGATTCTTCCTATGTGAAGGAAAATCCCCACCCAGTCCAGACTCACATGGGTTTTCTGCTGACAGTTTAAACACTTGCAGTTCATCACTGACTCTATGCCTTTCTCTGCATCATGCAGATTTGGTCTTAATCATAAGGGTCTTTAGGCGCAGACCAGGCGTGACTGGTGAACTCTGAGACAGATGGGGCGGGTGGAGCGTCACACTGTATCAAATCTTATTTTATTTTATTCATTCAATTTATTCACAGTTTCACATCTTATTTTATTTATAAAATGCTTGTTTGTTTATGAAAATAATGCTATAAACCATAACGTGTAAGTTTGTATGCACCATGAGTTACACCCAGGAGCTGCGCTTCTGTCTGTGCTTTTTCACAGCACAAGTCTTACCCTCCGGTGCTGGCTGAAAACCCCCCAGACCAAACTCCTGCTTTGTCCTTTCCCCCTGCCATTCTGATAACAGCGCTGGGGCTGAGAGGTGGTACCCAGGGATAGAGCCGAACAAAATCATTCATCACTTGCCTACTGACTGGCAGTGTGAAAAATGCTGCGGGTTTGTGGTCAGCCTTTTATTACTGCTATTAACCGGTCATGGGCAGAGACACCGTGCAGGGCATTGAGGAACAAGACTTTGTTTATTAGCATGGTATTATCTTATGCACTGGCCGTATGCTTTGATAATGATATCACTAAAGTGAATATGCTCCAAAATCTAAATTAATACAGCTTCTGTTGTAGAGCCTCTTCATTTGAACCCTCATGCAATGAGCGTTCAGATTATTGCAGGGTTGGGGCCTTTTAAAATGTTCTGCAGCCATGCACTTCTGTTTGGTCACGGTTATAAAGCGCTTTCAGGGGCCAGACGAGGCAAAATCGGTCACTTTTGTATGCACCTCAAAGGGCAAATGTGCACTCTGTTCACCACTGATCTAAACTACTCTGCTTACAGAAAACCATGTAACGTAGCTTGATTCCACCTCAGGCTTTTTGAAAGTCTGCACCTAGCCAAGAAGTGTGAGGCTTTTTTTTTTGTTGGTAGCAGGAAATATTGAGGCTCACCAAGGGCATTCGTGAACAAGGAGGCGTACACCCAGTGGAAGGGAGGAGCTGTCACCAAAGACGAGTATACCTCTACTGCTTGGGTCTGTGGGGGGGGCTGTTAGGAAAGCTAAGGCAGAGACGGAACTAGGGCTAGCAACAAGGATCAAGGATAACAAAAAGTCCTTTTTTAAATACATAGGGAGAATGAAGAAGGCCCTGGGTAACGTGGGGCCCCTGCAGGATATGCTTGGCAATCTGGTGGGTGCACCATAGGAGAAAGCAGACCTCTTTAACAATTTCTTCGCCTCTATTTTCTTGTGCAGGGACTGGGACTCCCCTACTGAGATTCGGGACGGACTCGGGACAAACGCCGCCAGGCCTAGGGTCAGGGAGGACCGGGTTAGAGAACTTCTGGAGGGGCTGGACGTGTTCAAATCAGCAGGTCCAGACGCTTTCCACCCCAGGGTGTTGAGGGAATTGGCAGGGGTCATCACGGGGCCCCGGCATGCCTTTACGAACACTCATGGTGCTCTGGCCAGGTGCCAGACAACTGGAAGAGAGCCAATGTGGTCCCCATCTTTAAAAAAGGGAGGAGGGAGGACCCGGGCAACTATAGGCCCATTAATCTTACTTCAATCCTGGGGAAGCTCTTTGAGAAGATTATCAAGGAGCACATCTGTGATGGGCCAGCAGCAGGGATGATGTTCAAGGGCAACCAGCTTAGGTTCATTAGGGGCAGGTCCTGTCAGACCAACCTGGTGGCCTTCTACGAGCAGGTTACAATATCATTGGACGCAGGTGTCATGGTGGACGTAGTCTTTCTGGACTTCAGGAAGACCTTCGACACTGTCTCCCACCCCATGCTCATTAAAAAGCTAGGTGACTGTGGCATTGATGCCTACACGGTCAGATGGATTGCAGATGGGGTCATTTGAGCTCAGTTTTCTCTCCTGCCCAGGGCAGGGGGTCAGACTAAAAGATCTCCAAGGTCCCTTCTGACCGTACTTCTATGAATCTATGAATCTAGGAGTCTCAAGAGCAATGCAAGAATTCTAGCTAAGCTGCACAAACCCAAGATGTTGTTAGTTGAGATCCAAAGCCTCCTGTGCTTCCCTTAGCAGAGGGAGAGCAACAAATATTGTTCTGAATCTAGAAAATATGAAGATTTTTGTTGAGCTTAACAAACAAGAATACTTTGAGAGACCTTTCAGCCTAACTTCCCCCCGTTGATGTCTCTTCTACACAACAACTGTGTTCAGGTTCCTCAAGTCTTTTTTCTTTTTTAAACTGCCCTATGAAAGCACAGCCAGCTGAATAACCAGAGCACCCCACATGAATAGCATAAGCACCTTTGCCTCCACTGGGATCAGCATGATCCAAGGCGTCTTCATTCCTCCAGGCTCTGACTCTTTCTTACCTACCCCTGCTGAGCTTAAGCAACAAAAGGCAGGTAGGGATATTTCCACTACGTAACTGCCATGCTCCATTTGAAAAGTCTTTAAAAATCATGCAGGCAGCGAGGTCCATTGGGTGATATCCTTTATTAGACATAGATGGTCTGATAAAACCTATTACCCAACAAATCTTTCATCTCACAGATTTCCTGAACTGTCATAGCTACAACACTGCAACCTCTTTGAATACATATCAAAGCAGAGCAGTGGCAAAAAGAGGATGGTGCGTGGATGTATGTGTGTAGATCTGCCCGTGCGTGCACCCCTCTCGCCCCGCTGTTTCGTGCAGGGCCATTGTAGCATTCAGGCTACTGTGAGTAACCAACAATTGACCTGGAATTCAGACTTCACTGCAATAAGGACTCCAAGGGATCTCCCTTAATAACACTTAAAGACAATAGTCAGTTCAACTGAAATACTTCCCCACTGGGATCAGGTAGAGACTTGCATAAACAGACAGTATTTCCCCAGGGATAAAGCTGAACGAAATCATTAATCACTTGCCTATTGACTGGCAGTGTGAAAAATGCTGCAGGTTTGTGGTCAGCCTTTTACTACTGTTATTAACTGGTCATGGGCAGAGACACCCTGCAGGGCTTTGAGGCTACAAGACTTTGCTTATTAGCATGGTATTATCTTAAGCACTGGCCGAATGCTTTGATAATGATATCACTAAAGTGAATATGCTCCAAAATCTAAATAAATACAGCTTAATTTTAATAATGCTCTCTTCGTGTTTACTAAATTCTTTGGCATTGTATAGATGTGTGTTATGCATTCAAACATAGAAAAATGGGAGAAAATACACCATGGATTTACTGTCAATAAATAATGCCACACTAGCACACTGTCTTTCTTTGATAAGAAAACTGATTTCCTAGACAAGAGAAATATAGTAGATTTAATCTGTCTGGAAGTCAGAAAAGCATTTGATATGTCACCCTGGAGGAAATTATTAGCTAGAGTTGAGAAAAGAGGGATTAGCACAGGAAATGTAAGGTACCTGAAGGAGAGCTAGCAACAGGTAGCGCTGAAAGGGGATGTACCAGACTGGAGATGACTACCAGGGGAGTTCCTCAAGGATTGGTCTTGGGACAAAATTCAGTTAATCTTATAACTAAGGACACGGGCACAAAAAATAGGTGTGTGCTAATTAAATTTGCTGGTGACACAAAATTGGGAAGAGTATGGGAATCTCATACAGGAAGGTTTGGATGACCTTGAAGACTAGAGTTATGGAAACAAAATTAAATTTAGTAGTACGAAGTGCAAGCTCATATACTTAAGGACTAATAACACAACTTTCTGTCATAAACTAGATGCTCAACAGTTGGAAAATATTGAGGAAAAGAAAGACTTGGTTTATCAACGATGCCACACTCCCACAAAAGAGGCAAATGTGATACCTAGATGCATACGGCTTGACATTTCCAAGAGAGAGGGGGAATTATTAATGCTACTGTGAGAGATACTGGTGAGATGGCATCTGCAACACTGTGGTCTGGTCCCTATTTTCAGGAAAAATGAGTTCAAATCAAACTGAAGAGGTGTGGAGAAGAACCGGGTATAGTGCCTGTCTTACTTACACTACCAAAACTAAGACAAAGAGGGGGTAAGATTACTCTATAAATACATCAGAGAGTGAATACCAGGAGGTATTTAAGATAAAGAGCCTGGACTCAATAATCCAAGAGGTCCCCTCCAAGTCTGTGTTCCTAGGGTCGTGTCACCAGTAAGGTCCTAGCAATTTATCTTCTTTGTCCGAAGCTCTCCAGAAGTTGAAATAAGGTCTGAGAGCACATAGGGTTAAAATCGCTTAGCAGGAATTCCTCATCTTTAATTTATTTTGTTAGCCAAATCCTGCAGTTTATAAAAGGGCAGGGGCCACTTCAAGGACAGAACTGCTTTGTTGCTGAACCAGTCAGGGATGAGCCCTACCCTCCACGCCTCTCGGTGC
>NW_005842212.1:830528-835797 GCF_000455745.1 Alligator sinensis | reverse complement strand
CCCCCCCCCGCCTCTCGGTGCTTGGCTGCGGCCCCCCCCCCCCGTCACAAAGGGGGCAATGGCGACCCCTGAATCAGAAGCTCCTGGGATTCACTGGTTACAAGCTCCCGCAGCAAGCAGGCCCGGCCTTTACAGACACCACATACAAAATCCACAGCCCCGGGGCAGCATTTAGCAACTGTGGGATAGTTTTACTGCTGCTTTGCTGCCTGTAGAAGAAAGACAAGATCTCTGTGATCTGGAAAGGGTATTCCTGAGAGAGGGTTCAGAAAGAGTACAGGACTGACTCCACTGCTGCCAAAGTTTACTCAGCTGAAGCTGAAAGGGGAGAGGTGGTTGCGTGCCACTTGTGTGCCGCAGGCAACCAGGGGCGAGGATGGTCCACAGGCTGAGCTTGCACTGTGCCACCGCAGCTCTTCATGGAGCCAGGAGGCAATATGGACTGGTCAGGGCACATGGCATTTCAGCCACACCTCATCCCTTCCTTTTGCCCCACACTTTACAGTGGAAGTAATGTACTGCTTGCGGGGACCATTGTCACGCGTGTGAGCAACAGGTGTGATCTTCAGAGGTGCTGGGCCCTCACCATTTCTGAACATCAAGCCAAGAGAGCTCTCCATGCAAAATGCACGTACCCCGGATTAGTACAAGAGTCGCGACTCGAGCCGTTAAAGAATGACTGCCTATACACATCTAAGATTCGTTGGTTGGGTTTTCTTTAAATAATCCCCCAAATGCAGAGAAAAATTCCCCGGTGCATTCTGAAGTTATTTCAGCCTTCAGCTCGGCACAGGAGGATGACTACATAACGAGGACACGATTAGTTCCAGATGCTGCGTTTCCTGCAGTGGCTGACACACACACAACTTGAAAATTGCTCTGCTCCAAGGGTTCAGACCACAATCACAGATTACTACAAACAGCGGAGGCTGACGTTTAGGGGAGACCGAGGCATTACCAAATCTGTGGATTTGCTGACCCCTCGTCTCTCCCAAGTTCAGAGAAGGCTGAGGCTTGGTACAGCGCAAAGTGAGCGGGGCATGCAGATGCCTGCCCTGGCCAAGGCCAGAAGGCAGGGGCACTCCTGAACACCTCCCAGCATGCCGGGGAACCCGCCGGCTGTCACCATGGACCCTTCCCATGCCCAGCCCTTGACTTCCAGGAGAACCCCAAAGCGGGTCACCATGGCATATCCCCCTCTGCCACCACCAGCCAGGCTGCCCGGCGTGCCATGGTGACCCACTCTGGGGCTCTCCTAGAAGGGGGTGGAGGACATGTGCCCTGCAGCCAAACAGGGGTCCTCTGTAGAAGGAAGGATTGGGCCCCTCAGTGCTCAGCACCAGCCAAGCACTGTACAGCGTAATAGGCAGCACCAGTCCCAAGGAGCTGACAACCTCAATGGGCAAAACAGACATAAGGGAAGGGATAACACACACACGCTGAGTGAATAGGGCAGTGCAAAAGTCACATTAGCTCCATGATTTCAAAAAACCTGGCATTTTGCCAGGAGAGATCAGCTAAATGGAAAGATTAAGGAAGGGGAAAAGCCCATAGAGGGGTACGGGCCAAGGGGAGGGATCAAGGGATGGACTGATAAGATGAAGGAAAGGGAGCAACTAAGGATGCAGGATAGGAAATGACTTAAAAGCCAAGCCTGCATCACCTTTTCCAGTTCAGTAAAGGGCAAGTGAGTGCTCGAAGGCTTCCACACCTGTCTAAAGGGCAGCAGAAGGAGGGTATTCCTAGGGTTTTGTAAGAACGAAAAGCTGAAGTTTGAGATTTTCAAAGGGTTTGAGTAGAGTCAGGAGTCCAAATCCAATGGGAGCAGTGTGCCTAACTCTTTTTTCCCCCTATCATACAGAAAGGATTCTGCTTCTCTCACATGTCACACTGAATATCGACTCCTGAAGGTGGAGAGGAGAGCACAACCCCATTGACAAAAAATGTAAAACCCACAGCCCAAAAGCTGTTTCAAGACTAAATGATAAGAGGAATGCAGAAAACCACAACCCCTGAATAATTTATTTTTAAAAGCTGCATTGTGTAAGATGGAGTGCTGCGCCCAGCATCCATGACATGGCACCCCTCAACCAGAACATTTAACTGGCATCTTCAGAAAAACCTGCTAAACCAAAATGGTCCAATATAAATGGGAATCTGGCATACAGCAGGTGGATTCCAACAATCCCCACTGGTACGTGCACTGTAAAGGGGCTCTAGTAGGATTCCAGCAGGAGGTCAATGGAAAGGTTATTTTATTATAGCCATTAGTTTGCAATGGAAGAGCTCCTCCACTTGTAATTAAATGTTAACAAGTGCCTTAGGGTGGGATTTTCAAGAAACCAAAGAGGCAGTAGGCATACATTCAATAGGATTTGGGCACCTAATTCCTCTAGGCTCCTTTGAAAATTCCAGCCTTAACTCTAATGCAGTGGCCATTCCACTGTCATTATGTCTTCATAAACTTCTGTTTAAGTTATTATCCTCTTAATTTCCTGTTTCGAAATCCTTTAGAGCTGCCAGGAAGGAAATATTAATGCATGTCTCTGAATTTTCATTTAAATATTTAGAGGATTAAAAGTCATATTGATTTAACTGGACCAAGGATTTAGTAGGCTTCTGTGTAATATTATGCCCTATTAATTCCCATGTGCCTAAGTCATTAGACAATCATTAGACAATCAATGAATCTTTATAAAAAAAGCAGTTGGACCCTTACCAATTCTGCAAATAGTAGGACAAGTTTATCTATATTACAGGTGAATCACTGGTATACGCAGTAAAGATGTACTGATTTATAACATCATTCAAACAAGCAGAAAGGCTAACCTAAGACACCGTAGGATATGAGTAACAAGTCCTGGTAGTCCACCCCCTGACTAAAGCCTGCATCACCATCATGGTATTAATTATTTCATTGCACACAAATATTAACCAAAAACAGTTCGGTCGCTTAGTAGATGTAACATAAATCTCTGTTGGTGGGAGCCAGAGCTGCTGAAAGAAAAACCAAAGGACACAGTGTTAGATTGCTACAGCAGATTTCCTTCGTACATGACTGTATTTCTAGGGTCTTTGTTTCAAAGTACTTCTGTGTAGAGTGCCTGGTGAGGACATATAGTAAAACCACTACACTTGGTATGAAGCATCTAATTTGCCAGAAAACGCCTTCTCAAAGAGGAATTAAAATTCTCGCTTGCCTAACTGAGACATAGGAAGGGGAAGTGGCTCTTTCAAGTCACCCAGCAGGTCGGTAGCCAAACCAGGAACAGAATCCCACTCTCATGAGCCCCAGGCCAGTGGTCTGCCCAATGCAGATGCTGGCACAGGTCTGATTTCCCTTCAGATCCCAAGGATCGTTTCCGCCTTCTCCCAACAGCGTAACTCAGAAGAAGGAAAAGAGAAATAGATCCAAACTAAAACAATTTAAGAAAGGATCAAATCTCAGCCATTACCCACTTAAACTGAAACATATTTGCAGGCAGGATGGATTTATCCCTTGTCCTTTGGGAAGATTTCTTCTCTGATTTATGCTCTGTCCATGTGCACTGATTTAAATCACAGGAGAAATTGGTCCTTTAACTATTGTTTCCATTACAGGATAGTGAACTTCTTGGAAAAGAGTCTGGTGTCAAGATGTGTTTGCTGGGAGGGACCGTGTGGTCAGAAGAGAGTAAGAGAGGCTAATCCTCCCAGGGGTGATGCGGGTAGTAGTGAGATAATTCATCCTCGTAACCAGTCGTCCAGGCAGACAACTCCGCAACAAGAAATCAAACAAACCGCACCCAGTCCAACTCAATGCATTGTATTTCAGAGCAAAGTTAATCCAAAGTATGCTTGATCCAAAGTGCACTTTAACTCAGTGGCTTTGGCGAGCCTTGGATCAGGCTTCTGGACAAGAGGCGGAGAAGTGGCTCCATTTACTTTATAAATCCCATCTGCGAACGCAACACTCGCTGAAGGAGGCCAGCTCCTTCGGCACGAAACCGCTCTGAATGCTCTGGCCCCTTGTCCCAGCCCACGTTCCAGTGTGTAATATTCTAGGTACATAGAGAAAACACAATCCAAATTTTGAAGGCATTACTTACGCCATCTCTGCCAGGGGTTTCCCAGGCCACTGGCTCATGGTCAGCTCTGGTCCACAGACCTTATGCGTTTCCACAAACAGAAATCAGGAAACAGACTGAGTTAAATTAAGTATTCAAGCAAGACAATTTTTTGTAGAAAGCACACAGCACGGCAAGAAGAGATTACATCGTCTCCCAGACTCCGTAGCCAATGAGGTGCATCATCTTCAGTGATGACTATAGAGACTCATTACATGGAGCTGGTACACTGAACAGGCAAAAGAGAGGGTTGGGTCACAAAGGACCAATTGTTTTTTTTGAATAAGTTAGTACCTGAGGCCACTACTAGTGATTGTTTTGGGTAAAGCTTGGTCACTACTGCTTTTGTATTTCCTCCAGTGTCACATGCGTTGACTTTTGACTTCTGAAAAAGGGATGGGTAAGTAGGTGATAAATTCAGCTCTGGCGGTAGGCTACAGGACAGCCTGAGCACAGCAGTTATGGTGATGCGCTATTGCCGACGATGATGTGGTACAGGGTAGAGATAACTGAGCTACCTCTAAATCAGCTGTTTTGGGTACCAGAAGCAACACCAATATGCTAGTGCAGAGCTCTGCATGGGCTAATCAAGCCTACTGAGAACCTAACCCAGCTATTATGCCTCTGGTACTTAAACTAGCTCATTTAGACTATCTCAGGTATCCCTAGGCTGTGTTGTATTGTGCCGCCAACCTCATCACCAGAAGCAAACTTCCTCAAGCCCAGAACACACCAAAAGGATCCAGACCGTGCCATGACAAGAAATGCAAAACCTGCCCCCACATCTCCACCACCCCCACTATTACTACACCCCACAGCAGAGCCAGCAGCATCCCAGGATCTTACAGCTGCACCTCCAGGAATGCAGTATACCTCATCCAATGCCCCAAATGCCCTGATGGAAGATATGTAGGAGAGACCAGACAACAACTGCGCACCAGAATGAACGCACACCGGAAATCCATCAAAGACAGAAACACCCAATTACCGGTGGGGGCACATTTCTCACAGGAGGGCCACTCTCTCTCCAATCTCTCAGTCCTGATCCTCAAGGGAAATTTACACAACACTTCCCAGAGACGAGCCTATGAGCTCCATTTCATCAACCTGCTGGATACTAGAGATCAGGGACTAAACATAGACACTGGATTTTTGATACATTA
>NW_005842212.1:813526-830497 GCF_000455745.1 Alligator sinensis | reverse complement strand
CCCAGCCCAGCCCAGCCCCTGGCTTCTTTACTTTTCATTCCATCCAGGAGGAGCACACACCAACTGCTGAAACTTCCTTAGCCTGACAAAGGGTTTTTTAACTCGAAAGCTTGCTTAATAACTATTCTCCAACTATTTGGGTTGGTCTAATAAAAGATATCAAATTCACCCAAGGAACCTTGTCTGCCTATATCCTTAGACCAACATGGCTACAACCTACACCCCTGCTCGTATATCTCTAGGCATAGCATGAGGCAGACAAGGTTCTTTGGGTAAATGTGATATCTCTCATTAAACCAACTAAATTATACTATCTATACTTGCATATATTTTAACTGCATAGGAAGACAGAATGGAGAGTCCTGAGCTCCATGAGTTTTCAAACACGATGGCCAGTGGCTCTGCAATCACATGAGCCAACTCCCTCAGCACCTCGGGTGCATCCCATCTAGCCCCATGGACTTGTACATGTCCAGCTTTTCTAACTTGTCCCTAACCTGTTCTTTGGCATGATTGGCTGCTCACTTCCTTCCCAAAACGTGCTGCCCAGTGCAGTAGTCTGGGAGCTGCCCTTGCCTGTGAAGACTGAGGCAAAACAGGCATTGAGCGCTCCAGCCTTTTCTGCATCCTCTGTCACCAGGTTGCCTCCCCATTCAGGAAGGCACCCACACACTTTCCCCAATCGTCCTCTTGCTACCGACATACTTGTAGAAACCCTTCTTGTTACCCTTCGCATCCCTTGCTAGCTGCAACTCCAATTGCACCTTGGCCTTCCTGATTTCATCCCTGCACGCCCAAGCAGTGCTCTTGTGTTCTTCCATCGTTATCTGTCCAAGTTTCCACTTCTTATAAGTGTCTTTTTTGTGACTTAGTTTACTAAAGAGTTCCCTGCTAAACCAAGCTGGTCTTCTGCCATACTTGCTACTCTTCCTGTGCATCAGGATGGTTTGTTCCCGCACTCTCAGTAAGGCTTCTTTGAAGTATAGCCAGCTCTCCTAGACTCCTCTCCCCCTCAGTCTGGCTTCCCAGGGGATCCTGCCCATGAGGTCCCTGAATGAGTCGCAGTCTGCATTTCTGAAGTCTGGGGTCCTTTCTCTGCTGCTCTCCATCCTTCCTTTCCTCAGGATCCTGAACTCAACCATCTCATGGTCACTGCTGCCCAAGTTGCCATCCACTACTACATCCCCCCAGTTCTTCCCTGGTTGTGAGCAGCAAGTCAAGAAGACCACAGCCCCTAGCTTGCCACTCCAGCGCTTGCACCAGCGCTCTCCAAAAACTTCCTGGAAGTTGGGGAAATAAAATCCTAAAACAAGTTCAGTTAATATAGGACAGATGTTTCTTCTCATACTGAGAGTCAGCATTTTATAATAATTGAACTTGTTTCTTTTTTAATTAAAGAAAGGCTAGTGTTTGTGGAAATGTGAATAGGGATCTATGTCTGGCAAAGCATCTTAAAAGTACATTTTGAAATCAAGTCTGTTTTATTTCCAAACTCACAGCCCCTCATAAGCTTAAATCTCTCAACTACTTTTACTCCTTTCATAATTAAATATTATACATCCCCTTATCAGCTGATTTTGGAACTTATTCATGTTTGAACACTCTGTTATGTCATTGTTATGTTCATGGGTGGGTAAAATATGGGTAATATGGGCTTAGGTTCTGGTTGGATTTGTTTCACTTGCTTGAAGGCAACCAGAAACAATTTTCAATAAGAGTATAACGTTTTGTCATTTTATATCAGGCAGAACCATGAAACTTTCACTTAGGAAGTCAGTGCAGTAAGTGAAACTAATACACCCTGAAGATTAAATGTCATACATGAGCCAGTACAGTATTTCAGTTTCCTATGGTACAATGCTTCATAAAGGTTTCTTTTCTTTACATTTCTTTTCTAACAGCAAGATCAGTATTCTTAAAAACTGTCTGTCATCAATATAAGAGAATCAGACTGCTTGTCCTCAGTAGAAAAGAATGCAGCTAGAAATGCTTTCAGCACTGCTCTGGTAAGGAAGAGCTCTCAATTTGTGCTAGGTTTAGGTAACACATCTCTTGTGCACCTCTTCACTGGCAATTGATGCTTCCTGGCATTAGGCAGGTATCAAATTCATGCGCAAATAGCTAAGTTGCATTAGCGAGTGTATAGACATGCTAATGCGCTGTAATGCAGTGTGTGTCCACTGACTTGAAACTAACTTTAAGGCATATTTCTCAAAACAGGCATTCAACGTCTGTCTGAGGTTTTGCAAATATCTCCATCATGCGGACTATTGTAATGTAAATCCTGCCCCGTTGTTAAAACAGAACCATGTCCTGCCATCAGTGCCCCAAGGTATTCTGTTCAGTCAATCAAGATCCACCTCTAGTCAACCAAAACCCATCCTACTTGTTTAAAGTGTTACCTCCGGACCGGTCAGAAGCTTACAAAAACAAGTTTCGCACCTGCACATCCAAAAACAGGATGCTCACAGTTAGCAATTATAACCTGATGGTCCCTTCCTCCCTGCTTTGTTCAGACTTTAATCAACCAAATATCAAGGAGGAATGCTTTGAAGCCACTAGCAATGCGTAGGGGGTGCACGCGGGTGCACGTGCACCCCCTGGGAGTGGCTGCCGGGGAGTGGGGGGAGCTGAGAGAAGCGCTGGCCGGTGCCCCCCACCTCTCCCCGCCGCCCTGAGATTGGCACCGGCTGGGGAGCAGGGGCACAGAGAGAAGTGCCGGTGGCACTTCTGGTTTTCCTGGAAGTACCGCCAGAGAAAACTGGAAGTGCTGGGGCGCTTCTGGGGTCAGTGATCGGCTGCTGCCCCCCTCAGTCGGTGACTGGCTGCTGAAGGACACCCCACCCGGGCTATAAAAGCAAAACAGAATTGCCAGCAAGGTGTGCACTCCTGGAGAGACAGAGAAATCACTACAACCTTGCACCCAGCTCATCACGGCAAAGGATCCCACTGTGAAACTGTAAAGAAACTGCTTCTTGGCCTGCATTGGTGAGAAAACACTATTGCAGTTAAACATAGGACTTTGGCGACAGCTCATTTATTGAATATGGAAAAGGAGTCTTTTCTATCATTTCGTTTTATAGCTCATGCGTGGTACTGTTATTGCTGCCTTTCAGCTATTAATCGAATGAGGTGTTGTGTCAATCCTTAACTGCACTAGGTTTAAATCATGCTTTTAACTGCAACAGATACTACATAGTTGGGAGAGATGTTGGCACAAAGCAACTGAAAGCTTGCCTAACATCTGTCTCTGTTTTTTTTTTTGGGGGGGTGGAGAGGGAGGCATAACTAGGGTTACCATATTTCCAGTATCAAAAAAGAAGACACCTGTGGGGGAAGGGGTATATGTTGGGGGGGCAGTGATATGCCCATGCCCTGCCTCTGCCCCTCACTCCTAAGCCACAGCCCCCCCACCCTGCTGTTTCCTTTCACTCCTGACCCACTGTAACACACACACACACACACACACACACACACACACACACACACACACACTCTGTCTCTCTTACCTGCGAGCAGCTGCCAGGGCCTGCATGCAGAGCACATGATCCCCCGACAGACGATCACCTTCCCCTGCTGCTCCCAGCCCCAAGCAGCCAAGCCGCAAGGGCCGGGGAAAAGCAGAGGCAGAGCAAAAACCCAGACATTTGCTTGCCTTTTAAAAACCCACCCAGATGGAGGACAGGGGGCCAAAAAAGAGGACATGTCCGGGAAAACCTAGATGTATGGTAACCCTCGGCATAACAAGCAGGGTTTGTGTCCTAGACAAACCCTGCAGGAGAGCTTGGTGGGGGAAGCATGGAGGTGCTGCTGAGTGGAGGAGGAGAGGGGTTCTGAGTGCAAGGGGGAGGGGAAGACAGGAGTCTAATCTACAAGGTGGACTCAAAAACAGTCCCCAGCTGCTGCCACCACTGCAGTTATGGTACAGTCTGTCTTCCCTGCCTGTTGTTCCTACAGCAGCAGCACAGTGTCCATGCTGCAAGTGCAACACCCTGGGGCTGCTTCACTTGCTGGGACACGGACTCTGCGGGAATGAAGGATATTTGGGTGCCCCTACTAAGTTGTTGCCCAGAGCTGGTGCCCCACTCAACCTCAGCCATGACCAGGTTCACTGATGACTTCTCTTATTTACCGGAAGACCGTCCTCCTCCCATAGAGGGACTGCCGCCACCGATGTAAGCTATCTGGCTGGTTCCCTGGGCATGCAGTGAGTCCAGCCAGACAGTCATTTTAAAGAGTTGGGGAAGGAAGTTCCCCCACCATGTAAGAATGAATCATTACTATTTTTTTTCCAGCTGACTAGAAAACAGAAGTGCCTAGTTGCCACCACTCCAGCTTCAATGCAGGGGTGTTGCTGGTGCTCCCCACCTCAGGAGAAGATCTAGCCCAAGTTGTTTTTAAGGGAGCCAGTGGGATGCCTGGGTACTCCCCTTACCAAGAGAAAGGTGCAGTGGAAAGAACGGCAGAGATTTAAACCAGAACGTTCACAGTGGGTTAAGAGAGGCCAAAATCTTGAGCTTTTGTTCCCCAGACTTCCTAAAGAATAAAGGAGAGGCCAGTAAAAATTCCTTGGCAGGCTTGAGAAACTCAGGGGATGTTTCCAAGGTGATCTAAACCTGAGAAGGTGTTGATAGGACTTAGGAGATAGGCCTAGATAACCAAATATTATCACTACTCTGTTATCTTTGTGTTCTTCCACTGTTCTTAATTGAGTGGAGAAGGAGATGTGGCATCTGCTTTACACTTCCCGATAGCTCTTCTGCATGCTTGACCCATGGGTTTTAAAATAAATTGAGTGTATGCACCTTATCTTTCTTTCAAACTTGCTGTCCGTGTTTTTAACCAGGGACAATGAAACAAAGGATAGTGATAGAAGTGACCTTCTGCAGCTGCTCTTGAAAAAACATCCTAGAAGATCAACTTTGTGGCATTATTATTTTCAGCCCTCATTCAATGACAATACAAATGACCTTGTCAGATTTTCCACTGAAGAAAACCCACAAGAGCCCCACAATATTTTCCCTAGCTACAGTCAGCTTCCTGATCTGCAGGAGGCAGCTGCGGGCACAATCAATGGTGATGTAAATACTAGTGATGAAGGATGTGTGCATCTGCCAACCACATCTACCCACTCTTGCAAAGTGCTTTGAGATCCTTAGAGGAAAGGTGATATCTTGAGCATGAAGTATTACTTCACTCAATTTTTGACAGAAAAATAGTTCGTCATCCTTAGCTCTCCATTGGTGAATGTGGGATACAAATCGTTTAGCCCAGGGGCTGGCAATGTTTTTGGCTGATGTGCCAAAAACACCCCAACCTCCACCCATGCCTCGTCTTGACATATCAGAGACGGGGGAGCTGTGAGGGGCCCAATCCTCACTGCTGGAGCAGCTGCGCATGTGCCTCGGGGCGGATGGCAGGGCGGGCCAGGGTTGTGCTGCCCCAGCCCCTTCCTCACCATGCGCTGCAAGGCACATGTCCGCCCGCTGCTGCCATGGAGCTGGTGCCAGGGCGTCAGAGCCTGGCAGGGCTGTTTGCAGTCTGCCCACCACCTGCTGCAGCTGCCCAGAGCCTGGGCCGGCTGTGACAGGCAGTCAGGAGGCTCCACAGCCCTGGTACTGACTCCATGGAGGTGGCTGCCAGTGTGCGTCTGGGTGCACAGCCAGGAAGGGGTCTGGGGCAGCACAACCTTCATCCCTGTCCTGCTGTCCATCCCAAGGTGCACGTGCAGCTGCCACCACCACGAAGCTGGGTCAGGGTTTGCAGCCTCCTGGATGCCTGCCACAGCTAGCCCGGGCTCTGGGCAGCTGCAGCAGGCAGTAGGCAGGCTGCAAACAGCTGCCCTGGACTCAGCAGCACCCAGCCCTGGCTCTGCGGCAGCAGCGGTTAGACATGCGCTTCTAGGTGGACAGCAGGGGTGGGGCCAGGGTGGCGCTGCCCTCAGGTCCTTTTCAGGCTGCGTGCTGGAGCCGAGCGTGCAGTTGCTGCAGCCACAGAGCTGGTGCCGGGGCTGTGGAGTACAGCACAACTGTTTGTAGTCTCCCAGCTGCAGCCGGCCCGGGCTTTGGGCAGCTGCTGCCTGCCGCAGAGCCGGGGCTGCTTGCAGCCTCCCAGCCGCCTGCTACAAGCAGCCTGGGCTCCATGGCCGGCAGCAGCTGTCCAGAGCCCATGCTGGTTGTGGCATGCTGAGGAAAATGCCCTCACATGCCATGCCCAGGCACACATGCCTGAGATTGCTGATCCTTGCTTTAGCTACTTAGAATGAGAAAATGAAACAAGTGCTCTTCATTCAGTTTCTAAAGGAAAAAATGTGGGTTACTTTAACAGCTTTTACATTAGTTCCATGCTTAAGAACTAAGTGCTCAGTATCCTTATGTCTGGCTTTGATACAGCTAAAAGCCTTACAGGCTAATAAACTAATTTGATCATATCACTGTATAATTAAGTGTAAAGAATCTGCCCATGCTATCTAAAGAACCTGAGGGCTAAGGCTACATTAAGAGGCTTAGATTGATTCATACTAGAAAAGCAAAGTCCGCAGTGTATTCAAATCGATTCCAGAACTTGGAAAGACGATGGAGATAAATGATTTGCATTTAAACAAGAAATTAAGGTTAAAAACATTCCATGCTCTAATTTTTTTATTGGAACAAGTTGAATTTTTTTTATTGAACTTTCTTCCATTGAGTTGTCCTATCAAATTAACAAACCCCACAATAATTAAGTCCCCTGCCCGGTAGCCGGTTCTCTGATGAGATCTGAAAATTACGTTTCCATTTCCAAATTTTCTCTCCTAGCCCCTTTCTTTAATTTTCAATAGCGAAATGGGAAAATGCAGAAAGTAAGGACCAGGGGAAACAGGGTAGATGGAGAGAAAAAGCAACAAGACGTTTTTCAGAACAAAAAACATAAAAAATGCCTTCTAATATATTAAACAAAAATGTAGGGTTTTTTAAAGTTTTGGGTTTTTTTTCACAGTTCCAAGTTTTACCTTTTCAGGCCTTTCTGATTTCCAGGCTTGATCCTGTGTCACCAAACTCACACTATCCAGGCCACTGACTCAGATAAAGGGATCTGTCTAGTGCTTGAGGACATGTAGCATACGTTTCCCTCTGTTCTCTTTTCCCACATATCTCAGTGTTATAGGAGGATCAGTGGATTTTGCTCCAGCATTTTACAAAGTAAGGTATCTCACATACTTAACGCTTTGACTAAAGCATCTCAGCTCCTGAGACTTACCCGAATGATGTACTGAATCTTTTCTAACACTGTACATCTGTCTATAGTCTCTTTTTAGAAGAGTTTCTTTTCTACACAATTTAGGTCGGTGACCATCATTCTCATAGCTCCTAAATATTCCACCCCTAGTTTCTTTGCTAGCAGGTTAAACTGACTCTATCCAATGCAATTCAGAGCACCCTGGTAATCGCACCCCACTCCAAGCTCTGCAAACACTGGAAAAAATATTTGACTATTTAATTTAGAGTTCAGGCTTCAACTCAATGTCAGAGCCCTCACCCAAAGCTTTGGACACCCATGGCATTCCTTCCAGAGTTAACATGGGTGAGGCACTGGGCTGGGAGTCATGAGTCATGGGTTTTATTCTGGGCTCTGCCATTGATTTGCTGTGTGATCTTGGGCAAGTCACTTTATAATCCAGGTCCTGGTTTCCCCTTCTCTTCATTTTTTGCCTCGTTAGATTGTGCCCCTCTGCCCTACCTTCTGCCTGTTTAGATGGTGAAGACTTTGGGACAGGAATCATGTCTTACTAAGCATGTGTTCAGCTGATGTTGGAGAGAGTCTCTAGGCACCGCTGGAATAGAAATACAAATCAATTGTCTAAGGCTCCTTCTCCCCATACCACATTCATTTAATCACCCATCGTGTGTCTGTGCATTGTGAAATCCCCACTGCACTTTCCCAGACAGAAAACCCACCTTCAGCTGCCCCGCGCCTCCACTAATGCTGGCTCAACAAGAAAGGCTTTGCAGCTGTGCCTGGGTCAACACATCCTGACATTTCTGCACATAAAATTCAAGTTCATTCAGATGGAATCCGTAGCTCATCTCCGTAGCCTCCTCTTATTTGCTTTATACAAACAAGCAGAGGAGCTATAATTTTGTATTTTTGCAAAGGCATGTAAAAAGAAAATGTGTAATGAGTTTGTAACTGGGGGAATGGGTATTTACCTCAAGTATTCTTCCACAGGGTATTACCACACTGTCGCCCACAGGAAATATGGATGGCAAAAGCCTGGGAGAGAGTATGAAGGAATTGAAGAAACACCTACATTCACTTCGGGAAGAGGAGGGCTGTGGGCTGAGAGCAAAAGATGAGATTAAAGTGGATGGAAATAAAGAGCAGACATGTCAAGTCAGATGCCTTATTCCTAAACATTTCTCACCCCCAACACTTTTTAGACAAACTGCTAATTAAGTTTTAAACCTCTTTAGATCTGTATCTCTGTCCTGCCCCCCTATTACCACCCCCCTCCCATTAGTCTTTCTGTGTCTAGGGGAAGAGTTTATTTGTTTTAAAAGCTGATGGACAATAAACCCTGACCTTAAAGAGGACTATTGTGCACTACAGCATTACATCTGTTGCTTTTATCGTGTCAAATTGCCATGGAAATAAGAAACACAGCCCTGTTTCACAGGGAGATGACATAGCGATACTTCTGCAAAACACAAACTGCATTTTAAACATTTTCCAATGATTAATCAGCAAGACTCTCAACAAATTCTTGGTCCACCCATTGCCCAAAACACCGCACCCATTTTTAGTCGTTTGAAAACAATGCCCAAGGCACGTTTTAGCTGGATTTGGAGTAGTGTTTCACTGAAAATATTAAAGATGTGCCTGGTTCAGCTGATATCACATTTTCTTCCCCTGGAGAAGAAATAATAAAAGTATTTGCCACGGTGACCTGATTCTACGAGGTCTGCTTATCTGGAGGAAACCAATAAAACCTGCAGTCCCATCACCACTTGTCAACACTGCGGGAATTTCACAACGATTCAGATGAATTCACAATGATTGATTCAAACAATCAACCAGACCATGACTTCTTTTGTTGAAGCCATGTGACAAAAAAGACATTTCTAAAAGACAGCAAGGTGCTCGTGGGGAAGTTTCAGGCAAAAGGCAGCTATATGTACCAAAATCATCATTCAGATGAAGTATGAACTAATGTAGCTCTAGCTACCCCGCATAATTCTCAGGTCTGGCTTTCGGATCTGCTATTTTAGAAACAGCAGGATATCAGGCAGCGCAGGTCTACAATTTTTAGCCCAGAGGTGCGTGCCGTCGTGAGTGACTGGTACTAACGCCCAAGAAGCACCCGACCTCCCGTGCCCCTCTTCCCTTTTTCCACCCACCTACTGTTGAGCATGGACCGGAGCTGGCCAAGCTCCCCGCAATTCCTATCGGCACAAGCGTCTACAAAGCAAAGGCCGCTGAAGTGAAGAAGGCCTGTGCTGGCAGTCTCAGCAGATTAGTGAGCCAGGAGAGACTTTCCTCCTTAGCAAGGAAGCCTGTCAGCAACGATGAGGAACGAGTCCAAAATCTATGGGAGAACCTGTCTGTCCTTCGGAGATACAAGGGGGTTGTGAGAAGGTACGGCGGACTCTCAACATTGAAGTGAGCTAGGACCACTGAACAGGACCACTTTACCAGCCAATGTGAAAGCAAAATCCAGGCCCTGAACCAGTGGTTCTCAACCTTTTTTGTGCCAGGACCCATTTGTAAAATCAGTCCCCTCGCTGCCCCCACCCCAGGCCCCAGCCCCCTCGTGTGCGGGGCACGGGGATGGTGTGGGCCATGGCGTGGCCCCGTGCAGCCCCTCGCAGGCTGGAATCCTGCCAGCCCGCAAGGCAAAAGCCACAGTTTCCCGTTGTTTTTTTCTGTTAAAAGGAGAATCTATTTTTTAAGTTTGTTCGTGACCCGTTTGACAGATTCTCGTGACCCACTTTTGGGTCACGACCCACGGGTTGAGAAACACTGCTCTGAACTTCATCTCAGATGAATCAAGCACAACTAAACTGGGGTGAGAAGTATTAGTGTGTGTGGACTGGAGGGAGAGCTAACAGCAACACCCACGAGTGAGCGGAGGCTCATCTTCCAGTGAACCTTAATCACCGTCCAAGACAGATCACCTCTTCCCAGCAGTTCATTCACGTACCTGCTACTTCTGGGAACACTCCTTTGAGTGGTTTACGGCAGTGTAAGAGTGATGTTGTAGCTGTGATGGTTCAGAAGAGCCAAGAATTTTTTAGAGTGGTATCTTTTACTGGACTGACTGACTATGTGGCTTAATTTGAGTGTTTATAATTTTTTATTCATCAGACATTTTGCTGTCAATAAGAGGGAAAACATTAAACAATCTGAACTGCTCCAGATTGGGAAGAAGGTGCAATTGTCACAGTTTAGCCTCTCAAACAGTTTAGCCTCACTTTCTTAAGAAAGAAGTTATCTTCAAAGGACAATTTAGGCATCTCTACACTGGAAATGTACTGCACTAGCCAGTGGTATCCTCAAGCACACCATACCTCTACTCCATCCGAGCTGCCTCCTAAGCTACAGTCAGTATTGCCTTGTTCATATACTGCTCCTGGGGTGGGGGGCGCAAATTAGCACGGCAGAGTGACAGTACCAATTAGCTAACCTGCAGAGCCACACAAAGAGCTATGCTGCTTCCAGTTCAGGAGGCTGCCTGCATGCAACAGTGCAGCATGCTTGATAGTGCTACTGCCTTGCATAGGTTTACCATGCAGATGTGATTTTAGACCATGCCCCAGGAAGCACAAGTAGCTCACAAGTTCTGTGATGCCACAGTGAGACTGCTACTGGAATGCACACTAGCTACTTTAAAGCTTGCTTGGATACCTTTAAGTGGCTGTTCACTGACTTGGACACCAATATACATATACATCCACTGACTTGGACACCAATTTCTCTGTTAGCATGGGCTACCCCCATTGAAACCGCTCCATGAAGAGCATAGGCAGACACGATTCTCTGGATGAATTTGTTATCTTTTATTAGACCAACTTAAATAGTTGCAAAAAATCTTCTTAGCAAGCTTTTGGGTTTAAAAACCCTTTGTCATGCTGAGGAAGCATATGCAGTTGGTGTGTGCTCTTCCTGGATGGAATGAATAGTAAAGAGGCCAGAGGCTGGGCTGCATGCAAGAAAGGTAGTCAGTGAAAATGTAAATGGAGGAGTCAGTGCATGAGACAAGTTGCAAGGGGGGGGATGAATGTAGCAGGTAAATAGTGGAGAGGTGCCTGGGGAGTCAGATGTCAGACAGGTTATAATGTGTCATAAATCCAATGGCTGTATTTAGTCCATGATTTTTTGTATCTAGGAGGTTGATGAAGTGAAGTTCGTAGGCTCATCTGGGAAAAGTGTTTTGTAAGTTCCCTTTGAGGATCAGAACTGAGAGATTGGAAAGAGAGTGGCTTTCTTGTAAGAAACGTGCCCTCACCGGTAATTGGGTATTCTTGTCTTTGATAGATTTCCGGTGCGCGTTCATTCTGGTGCGCAGTTGTTGTTTGGTCTCTCCTACGCATTTAGGCTTCCAGACTGCTAAAGATTCACAGCAACCTCTAGTGGGGGTGTTTGATCACTGCAGGTTTGTGACTGGGTTAGTAGCCCCGTTGTACAAAAGCTGGTATTTTAATTCCCAGGGGTTTGAGCACTAACAAGTTGGTTTGATTCCTACACAGTTTCAGCTCCTAAGTGCTCTCATTTCAGATAGGAAACAAGACAAACTGAAAAGGGATAAGGATTGAGAGTAGAACAGACTGACCTGCTTTAGACCTACACATCTCTCAACAGATTTGTGCATACGTGCATGCACATATATCCAACACAGACACATACGTTAGTTAACATGCAGGGCAGTAGTACCTAGAGAACCCAATCAGAATTAATTTCCCTCACCCATGCACATGTATTAAGGAACAAGCCTACCCTGAAGAGTTTATAAATCTAAAATGGCATGGAAGATGGAAGGGGAGTTCAGTTGAATGGATAAAGAATACAGAATCTATGTATTAAAATACTGTAACACTGTATATAATCTCAAAAAAGATGTCTAGAAAGGACTTCAAGTCATTTAGTCCATCCCTCTATTCTAGCCAAGATCAAACATGTCTACATCACCCCCCCCAAAGATGTTTGTGGGACCAGCACTGAAAACCTGACAACAGACGTTCTAGTGTTTCTAGGTAATCTATTCCTGTGTTTAACCACACTTAGGATGAGAAAGTTCTGAAAATCAAACTTAAATCTCCGTTGTTTCAATTTAAGTCCATTATAGCAACATTTGCCTTTTTATTTTATTTTTTTTGTTAATAGATTGTGGCCTCTCAGGTGGGCCATCATTGGCCAACCAATTTCTTATGCTATTGTTATAGATCAGGTCAGGGTGGGAGATCAACGTGCAAGAGCAAGCTCAGAAGAGCAAGTTCAGATGTCTGAGTGAGAAGACAAATGAACAGGAAAAAGCAGTATCATTGGTGACGCAGAAGAGATAAAGGGGAGAGCAGGACAACACAATAACTTGGAAGAAGGGAACTATATTGCGAAGAGCATGGATGGTGTAAGTCACTTCCCTGTATTTAATAAGATCTTAATCAAAGTTTGCCTTTTTTAAGGGGTAAAACATTTCACAAACTGAGCTTCTTTACAAAAAAATCCTTTCTTGGTTTCAAAAAACATAATACTGAATAAGCAAAAGCAAGCAAAGTAAAAGTTAGGGACAAAGTCAATATGGTTTCCCTTTGAAGGCTGTAGTAATTAAAGGGTTACTGTTTCTTTCCATTTGAAATAAGCTTTCTTATTGAAATCACTGCAACCAATTTTCTGGCTGGCATTTGCAGTGTCTGAATCCAAGAAGGATCATAATGTTCTTTATGCCGTACTGATTGTGCAGAAGCTCTACATCACATTGGTCTTAGTTCAAACTATTACTCAGCAATCATTGCTGTAGTTTTCAATATATAGGTCAGGTTTTTTTCCTCCAAAAAAGAAGGTCTAAAATGAAGTTATGTCTTATGCGATAAAGCCACTTAAAAAGCAACTGAATTCACTGTATCATAGAATCACAGAAAATGAGGGTTGGAAGGGGCCTCAGGAGGTCACATCTAGTCCAATATCCACTCAAAGCAGGACCATCCCCAACTAGACCATCCCAGCCAAGGCTTTGTCTACTCGGGTCTTAAAAACCTCCAAGGATGGAGATTCCACCACCTCGCTGGGTAACCTGCTCCAGTGCTTCACCACCCTTCTCGTGAGAGAGTTTTACTTTATATCTAACCCAAACTTCCCTTGCTGCGACTTGAGCCCATTGCGCCTTGTTCCGTCATTCACCACCACTGAGACCAGTCCAGCTCCATCCTCTTTTGAACCTCCTTCAGGTAGTTGAAGGCTGCTATTAAATCCCCCCTCAGTCTTCCCTTCTCTAGACTAAATAAGCCCAGTTCCCTCAGCCTCTTCTCATTAAGTCCTGGTCCCCAGCCCCTGTAATACAGGCTGACAAAGAAAAAAAAGAATCAATAAAATTTACATTAAAAATTTTTGCCCACAATTTTGTCTTTTTTTTGTGGGTGCATCTTATACACCAGAAAAATTTGGCAGTTTAAATCTTTATTACTGTTGTATCTTTATTACTGTTCCAGGGAGGGAAGCGGGTGTTGCGGCCACCTGTGCCCATGCCAGCTCACCTGCCTGCCCCCAGGCTGTGTGTCTGGAGCCAGGGGCCCCTCCCCTCCTCTCCCCATGCCTGGTCACATATAAATACTGCTGTTATACTGTAGGTGCATCCATTCTTGATTGCTCATATAACAAACCAACCCAAATGAAGTACAAGATAGATTGATTGGAAATCAGATTGCTGTATGTCTTAAGCATGCTAAATGGAGTATCATTCCTCTAAAATGTCTATGCCACTAAATGAGCAATAGTCTGCCTACGTAGATACACCAAAATTTTGATGTGTTCCTTGGTCTAACCACATTTTGTAAATATATTTTAAATTGCCTTTTTACTTTTAAAAGATCCAACATGTCTTTCAGAGACAGTGGCCATGTCTACATGTCCGCTTTACTGCGGAGTAGACTAATTAGCTGCAGAGTAAAGCATCACTGTCTATACTTGCAATGCTATTAGGTCGCAGTAAATTACCTTAGTAGTAAATTACCTACACAGTAAATTGCTACTAATTTACTGAAGGCGCTAATTCACGGTCAGGGCGGCTAGGGTCTGGAACCAGCTTCCACGTGAGGTGGTGCAGGCTCCCACCCTGGGGGTTTTTAAGAGGAGGTTAGATGACCATCTTGCTGGGGTCGTTTGACCCCCAGTACTCTTTCCTGCCATAGCAGGGGGTCGGACTAGATGATCTGCCCAGGTCCCTTCCGACCCTAGAAACTATGAAACTATAATTAACACTGCTGTAAAGTAGTACTGTTGGGGACAGTGCTATCTTACAGCAGGGGAATTAACTGCAATTAAATGAATCTGTAGATGGTGACCGGTCAGCCCAGCCAGCAGGCCAGACTCCTGCCTACTGCCTAGCCACACAGCTCCACACTTTCAGCACCTTTCCACCACCCAACACCATCACCCGGAGCCCAGGGCTGACCACCCCATTCCTCCTGCGAGCTCAGGCCTGCCCCCTAGACACCAGGCCACATCACCACCACCAGCTGCCATGTTGGGTCCAGGAACAGGGGCCCAAGTGGACACACAAAGAGACCTCTGACCTCATTGCCATCTGGGAGGACATCGAGATCCAGCAGCAGTTTGCCTATGTTACCAGGACCCATGTGTTCGAGAAGATGGCCCAGATGCAGAAGCATGGTCACTGGTGGTCCAGACAGCAGTGCTGGGTGAAAGCCAAGGCCCTGAGGGTGCAATATATCTACATCCAGGACCATAAGAGGCCTTCCAGGGCCACCCCAGAACCACGCCCTTCCTCTACAAGTTCAAGAGGATCCTCACAAGTTCTGTAGCACGGGAGGGCTGGAGGAGCCCAAGCCAGGGGCCACAGGCCATAAGGACTCTCCCGGGGAGGGCACCTCGGGGCTCCCACCCCAGGTCCTGGTGCACTGTCTGCCCTCAGCTTCATCTGGCAGCTTGAGCAGCCTGGACTACCACCTGCCCCAGCTATTCCAGAGGCATCCGACCAGTGAGAAGGACAAGGTGGATGCCAGCTCCATCTCATCGTAGGATGGGGCCACTGCCCAGCTGGCCACGTGCTGTGCCTCACTGCCCTAGGACATGTTGGCCAGTCAGATCTCATCTCTGCAACCAGGGACACTGTCTGATGACTGGGAGTGGCTGTCACACCCAGGAGGACCAGGGAGGGAAGAGGGTGTTGCGGCCACCTGTGCCCGTCAGCTCACCTGCCTGCCCCCAGGCTGTGTCTGGAGCCAGGCACTCTTCCCCTCCTCTCCCCATGCCTGGTCAAAAATCCCTTGCTATACGCCAGAGTTTCCCCCCGCCATCGCTAACACGCAGGGAGGCAGGAGGCAGTCCAGGACTTCACTGAGCACCCAGTGGGCTCCCAGCTAGGCAGGGGGGGGGTCACATGCGGAGAAACTCATTGATGGCAATGGTGATCTCCTCCTCAGCCGCAGAGGTCAGGCACTTGTAGCATAGGCAGAGATACCCCTCCAGGTCGTGGTCCATGTTGTGGGGAAGCACAGGCTTGCCTGGTGCACCTTTGAAGCTCAGGGCCAGGTTCTCAGATGCTCCTGCCGACCCATCTCGATCGTCATCAACAAGACATTGTGGGTCAGGCAGCCCTCAGAGCACTCAAACAGCTCATCATGGTGTGCCCGAGTGATTCTGACCAGGGGCACGCTTCGGCCACAGCCCACATGCAGCAGGTGCCCAGGCCTGAAGTGCCTCTCCAGAAAGGAAGCACGGCATCACCAAGTCTATGTCCCAGTCGGGCAGGAGCCCCTAACCTCCAGGACCTGGGCGCTGCAAGCCTGGTGGCATGGGAGCAAAGTGCCTGGCCTGTAGGGCAGAGAAGTGGGGTGTTGCGCTGGAGCTGCTGCAGCAGCTGGCAGGAGGGGCTAGTCATGGTCTGGCCTGGGTAGGGTATGGGGAAGGCAAACTGCCTGCTGCAAGAGGCCTGCCTTCCTCCACTGTGGAAGCTGGAAGGGATGGCATGCCCAGCAGTTGCCCATTGAAGGGGCTGCCTGGGCAATTTACCATGGTCCCTGGGTGCCTATGCATGTGTGAACCCCAAACTTAGGGCAGGCAGTGCACAGCCCCTGCGTGCAGTGCATGTTATCTCTGAAATGTTGCAAATTCTCACAAAGAGCTTCTCTGTCCTTGCTCTGCAGAACCAGCTGCTGGATACAGCGGAGACCCACCTGGGGCTAGCGGAAAAGGGGTGCCAAGGATGCATGCAGCCTCTGCAGGTGCGCTCCACATGTTCCAGCTCTGTCAGCACTGAAGACAGGATCGGACAGGTCTACTCAACCAGTGGGTCATCATCTCCAAGGACTGGCTTGTGGAGAGTCAGACCTGGCACCACTGCCAGCTCCACAAAGTTCTGCAGGATGTGGCAGGCATGGAGTGGCCGGACCGTGAGGTTTGACGGGTGGAGAGTGAGGTGCACCATGCTATGGAGCACAACGTGGTGTGACTGGCAGTGGTTGCTGCCAAGGACAACCAGCATGTCAATGACTGTGCTGGCCCTGGTGATGTCCAGCACCATGCCTGGCATCCAGCCCTCCCTGCTGGCCCCTCGCAGCTGCCCGTGGGCCTGCCTCAGGTCCCCCAGGGGTCATGGCAGCAGGTGCAGTGCTGCCTGCAGTGGGCAGGGCCCCCAGTCCCTGCACCGGATCCTGGCCCCACAATGCCCAGGCTCCCTGTTTCACTCACTGTCCGCTGCTTGCCCTAGCTTCGTGCAGCCCGAGTGGGAAGTGGTCATGACGGGCCCGGCTCCCCACA
>NW_005842212.1:810943-813516 GCF_000455745.1 Alligator sinensis | reverse complement strand
GAGAGCTGAGCAGGCTGGAGAGTATGCATATTCTTGGTGTTGCACTGTAGGCCCAGGTTTTGTGGTCAGCTGCCTAGGCACCCTATTGTGGGGGCTGGTGGAAGAGGTGGTCTGCAAGTGCCTCGTGGATATGGTGCCCTGACCACCAGTGCTGGGTGCGCAGCTCACCCAGGGCTTTGGGGGGCAGGGGTCCCCACTGCTGCTGCTGCAGCTCATATTCCCACTGCCAGGTGACTTTGGCATGCCATGCCACCTCTGCCCCAGCCTCAGAACAGCTCCCCCCAGCCCTCACAGATGTTGTGCAGCATGCAGGTTGAAGAGAGCCTGGGGGATATTGGCTTTGGCAAACTTGAGGTGGGCAGTGAGGGTGCACCAGCACCCTTGGGACACCCAAAGGTGCACTCCATCAGAGCGTGACTCAGGGCCAGACACTGGTTAAAGTGTGCCTGGCATCAGTCAAGGTGACTGGTGTAGGAGTGCATGGTCCATGGCAGCAGCGGGTACATGGGAGGTCCCTGAGGAGGGGCGGGATGGTCATACTGCCCAGCTGCATGTCTGGGACTCCTGGCATGAAGCGGCTGCTCTCCACCAGGGCGGGCAGGGTGGAGTTCCAGAAAATCTGGACATTGTGGGTGCTGCCAGCCCAGCCAGTACAGATATTCATGAAGGCCCCCTGGTTGCCCACCATGGCCTGTAGCACTATGGAGTGGAAGCCCCGCCAGCTATAGTAGGGGTGGCAGGCTTGGCGAGCTTCAGAATAGAGATGGCTACGTGGGTCTCTGCAGGGAGGGGCTGGTGCATGGTGGTGGGCTGGCGCTCCAGGTGTGGGCCAAGCTGCTGGACTAACTTGTGGAACATGGGCCGGGTCATGCAGAATGAGTCCAGTGACTGGTCATCATCCCAGGTGTGCAGGACGATGCAATGCCACCGTTCCCGGCTGATGGGGTGGGCCCAGAAGTGACAGGGCCAAAGCACCATGAGCTTGTGGACGCTGGCCTTTGTCAGTGTCCATGTCGTTGTCATTGGTATTGCTGCTGGGGTCCAAGAGGTGGATATGGGGCTGGTGGCAGATGACCCAGCAGCAGCAGGTGTGGTGGGGCAAAAGCTGGGCTGGGGCAGGGTGGGGAGGATGGGGCCAAGGGCTATAAGGGCGAGGCAGCTGTCAGCGTGGGTCTGGAACACAGCTAGCATGGCAGCATGGCTAGCACAGCCCACTGGTCATCACTGCCAGGTGAGGGGCAAGGCGTGCCCACGGTGTGCTGGGCACAGGCTCTTGGGACAGTGTCCTGGAGGGCTGTCAGCAGGCTGCAAGCTGCTCAGAACCAAAGAAGCGCATGGCTGGGGAACAAAGCATAGGGCAGCCTTTTACAGAGCGGGGCTGGTGCCCAGGTGTCTGAGGCCAGCTGTGGCTGGAGCCTGGAGCTCCCTCTGGCTGCTGCGGCATGGCAGAGCGGGGCAGGAGCAGCCCTGGTGTAAACTGCTCTGCTTCAGCTCAAATTGCTGCCACCCCAGGCACATATGTAGACGCTGAGTCTGGGAGCTCAAACTGCTCCGGAGTTATTGCTTTGAATTAATTGCATGTGTAGATGCACCCAGTAAGACTCTCACAGACTCTTTCCTCCCCGCACAAAACAGGTGTTTCCTGGCTCTCTGTATTAGCTTTGAGTAATGTAGCCAAACTTAGGGCTCTGTACCAAGAAAAGACTGCACAGCATAGTCATCTTTTCCATATAAATGACAACCACTACTAATACCATTGTTTTCTGATTAATCATTCTAGCACTGATGAGAAAAAACACTGAAAATTTAGGTCCGGGATTTCACTTGGATACTAATCCTTGGTTCCAGGAAGTTCACAGTTCTCCTCATTGCTTCTGAGTGCAATTCAAACAAAACCAGATCGGAGCCAGAGCACATGGGATTGATGCAGAGCCACCTGGTGAAAGCCTATAGCCCATCTCTGGCAGCAGAGTCAGAGTAGATGGTCAGAGCGGTCCGTTCTGGCTTAAAAAAAATACAAGTGTATAACCTCTTTGTTGAACAATAAAGCCAGTTAAGAATTTGCGTTCTGGCCATACAGAAATTCATTTCTTCTACCACGAAGCAGCACAGCAACAATCAGTTCTGGCTTGGAGATCATCAGGTCTCCAGAGGTATGCTGAGCATCTCCTGACACTGCCCCAACTCTGACATTCATTCCCAGTTGTGATCTGACAGAGGCTCAGTTCTGGGGCCAGGCCCATTTTTTTTTTTTCATATTTTCATCGAGTCAAGAGAGGGTGCAAGAATTTACAAAAGAGGGAATATCTGTCCTGCTTTTTCTGTGTGGAAGTAGTGAAATACTATTTTGATTTTTTATACTGAGCTATATGTATTCTGAAACTGGCTAACATTAGGGGCCTACCTAGTTCACAAAGGCTGCCTCCGGATTTTGCGGTCCTGGCATGGAGCCGGGTACCATTTGTGTGGCGGAGCGTGGTAGGGCCCCTACAATTCTGACTGGCCAAAGGCCCCTGGAAGTCCCTCCCCTCCCCGGAAATTGGGACTTCCAGGGCCCTTAAGCCAATCAGAGG
>NW_005842212.1:793674-810912 GCF_000455745.1 Alligator sinensis | reverse complement strand
CCCCTCCCCCCCCGGTGCTTCAGGATGCCAGGGCTTCCCACCTCTATGTGAGGCTCCCCCCCCGTTTTCCTGCTCTTTCGTGAGCCCCAGAGACTGGGCTTTTTCGTGGGGGACCTACCAAATTCGTGGTTTCTGCGAAAATTGGTAATTTGGTAAGTCCCTAGTTAACATGGGTACAGTTTGCACGTAAACGGTGTTCTGGGTTTGATCGCAAGGCTAAATTAAAGCACAAATGCAAATAAAATACTCTATTTCCTCACATGGGTTTCCTAAATCCTAGTTCTCCAAGCATCAACTAATCTTAAAGCTAGTGGATTATCTCTTTATCCATCTACAGAAATCCTGAGTTCTTTTTCATTTCAGACGCCCTCCTACTCTTCAATCCACGACAGCTATTCCCCGTGTTTCATGCACACCATATGTTTATTTGAGGGAAAGTCTGGGATTCTTGCCATTGCTTCAGTGGGGCCAGGATTTCATCCCTTGTCTCCTCTCCTCTGCTCCCACCAGCTAGAATAACATAATGCTTTTACTGTGTTGATACGATTACAGGAAACAGACCTTTCGTGCATGTGACATAGGCCCTTTAAAATATCAAACTTTTTAAAATCACTTTATCATCTAATATAGCATAAAACACCCCCCACACCCTATGACACATCAAGTAATATTGCATCACTAAGATTAACAAAATTATGGGAACTGCTGTTTACAGAAGTTATTCATTTTAAATGTGGTAGCTAATCCTACATGATCTATTTTGTTTCATCTGATTTGAACCAACAGTCTGGTAGGCTTCACTGATTCAGGAATTTCAACATTAAGGAAAAAAGAATGTTTTATTTCCAAGTGCTTCAAAAGAGTGCAACTGCGTGAAACTTTTAGAAGCAGTGACCCAGCAGAGCACTCAAACACCCACTCATATATATAATTCAATGGAACTTCTTGAGTAGCTAAAATTTTGCAAGCGCTTAATGCTTTCCTGCACCGTGGTAGAGGAATCCTGAACCACATCACCTGATCTGAGCCAAACCCTCCCCACATCCTGGACAAGCTTGGTCAAGGCTGGTGTTAGGTGATGACGACTAACATACAAAGTTCTAGGACCTTTGACCAGAAGAGGAGGCTTCTCCTGCTTGGTTCTGTTCCTCCATCCTGCATGCCTACATTTTAATCATCTCCACTCTCTTAGCAACTTGGGCTACTCCTACCCAGCTCCCAGCATTTCTTTGGAGTTGGGCCAAACAGTTACTTCACCTGCCGATTTAGGTTACGATTGTGTTTCCTGCGTTCTACTCTGCTAAGATACCCGACAATACAGTCAATCAGGTTTCTCTGAAGCAACTGCACAGGATATGGAAAAAAACTTTCCTGAGACACTCTCGTCCCACTACAACGCAGAATATAACAAACCCTCTAAAAGCTCAAATAAGAAGCATTTGAGTACAAGAAAGGCAGGACTTGCAGTCATTATTCAGACACAATTCCGTTCGAGTGAAGGTTTGCCCATATAAAAGAAGGCTGCAAAATCTGGCCCCCTTAGGGTAATTCCAGCAATATAATTGACGAACGGAAAGAAAACCCGTCTTCCTCCGGCTGACCAGCGCTAACCTAGCCCGTAGCAAAATTTCAACTTATTCTTACTGGTTTCAGCAGATCAAATACATTTTAGAACCGAACAGACCAACTGGCTCTACATCCGAAAGCAAAAAAACCGCCAAAAGCCAGCTCTAGAACTCCATTTTTTTGGAGGGAGTTCATGTAGGATCTGTAAGCAGCTTAGCTCTGGGATGTATTTTTCTCATCAGTAACGTTCCCACCACCTCAACATGCACAGTGGCTAGACTCTGGGTATGTATGATGTCTGCCATCTTAGCTGACAAGTAAGTGAAGATCTGTACCCGATCATGCACAAGCCATTCAGAGCACAGATTGACAACCTATGACTCTTGGGACAAATCCAGCCCAACAAGTGATTGGATTTGGCCTGCAAAGCCTAGATATCATCAAGTTAGGAAGCAGGTCAGCTCTGTAGTGGGGTGGGAGGTGGTGAAGTTGTGGTGCACAGGTCAAAAACAGTGGCCCACCGTCAGACCCAGCCCTGTTAAAGCGGCCTGCCTAACCCTCTAGCGCTGACTCCTGCATTAGAGGGTTGCACATGCATTCTACGCATTACTAAAACACATTGTAGCAGGAGCCTTTTGCACTCCAGGCACTGGCTCTTCTAGGTGAACGAAAGCGGGGTTTCCATTTGGCTGTGGACATGGGACATTCATTGGAGAGCACGGGTAACTGCTGTATGCAGACTACAGCTGAAGATGCTTCACACGCAAAGGTTGCCAGAAGGGTTTATGAGCTCAGTGAGATGGAGAGAAATGCCTCTGCTGTTGAATATGGGGCAATATTGACTTGACAAGGCTTGCAGAGTTTCTCAGTGTGTTTAGGAGAGGAGAAAGCAGGGCAGAGAAGCATCTTATAAATGCACCAAATCAGACGTACACAAGCTTTTGGGACTCTGAGCTCACTTCCATGTGCACAGCATATGATGAAGAGCTTTGCTACAAAATCATTTACACCACCTGGCATAAATTCCAAGATTGCTCCAGTCCTGGCCTCCTGTTACTGTGCAGTCATATCTCAGGGGCTTCTTGTGTTGCAAGCATGCAGCTTTCCCATCGATCCTTCCCTCTCAATAGGAATCCTCCCAGGAAAGAGTTCTTACAAGAGGCTATCCCAACCCTCAGTACAAACACCCCTAAACTGTGAGAAAAGCTGGACACGGATCCAACATTCAGCCTTGACCCATCCCTTGTGTTCTGGTACAGAAACTTGGATGCCATTCTGTGGCAACTGAATCCAGACTAAAACAAACTGTTTGTTTTTTATTTTATTGAGGTTATGAAATCAAGAACGGAAAGGTCCATCAGGAGACAACTCTGTTAGTATGAACCATCTGTGTTTCAGATAGGGTGGTTCCTCCTCCGTCATCACAATCGAGGGTTATTGGCAAGACAGCAAGCCTACATTGCAACTGTTTGCCAACACTTTCCTATCGCACATCCTCAGAGGAATTTTAATAACAACTATTAGTATTTGTAAAAGCACCACCCTTCAGAACCGAATAGCGTAACCATGCAGCAGAACCTGGGTGGTGTGCAAGGATTCGTTGATGCACTGCAGACTGCTCTCTTTTTAAAAAATTCAGCAAACAACATAGTGCCATACAAAAATCATGACAAAATGGGCTTTTCCCATTTGGTTTGACAAACATCCTTTGGCAAATGTCCTTATACCCACTTCACAGCACAGCATTCTAGCAAGGACACACTGTTTTATATGTTTTACAGAAGTGAAGTGTTAGCTCCCTTCAGGGCTATTCTATGACATTTTTAATGATTGACAGACTTACCATATAACTGGAAGACAAACTCCTTATCTACACTGCTGGGGGAAAAAAACTGGGGCTTTGGGTGAGCCTCTTCCTACATAAGACTGAATGGAGAAATCATATTTATTAATAAACAAAATTAGAATTGACTACGTTTTATAAGCACCTGTTTGGAAGGTCTTGCTTTTCCACCCAGAGTCAAACAAATTGCCAGATTTGGGGTCAGGAAGGAACTTCTTCCCCAGATCAGACTTGGAGAGGAGCGGAGCGGGGGTTGTTTTAACCTACAGGATGGATCTTGGTCCCCTTCCTAAGAACATCAGACCATATACTAACTTAACAATGTTCTGCTTAGAGTAGGAGTAGGGAAGTACATGCTTGGGCTCTTCAGCCAGGGTGATGTTGGGGCTGTTTCAGCAATGTTTGAGAATATAGTTTGAGTGGCCTCTTTCAGTCTGACATCCCCCTGCTCTTACATCTTTTAGACTGGTATCTAGAGAGGTGGCATTAGAGAACACAGATGCTATTTAGATCAAGTGAAGCACTACTAACCTTCCTATGGGGTCATGAGACTAACTCTGGCAGGAAAGAGATGAGAGCAGGCATGTACTGAAGTCAGAAAGAAGGGATGCTATGGCTTGAAAATGAAATGTTTTGAACAATTTTGGGAAGACACACTGCTGCTTGGTTATAACATGCTGCCTGTCCTTATGTTTTCTCTACAGGCTTCTCTGTTCCCTGCACACCAGTGGCCATAGGAAAGTAGGTCAGTTTGCGATAATTTCATTTAAGAACATGTCACTTAGCGTGCTGGAATACACATAATATGCGAGTTACTGATGATAGCCTAACTGTAAAATAGTTAACCATGCACTTCTATCAGAAATAAAAAGTCCCAAAAAGTGTTTACACTAAACAACCCTGGGCTGCACGTATTAAACGGATCCACACACTCATTTTGCCAAGTGTCGTGCATTTCAAATAATGCTACTTCCTTCTATCCTCAGTTACAAATGAAGAGGCACCTTACTGTTAAATCTATAGGCTACTTGCCATAAGAGTTTATCTTAAGAATTTACATTGCTTGTGCTCATTTTAGGGAAAAGGGCATCTGGTGCCATCTGGTGGCCACGTACCTGGAGACATAAATTAGCAGAATCGCCCCTTCCAGCCTAGTCATTAGACTTGTTGCATATCCATCAAATACAGCACCCCCTTGTTCACGCACAAAACCTCACCTCCAAGGGTTTCACATATCACACACAGACACAGGCAATTAAAAATAAAGGCAGGACTTGCGGTCATTATTCAGACAATTCAGTTTGAGTGAAATTTTGCCCATATAAAAGAAGACTGCAAGATCTGGTCCTCTTAGGGATTGTTTCAGATTGTTTTAGGAAAAAGAAAATATAGTGCTTCTCAAATGAATTACTTGCTTAGTATAGTTGCTCATGTGCAAGTCAAAATTGGAAACACCTATTTTTCCCTTGCCCTTTCCTTCTCCCAAGAATTTTGACTCAAACCAGGATGTGTTTGGTCCACATACAATCAATCTCTATATGGACCAAAAAACCCTAATCTTCTTTAGCAAACTACACCAAACTGCACCCAATTTGACTTACCTCTTTTCTGTATTTTCAGTCTTTTCTGTTCACACCTGCTGCTTTTCCTCACCAGTAAGGGATCTGGCATACTCACTACTAGCCCCATAATCCCCAAGAGATTATTCCTCACATAGCAAAATCTGGTTTATTAGTCACTTGGATAATTCATCATCACTATGGCCTTCTTAGTGCACTGAATCCCTGCTAAGGCCACATTGCTTTGTAAACATTTTGGTGAAATCGTCACCTGTTAAAGCATAGTCAGTCATTTCTAAATGTACACATACTAAATCACAATGGAATTTGCTCCTGATATTTAAGTCAGTTAAAAAAGGTACTGACCTATGTCCTCCATGGCACCTGTCAACCCAATACTCTTCAGATTTTCCTGACTCAACAAGAAGTGAATGATCAAATGTTCAACTTCAGAGATTCATTCTCTGCTTTGGTGATGAATGAAAGTGTGTGTGTGGAACAAAACCTGCGATTCATTATTTTACTCCCTTACGCTCATGCAATTCTTCTGCAGAGTGCTCAGAATCGTTTCATTCTGCAACAGTAGGGAGGGGATAAGCAAACCTTTTATAAAGGTAGCAGTGACTTGAGGAAAGACCACATGTGAGATAAAATGTATGGCTTCATCTTCAGACAAGGTTCCTTGGGTGAATTTGATATCTTTTATTAGACCAACCCAAATGGTTGGAGAATGGTTATTAAGCAAGCTTTCGGGTTCAAAAACCCTTCGTCAGGCTAAGGAAGCTTCAGCAGTTGGTGTGTGCTCTTCTCTGCCTATGTCCTTAGACCAACATGGCTACAACCTAAACCCCTGGCTTCATCTTCCTCACTCTAGAGAAAAGGAAAACTTGGAGCCATCAGGAAGATGCTCATCCTCCAAAGAAACACCCCAGATTTTTTTCATTCTCTGTTTTAAAGAAAAAAATAATTGCATATCTGTGCAGCTTAGGGCAGGTCTAAAGAATACGATGAAATGAGCATATGCTACCACCTGCTGGTCATTTTGTAAAGAGAAGTCTCCATGGGACAATTCCTGTGGTTCATAGCGCCGGGCAATCATTGCTCAAAATTGTGGGCAGAAACTCAAGCAGCAAATTATGGGTCAGGATAATATTAGGACACGGGAAGAGAAGTAAACAGCATCCTCAAGAGAACAGTGAAGTGGCACTGCTACACAGTCAAAATTAGGAAATGTGTTGTTTTTTTTTAAACAACCAACTCATTCAGATGAATGAAGAACAGCACTAAGGGAGCAAGGCAAAGATAGGGCTAAAGAAGAGTAAAGTCAAGTACTAAGAGAGTCACTGCATGCATCCCAGCCCTCAAATGGGAAACGAAGTGCGCTTGCAGTGCAGACACATTGGCGCAGGGAGGGGAATCGATACTTTCTACACAGAGCCACGTACAGTAACTGTCCTGCAGCTAGTCTCATTCAATCACAGTATCAAACGGCTGCCGTCGTTTTAGACCGTCAGGCATCATAGTTAGGGACCTACCAAATTCATGGGCCCTGGCAGCCAATTATACGGCTGTAACACGGTCGGGGCCCCTGATTTCATGGATGTATCACAGCTAGAGCCGCCATTGTGAAGATGGAGTAAAGCAACCCCTGCGCCCCTCCCCCCACCATGCCTCCAATTGGCTGAGGGGTGCTGCAAGTCCCACCCCTCCCAAGCTTTGATTGAAAGCCCTAGCTGGAGCTGCTTGGCTTGTTAATTCAGTAATTATCACTAGGGATCCTGGCTTTCCCTGATAAACACCGCCCCCCCCAATTCTCTGATTAACCCCCCAACAGCCCCCCATCCCTGGTGGTGCCCCTTACTCACCCCTCCCTCCACAGTTCCCCCACCCTGCTGGTGCCCCTTGCCCCCCACCCACAGTCCCGTCTGCCCAGCCCTACCAGAGGGAGCCCCTCAGCTGCCAGGGCTATGGGGCCGGGGACCCGGGTCCACAGCACCTTGCCCCCAGTAGGAAGCAGGGACTGCTGCAGAGAAGCAGAGCATGGAGCCCAGCTCCCCCACCTATTGCCTGTCTACTGTGGGCTCGGGTATGTGTGTGGTGGGGGGGGGTATAGCTCATCCTAGCTGCACACTCCCAAGGGGGCAGGAAGGACCCGTGCCCCTCAGACCTGTAAGCAGGGCAGGGGCAGGCACAGGCTGCCTGCTGCGGGCTTGGACTCTCTGCCCTGCTGCCCCCCCCCGAGGCTTCTGCAGCCCAGTGGGTACAACCCAGTGCTGCAGGGCACAGCAGGGACACGCGGGGAAGATCCTTGCTGCTGTGAGTTTCAAGCTGCCCTGGCCATGTGCCCCCTGCGTGCGTGGCAGTAGTGAAGGGCAGAACCCCATGCCGCCACCCCCACTGCTGCCATGCACACAGGGGATGCATCACCAGGACAGCACGGAGCTCACAGTGGCAAGCAACTTCCCTGCATAACCCTGCCGCACCCTGCAGCAGTGGGTTGCACCTGCTGGGCTGCAGATGCCTTGGGGGAGGGTAGCAGGGAAGGGAGCCTGAGGCTGCAGCCTGGGTCCAAGCCCCAGCTTTGCCCAACTCCCTCCCCACCTATGGGGTCCTCAATCCCTCCTCCTCCCTCCCCCACTAACCTATGGGAGCTGCTCTCCAGGCTGCCCAGTGGCCACGTGCACATACATGCACATGGCGCTCCCTGCCCGACTGCTTTCCGCCCATTCCCTCCCAGCCCCCTTGCAGGCTACAACTCTGCCAGCCTGCAGGCAGCTCGCTGCAAAACCCACGGGTTTCTCCAGTAGAATGAGAAATCTGCGTTTTCCCCTGGTAAAGGGAAAAATCCGTGGTTTTCTCCATTTTTCCGTGGAAACAGAAAACGCGGATCCCTGCTTATCATGCTCTGCAAGGGGCAGAGGGCAATAATTATTGAGTAAAGTTTCAAGAGAAGGGGACTTTTGGTGGGCTTTTTCCCTGCTTCCCCGCTCCCCTTCTGGAGATAGAGAGATGGGAACTTTTCCTGCCTCTTCCCCACCCCCCTTCAAGAGATGCTTTTTGCTGACTCTTTGCCAGCTTTTTAAACATAGCTGGTTCCCTGCGCTTTTTCATGAGGAACCAGCTATTTCACAGAAGACTGCCAATTGCACGACTTCCATGAAATCGTGTATTTGGTAGGTACCCAATAATGAATGACAGCAGAATATACACCGAGTATGTGACACGGTAGTATAGGCTACCTACTTTCTACACATTCTCACTCCTTCCCTCCCCCCACTTTAGAGGCAGAGTCTTAAAGGTGATTAATCAACAAAAAGGGATAATAGCCGATCATAATCTTCAAAAAACAGTCTTATGTTTCCCCAGCCCAGCCTCTGGCTTCTTTACTTTTCATTCCATCCAGGAAGAGCACACACCAACTGCTGAAACTTCCCTAGCCTGACGAAGGGTTTTTGAACCCAAAAGCTTGCTTAATAACTATTCTCCAACTATTTGGGTTGGTCTAATAAAAGATATCAGATTCACCCAAGGAACCTTGTCTGCCTACGTCCTTAGACCAACACGGCTACAACCTACACCCCTGCAGCATTATGTTTCTACATTTGGAACGCAGAATGCCCTGCACAACAGGTCACAGGGAGACTTACAGCCCTTTGGGCACTATTACATAATGATAACGATGTAAAATAAAATTGTGACCAAAAGATTTGGTTTATACTCATACTCTGCAGGATGACGACTGTTCCTCACAGATAGTTGACCAGACTCCTGGTAACTTGGCAACTAATAAAAATCTGGCTCCAAGCTTTGTAACCAGAACTATGCATTTCCTGAGGATGGAACAAGTCTGCAAACCAAGTTAAGGAAACTGAATGAAAAGTGTACTAAACAGCTCATAAAACCTAACATAGTTTTCTCTTCCACCTCCATATTTAGGTCTGGGGTCCTAGCTAAATATTTTATTATTGTGCATAAATGGATATAGGTTCAAATATTCCGTTTGTTTTCTTACTGTCCATTGTATTTGTTTCTTTCAGTGGCCTTCACTTCACTTTCTGGGAGATACAGAAAGAACCCCAATTACTTAGGCTAGTCTTTTTTTTTTTTTTTTTTTTTATGAAGATTAAGCCAACCAGTCTGGGAACAGAAGCTTGAGTAGTTGATCCTAGGTATCAACTACTTCAAGGACGACGGGCTATGAGCAATTCCACGAAGTCAAGCTGAACAGCTCCAAAGTCAATCCTGCTCACAAAGTTTATGAACAGCAAAAATATTAGGATATGTACCCAGACAATACGTAAAGAGAAGTTTCAGGAAAAACTAATGAATTCCTTAGTTTGATCAATCCCAACAGCAGGTTTAAATTCAGCCTGGAATGGGCTTTCTGTGTACAGGCAGTAACTTCCATGCCATTCCCTAGTGTGGTCAGTGTGTATTGAAACCACACTTCATGACATTTTTCTTTAGAATTGCTTTGTTTGGAAATGAAGTGATTTTTTTAAAAGAATGTATGCGTCTCTACCTTGACAAAAGTCTCTTTCACCCTATCTGTTGGTGCAGTTAGCAACATACCTCAAGCCTCTTCCTTTCTAACAGTGAAGTCAGCAAAAATGCTTAGAAAAAACACAAAAGGATACAGATTTTACAAAAATATTCTCAGATTTTGCCCCATATCCTTAGCTACCATAAGGAAAACAAAGCTGAAATTAAAATGAGCAGTGATACAAAACAGAGGGCACAGATCCTTTTCAAGTATTTTATAAACCTTGATGATATTTCAGTTCTATACAGCATCCCACATCTATCTATACAATCAGT
The DNA here is from genome assembly GCF_000455745.1 of Alligator sinensis. Lineage (NCBI taxonomy): Eukaryota > Metazoa > Chordata > Crocodylia > Alligatoridae > Alligator > Alligator sinensis. Next base: position 801,126 of record NW_005842212.1, on the reverse strand, counting down.
CCAGGAAAAGGATGGCTGTTTAGTTAATTCTCATAGTATGAACTCTTACTTCTTGCTAGTCTCAATCTGTCACATTCAACAGTCACATGCAAAATGTGACTCTCCTTGCCAGATGTCTCCATATTGTACTTGTTGAGCACTTGCCAGCTCTGCAGGAGTATGACTTCAATGGTAAGACAGAAGAAACATGTGCATTACTAAAGAGTTGTTGCATTTTAATTCTTCCCTTCTATTCTTGTTTGGATTTTTGCTTGCAGTTTAAGAATTCTGGACAGGAAGAAAACAAAACTTTCCCTAGCAGATCAAACCACTGGTTCATCCAATCTGGTGGGCTGCTTTTAGTGATGTAAGTGCCCAACATTTCAGACGAAGGCAGAAAAAAAAACTTTATTACATAATTGACTTTACACATTATGTCAATATGGAACAAAATCTTTCCCGACCTCTGCAGTGGTCATCACATTACTTTGATTTTTTTCTGGCAAGTATAGCTATTAACATGATCAGTCATGCAATCTTTTATAGTCTGCCTGCAACAACTGATGCTCTGCTCTTTCTTTTTGCAGCAAATAAAAACCCTCCTCTGTTCCTGTTGAATCACCACCTCAGTGTTTCATGAGTGTCTTGCAAATTGGTGCTTTCAACCTGTGCCCTTTGCAGAGACTACAGCACAGAAGGGCCCCTTAACACAGAGCATTCTAGGCAGACATGCAAAGGATTTTAGGCTACATCAATGAAGTAGAGGGCAGAAGGACAGGAAAACAGTGTAACCTATGAGGACAGATTTCAAGAAACTTCTAATCAGCTAGCTACAGGCCAAATTTAATAATCTTGAACATATCATGACCAATGTGTAATAAGGAGCAAGAGGAAGGTTACTTCTAGTGACATGGAAAGTATACAAAAGCCAGACATTTTTATGCATAAATTTATTGAACTGCCATAGAACTCACTGCAAAAGACATAAAAGGAACTTCTGGATAATTTAGTACAAAAGAGCAAGTCTTATCCAACATAACAGATCAGCGCATAAACCGGTTTCGATTACTATTAAAAAAAATTGAGTTATCAATTTACAAACAGTAGTCAAAACATAATTTATCATAGATGCCCCACATAGCGTCATACTAATGTAAGCCATGATAAATTCACAGAAAATCCTCCGTGACAATGTACGGATCCAATATTCAGAAATCCATCATGTCCTCTAATTACAAGGATAGCTTGCCCAAAGGGTAAGGACAGGGCATTACATATGTACATACCATTCTGGTTTACCACTGAAACAACTGCAGCTTGGATGACCAGTGGCAACCTATAGAAAACGGCAAGACAGTTGAGAACTGTAAAAAGCAATGAAATAGCAGGGAGAAATTTAAGCAGAGATGCTTCTTTGACTTTGCTGGGAATCAGAACAGACCCCAAGTGAGAACTAGCGGAGTACACCTGGTTTAACGCATGCATGTTTCCTCAAAGACAGGGTCTCTTGCAGCATAGCATTCCAGGATTTCAGTGGTCAGCGAGAGGAAAAGCATCACCCCCTAAATCACCAACATAATTTTCCCCAGCATAAAGGTTTCCTTGGAGAGCTCTCATTCAAGTACCAGCCTGGCCCAGTCCTGCTTAGTTTCAGATGTAACAGGACCGCAGCCTGAGATATTTCAACATGTGTTTAAATTCCCAAATGTTTTTGGTTTAGAAAAAAAGCTTTAACAATTTGATGACGCCAATGACATTAAGAGCTGGGAAGCTTTCACAATGGAGAATTACTCTGGAGACAGGATGTTAAGTAGAATTGTGGTGGCTCTCTCATTAAGAAAAAATACATGCTTTTTACTGTCCCCAAGTAAATCCTCCAGTAGAAGGAATCTACCCATTGATAAGAAGTTTGTCATCTTGGTCCTTTTGCACACTGGAACTTCCTAGCCGTTATATGAAATACATCAAGATAATACATCCGTTATATGAAATACATCAAGATCATACATCCTGCGTCACCTAAGGGGAAAATGTTATACGGTAGAAACAGATGGGATCAGGTTGCTAGTATTTTTCCTATTATTAAAGGAAAGCACTGAAGGAGAGAGTGAATAGAGATTAGCATTATAGTGGATCAAAAAAGAGTGCAAATATGGACACAAAGACGAGAGACAGAAAAGATGTCTCTGAACAGGTACCATGGCATGTTGTTAAAACCCCCCCCTTGGGATGTTAGAAGTCTTTTCATTCCACATTCTATTTGGAAAATTATCACGGCCAGACAAACTTAGTAATATTTAGCACTTATATAAGCACTCTGTGTTGAAGCATTTTAAAAGGTTAGAAGAATGCAGCTAAGATTGGTTAGGTGTCTTGCCTGAGGGTACTTAACTAAGAAAGTGATAAAGCAACAAAACTTTATTTGGGTTTTTAAAAGTGCCCCCATCCATTACTCTGTATGTTATATTTAAAAAAAAAAAAAAAGTGATAAAATCTCTGTGACTGTTAAGAGCACTGTGCAAATTCCAGGTCTTTAGCAATATATGGCAAGATTCTGTAATGACAATCTAACCAAACTTTAAATGATTTTGAGCTGCCAAATAAAAGCAGTAGCTGGGTGAATGCAAAGCTATACAAAGTTATCCAAATGATTCGATGCTTAATATGAATCTTAACAAATATTTCAGTTTTTCCACACTCTAGGGTTATATTTAGCCAAATGGGGCTGCAAAAGGTGTTATTAAAGATAAAATACCCATTTGCTAAACTGCAGGTGCAAATAGCATGGTTCATAAACCAATTTCCTTACTGTACAATTTGCTTCCCAGCCTGAGCATCAGTCTCAGTTCCTTCTTTGCTTAGTGCTGCCCAAGGCTTTTTACTCTTAACAGCATCTCCCCTATGAAGTAAAGGTGCTTTTCAAGAGTTTGTGCCTAAAGTACTTCTGCAGTACTGGGGCTGAATATCCATCTTAGATTACTATCAGAGTCAACATAATACATTAGAATCACTTAAAAATACTTAACTGAAATACAGTCTTATTAACACACTTAATATCAATGGAAAGCCAACAGAATACACAAACAAGCCCACAAAGCATCAGGTCAGTGGACATATGGGGCCTACACACACAGTCAAGCTAAGCCCTGGCATGTGCAAATTTAACTTGCAGTGACTTTAGTAGGAGTGTGCTTGCTTACCTTAGGCCTTAATTTGGTCTTTACTATTTTCTAAGGGTTCAAGAAGCCAGTACTGCATAGAAACACCAAAAAACAAACAAACATGCCAAAGAGGTTTGATAGGTGTGGCCACAGTTCGCCAGTATACAAACATCTATGGAGCCATTCAACATATTTAGTTGGAGCTTTTATTTGATATTAAAACTGTGAAACTTTGGAACATGGAAAGCCAAGACTGCACATTCAAATATCATTCCTGATTTAATAAACAAGCAGCAATTTTATCTCCAAAATGTGAAACTATAAGCTGAAGTCCACCAAATGCAAAAGCTTAATGACTACTGTTCTCCCACTGAGCTCACATATGTACCAACTCTCGCCAAGAACCAGTCCCGCTCTCCTTTCTTAGTGCTCTGAGCTTTGCTTCCATATTATTGTCTTGATTTCAGCCTATCAAAATGGTTGCCTCTTTGAAGAGTTAGGAAGAGCTGGACAGTGAACCCTGAGGGGAAAAAAAAAAAAAAATCTATCAGGGGACTGGGGCGATAATTAGTAGCCAGAAAACACAATGCAGAAATACTCCAGTATACTTAATGCAATTCTAAACCAGTTTCTTGCTGATCCTCATGTGTGGCTTTATAGTGGGGAAGAACGAGTGCTTTTAGGGCCAGGCCCACACTACAAATTTGTCAGTAGAGCTATGTGGCCTATGGGTACAAATAAAAAAAAAAAAAAAAAAAAAAAAAAGATCAAACCTCTTAGCTGAGACAGCTGCAAAACCTCTGGTATGGATGTAGCTCTGCCAGTAGAAGAGTATTATTTGATGGCTAGCTTGTATCGTGGAGGAGGTTAACTACACCAGCAGAAAACTTCCTTTTGTTGGTATATGCTACATCTACACTGGGGGGGGGGGGGGGGGGGGCATGCTGCTGACATAGCTATCCCAGCATAACTAAAGCAACAGGAGCTTCGTAGTATAGACAAGCCCTAGACTAATTGCTTTGATGCTGTAGTATCAGATGTACTAGAAAGCATCAGCAATTAAATGCTCCTACAGACAATGGCCTAATTCAACCATGAATCACTCTCAAAGCAAGCTCCATCCTGTGCACTAAGAAGTAGGAGTACTACAAAAATGTAATATACAACTAGGCTTGGCAGAATTTTTTTATGATTTTGATGGATAGCATCAATGTTTATTTTTAAGCATTTGCTTCAATTTTTATCTATTTAAATTTTCAGGACTGTGAGAAATTAGGGATGTGCGGAACAGACAATTTATTAATGGCAGTATACTATTATTATAGTGCGATTTAACTGCCCACCACAACAAACATTACTGTAGGACTGCTCTCAGCTGAATAACAGAGCTACCATCAGTCCTGGCTTGGCTTGCCTGTAGCTCCTTTGTCTGCTTTGTCACTTCCTCTTCCTTTGCTCCCAGTCCCCTGGGGTTTCTGGGAGTTACAGTCCAAACTAGTCAGAAGTGCTGTAGGACTGCTCACCCTGTTGTCTCACACACCATCAGCCAGCATTTTCCTTATGTCCCCCTTCTATAAATTTTGATTATTAACAATGGAAATATTCTTTCATCAGCGTGCAAGAAGTGAAATCAACTTTTATCAAGGTTTATCATTAAAAATCAAATCCCACCAAGCCTATACACAACTGAACCCTGAATAAGTAATCTGAATTCTGGCAGTAAGTTTTGAGACTTGACTTCACAAAAATCAATGGAACACTTTTTTGTTTGTTTTAATTTATTTAATAATTTGATGCAATTCACAGCATTTGCAAATGAGCAAAATGAAAGTTTTAATCATGCAGAATCATATTGACAAGGCCTTAACTTGGATCATTAGCAGGGTTGGGACTAGTTCCATAACTCGGGTATCTGCCAGTTGTGCTAACAAAGTAACCAGAAGCAACAGAAAGCTGTTATCCTCTAGGTCAGGGGTAGGCAATTATTTCAGCTGGAGGGCCGCTTAATGAGTTCTAGCAAGCTGTCAAGGGCTGCAAGAGTAGCCTCACCCCTTGACAATGAGCACCCCGAGGGCTTGCCACCTAATACTGCTAGCAGTGGGGGCAGGCATGGGAAGGGGGCACCTGGAGAGGTCCCCACACCCTCTCGCCCTCTCTCACACCCACACCCATACCCTATCCACCCAAGTTCCTGCTGCCTGCTGGGTGCAGACTCCACACTCCTGCCAGCTCCAGCCCCATGCTCCCACTCAGCTGCAGCTTCCCTCTCCCCACTGCCGCTTCCCTACCTGTTCTGTGGTGCAAGTGCTGCAGCAGGGATACGAGAAGTTGCTGGAGGCCAGGGAAGCCAAGCAGGTCCCCCGGTGGCTGCAGCAGTGGCCCTGCCTAGAAGTTGTGCAAGCTGGCCAGGGCCCTCCTAGGCATGAGAATGGGGGTGAACCATGTGGGCTGGGTGGGGTACAATTAATTGCTGGGTGGCCATGGACTGGATGGTGGGTCAGGTCTGGCCAGCGGGCTGTATTTTGCCCACCTCTGCTCTATGTGGACCTGCCGCTAGAGGGTGATGAAACATACATTCAGCCAGTGGGTTTCACAGCCATCTACTTAACTGCAAAGGACTCTGGGGGTCCAATCCAGTTTGTGCACAAAAATACACTACAGTGGTTACAAATGATCTTGTGCTCACCCCCACCCTCCAGTCTCCCACAAGCCTTTCCAGGGTCCTTATCTTCTCTGCTCCTGCTTATTCCCCCTTTCCTTCCCCACCCCACTCATTACTCTGCATTCCAGTCAAGCTGCTCCTCCTTTCCCTCCACACTGACTGGGCACCAGCGAGTCATCTGCAGAAGACTGCAGACCATGCAGCCTCAGCCAGAGCATGCTCCCACACTCTTGCTGGATGGTGCTCATGCAATCCAGTTTGTATACAGGAGCTGTGAAGGGCTGGAGCCTGCTCAGCAATTCATGGATTGTTAAGGGCTGGAAGGGACCTTGCAAGATCATCAGGTCCAGCCCCCTGTACTAGGTAGGAAAGATAACTGGGGGTCAGGTGACCCCAGCAAGGTGACTATGCAGGTTCCTCTTGAAGATTTCCAGGGTAGGTGATTGCACCACCTCTGGAGGGAGTTTATTCCACCGTCTGGATACCCTAACTGTGAAGAAGTTTTTCCTAGTGTTAAGCCTGAAACGGTCTTCCAGGAGTTTGTGGCCATTACTCCTGGTTCTCCCCAAGGGTGCCCTGGTGAACAGTTGCTTGCCGAGCCCTCAGTGTACTCCCCTGATGTAGCAGTAAGCTGCTACGAAGTCCCCTCTTAGCCTTCTCTTTTATAGGCTGAAGAGGCCCAAGTCCCTCAGCCTTTCCTCATGTGGCTTGCCTTGCAAGCCTCTGATCATATGGCTGGCTTGTCTCTGGAGTCTCTCTCTCAAGCTTTTCCACATCCTTGTTGAAGTGCGGCACCCAGAACTGGACGCAGTACACCAGCTGCGGTCTCGCCAATGCCGAGGAAAGCGGAAAAATCACTTCCTCGGTTTTGCTGGAGATGCATCGATCGATGCACGCCAGAGTATTATCTGCCCTACTGGCTACAGCATCGCGCTGACGACTCATGTTCGTGCTACGGTCTGTTGTTACCCCCAGCTCCCTTTTAGTCGTTTGGCATCACCGAGCCTGTTGGTGTGTTGGGGGCTGTTCGTCCCCAGATGGATCCAGCACTTTACACTTCTCGGTGTTGAATTTCATCTGGCTCCGATCCGCCCAACGGTAGATTCTGAAGAATTCGGAAGCCAAACGAGTTTCCCCTGCGCACCTGGAAATACATTTTCACAGGCTTATACCTAGACCAAATTTGAGAGTTTACTCAGGGGAAAAGCAAAGGTAACCAAAGGCACCCTCCATGTCACGTCTCTTGCATGGCCTCCAATCACCAAAGCATTGAAGCTTCGCAAGAACAGCCGTACGAATTTTTCAGTGTGGGCTGATTTCCCCCCTCCTTAACCTGACTGAACCGTTTGCACTGACACTTATCAAAAACCATTTTTAGCCTGTAACGGACGCCCAGCATGACGCACGTCAGCTCGAACGGTTAAAACGCGCTGAGTTAAAAACAGGATCTTATAACGGCGTTGGACAGCCTCAAGTACAGACAGCGAGCGCTCATTTCTTTTCGAGAAGAGCTCCTCGTAAGGAAGGAGAGAACAGCTGCGAACTTCTTGCTTAAACACAACGATTAACTCTCGCCTTAATGCAGGGTGGGCAAAACGCGATCCCGGGGGCCGGATGGGGCCCGCCCGCCCAGTCCATCCCGCCCCCGGG
>NW_005842212.1:788514-792453 GCF_000455745.1 Alligator sinensis | reverse complement strand
GTCTGGGGGGGGGGGGGGGGAGGGGGCATGCTGCTGACATAGCTATCCCAGCATAACTAAAGCAACAGGAGCTTCGTAGTATAGACAAGCCCTAGACTAATTGCTTTGATGCTGTAGTATCAGATGTACTAGAAAGCATCAGCAATTAAATGCTCCTACAGACAATGGCCTAATTCAACCATGAATCACTCTCAAAGCAAGCTCCATCCTGTGCACTAAGAAGTAGGAGTACTACAAAAATGTAATATACAACTAGGCTTGGCAGAATTTTTTTATGATTTTGATGGATAGCATCAATGTTTATTTTTAAGCATTTGCTTCAATTTTTATCTATTTAAATTTTCAGGACTGTGAGAAATTAGGGATGTGCGGAACAGACAATTTATTAATGGCAGTATACTATTATTATAGTGCGATTTAACTGCCCACCACAACAAACATTACTGTAGGACTGCTCTCAGCTGAATAACAGAGCTACCATCAGTCCTGGCTTGGCTTGCCTGTAGCTCCTTTGTCTGCTTTGTCACTTCCTCTTCCTTTGCTCCCAGTCCCCTGGGGTTTCTGGGAGTTACAGTCCAAACTAGTCAGAAGTGCTGTAGGACTGCTCACCCTGTTGTCTCACACACCATCAGCCAGCATTTTCCTTATGTCCCCCTTCTATAAATTTTGATTATTAACAATGGAAATATTCTTTCATCAGCGTGCAAGAAGTGAAATCAACTTTTATCAAGGTTTATCATTAAAAATCAAATCCCACCAAGCCTATACACAACTGAACCCTGAATAAGTAATCTGAATTCTGGCAGTAAGTTTTGAGACTTGACTTCACAAAAATCAATGGAACACTTTTTTGTTTGTTTTAATTTATTTAATAATTTGATGCAATTCACAGCATTTGCAAATGAGCAAAATGAAAGTTTTAATCATGCAGAATCATATTGACAAGGCCTTAACTTGGATCATTAGCAGGGTTGGGACTAGTTCCATAACTCGGGTATCTGCCAGTTGTGCTAACAAAGTAACCAGAAGCAACAGAAAGCTGTTATCCTCTAGGTCAGGGGTAGGCAATTATTTCAGCTGGAGGGCCGCTTAATGAGTTCTAGCAAGCTGTCAAGGGCTGCAAGAGTAGCCTCACCCCTTGACAATGAGCACCCCGAGGGCTTGCCACCTAATACTGCTAGCAGTGGGGGCAGGCATGGGAAGGGGGCACCTGGAGAGGTCCCCACACCCTCTCGCCCTCTCTCACACCCACACCCATACCCTATCCACCCAAGTTCCTGCTGCCTGCTGGGTGCAGACTCCACACTCCTGCCAGCTCCAGCCCCATGCTCCCACTCAGCTGCAGCTTCCCTCTCCCCACTGCCGCTTCCCTACCTGTTCTGTGGTGCAAGTGCTGCAGCAGGGATACGAGAAGTTGCTGGAGGCCAGGGAAGCCAAGCAGGTCCCCCGGTGGCTGCAGCAGTGGCCCTGCCTAGAAGTTGTGCAAGCTGGCCAGGGCCCTCCTAGGCATGAGAATGGGGGTGAACCATGTGGGCTGGGTGGGGTACAATTAATTGCTGGGTGGCCATGGACTGGATGGTGGGTCAGGTCTGGCCAGCGGGCTGTATTTTGCCCACCTCTGCTCTATGTGGACCTGCCGCTAGAGGGTGATGAAACATACATTCAGCCAGTGGGTTTCACAGCCATCTACTTAACTGCAAAGGACTCTGGGGGTCCAATCCAGTTTGTGCACAAAAATACACTACAGTGGTTACAAATGATCTTGTGCTCACCCCCACCCTCCAGTCTCCCACAAGCCTTTCCAGGGTCCTTATCTTCTCTGCTCCTGCTTATTCCCCCTTTCCTTCCCCACCCCACTCATTACTCTGCATTCCAGTCAAGCTGCTCCTCCTTTCCCTCCACACTGACTGGGCACCAGCGAGTCATCTGCAGAAGACTGCAGACCATGCAGCCTCAGCCAGAGCATGCTCCCACACTCTTGCTGGATGGTGCTCATGCAATCCAGTTTGTATACAGGAGCTGTGAAGGGCTGGAGCCTGCTCAGCAATTCATGGATTGTTAAGGGCTGGAAGGGACCTTGCAAGATCATCAGGTCCAGCCCCCTGTACTAGGTAGGAAAGATAACTGGGGGTCAGGTGACCCCAGCAAGGTGACTATGCAGGTTCCTCTTGAAGATTTCCAGGGTAGGTGATTGCACCACCTCTGGAGGGAGTTTATTCCACCGTCTGGATACCCTAACTGTGAAGAAGTTTTTCCTAGTGTTAAGCCTGAAACGGTCTTCCAGGAGTTTGTGGCCATTACTCCTGGTTCTCCCCAAGGGTGCCCTGGTGAACAGTTGCTTGCCGAGCCCTCAGTGTACTCCCCTGATGTAGCAGTAAGCTGCTACGAAGTCCCCTCTTAGCCTTCTCTTTTATAGGCTGAAGAGGCCCAAGTCCCTCAGCCTTTCCTCATGTGGCTTGCCTTGCAAGCCTCTGATCATATGGCTGGCTTGTCTCTGGAGTCTCTCTCTCAAGCTTTTCCACATCCTTGTTGAAGTGCGGCACCCAGAACTGGACGCAGTACACCAGCTGCGGTCTCGCCAATGCCGAGGAAAGCGGAAAAATCACTTCCTCGGTTTTGCTGGAGATGCATCGATCGATGCACGCCAGAGTATTATCTGCCCTACTGGCTACAGCATCGCGCTGACGACTCATGTTCGTGCTACGGTCTGTTGTTACCCCCAGCTCCCTTTTAGTCGTTTGGCATCACCGAGCCTGTTGGTGTGTTGGGGGCTGTTCGTCCCCAGATGGATCCAGCACTTTACACTTCTCGGTGTTGAATTTCATCTGGCTCCGATCCGCCCAACGGTAGATTCTGAAGAATTCGGAAGCCAAACGAGTTTCCCCTGCGCACCTGGAAATACATTTTCACAGGCTTATACCTAGACCAAATTTGAGAGTTTACTCAGGGGAAAAGCAAAGGTAACCAAAGGCACCCTCCATGTCACGTCTCTTGCATGGCCTCCAATCACCAAAGCATTGAAGCTTCGCAAGAACAGCCGTACGAATTTTTCAGTGTGGGCTGATTTCCCCCCTCCTTAACCTGACTGAACCGTTTGCACTGACACTTATCAAAAACCATTTTTAGCCTGTAACGGACGCCCAGCATGACGCACGTCAGCTCGAACGGTTAAAACGCGCTGAGTTAAAAACAGGATCTTATAACGGCGTTGGACAGCCTCAAGTACAGACAGCGAGCGCTCATTTCTTTTCGAGAAGAGCTCCTCGTAAGGAAGGAGAGAACAGCTGCGAACTTCTTGCTTAAACACAACGATTAACTCTCGCCTTAATGCAGGGTGGGCAAAACGCGATCCCGGGGGCCGGATGCGGCCCGCCAGCCCAGTCTATCCGGCCCGCGGGCCCCTAAAAAACATAGAAAATTAATATTGACCTGCCCCCGGCTGCCCGTCACGCGGGACCTCGACGGCTTGCTAAAAATCGGTAAGCAGCCCCCCGCCCAAAATAACTGCCTGCCCCGGCCTTAACCGGACCCGGCCACATCTCAACGCACCCAAGAAAGCAGATGGCGCGCCGCATCCGGACCGCCCCAGACGCACGGGCGAGGCCACAAGCAAGTAACAGACAGATGGATGGACAGGTCCACCTTCCGACGGGAAAATTTAAACGCTGCGGTTTTAAGAGGCACGATGGAAAGTTTCAGCCAGAGGATGTATATACACGCCGCCCTCTCGCTCTTTCTATGGAAATATATTTTAATAATAATAATTAAAAAAAAGGTCTCCCTTCCCCGCCGCGGCGCACAGGAGACGGAGCGAGGGTGCCCCAGTCAAGGAGATAGCTAACCCCTCTTCACACCAGCGCGCTGCAGGGACGAGGGAGGCCGGCACCGGGGGGAGGACGAGTAAGGCTCGGAGCAAAGCGTGCGGCTGGCCGGGTCGAT
>NW_005842212.1:775168-788199 GCF_000455745.1 Alligator sinensis | reverse complement strand
GGGGGGGGGGGGCGGGGGGGGGGCCCGCGCCCCCCACCCCGTGGGAGGGGGCGGCCCTCATGGAGCGGGGGAGGGGCGATGTATTTATCGCCGTCCTGAGCTTGGATATTGGGGTGCGATGGGGGGGTGCTGACCCGGTGGGGAAAGCAGCTAGGCGAGGGGGGGCCACACTGAGGAGAAACGGGGTGCAGGGGGGGTGCCTGTGGGACACGCCGCGACCCGGGGAAATGACATCCGTCTGCTAATTGTCCCTCTCCCAGATTGCCCCCCGACAGCTGGAAAAAGGATGCATCTTTTAAAAATAGATATCTGTTTATGTATGTATGTATGAGCTAGAGGAGAGGAGCGAACAAAACCGGGGCCTCGACGGGATCTGTCTCCTGCCCCGGGAGAAGCTTGCACTGGCACTGGCGCTGGCTGCTGGAGCCGAGGCCTAGCTGGCGAGGAGGAGGAGGAGGAGGAGGAGAAGGCCACAGCAGCGACCGCCAGTGCTTTCTGCCTGGGTGAGAAATAGAAAGGGTGAGCGGGAGTGACGGCGCTGCCGTCCAATGCAGGCAGCCGGGGGGGCGGGCTCGGGTGACACACAGGTAAGCGACTGGGCCGCGGAGACGGGGGGACACACGCATGCAGGGATAAACAGAGAGGGATCCGGACGTGCGGCCCTTGGGCTCCTGCCAAAAAACCAACTTTGTTCGGTGCGTCTTGGGCAGGGCGACGTGCGCCTCTTTGAGAGTGGGAGCGATATCGGGTGCTCTGCTCCGTCCGGGGACGAAGCTCGCGCGCCTCTGGTTACTCCCGTAATTGGGAAGTTGCGGGGAGGGAGGGGATTGCCGTCCTTTGTCACACGCTGGCACAAATGAGCGGTGCGTAAACACTTCTGAACTGGGTACGAGACCTTCTAGTGTTTTTATGCTTTTTTTTTTAAAGCCTTTTTAAAAGCCCGATACAGTAGTTGCTGTACATCCAGCTACCTGGGTTTGAAGCTTTTAAAGGCTAGTTTGGCCTCGCACTTAAAAGCCTGTTTCTTCAAAATCTACCTGATTCTTATAGGTTATCTGACCTATAATGTTTACAGGAATTGTAATCCCTAAGTAAAATGCATTATTCTTTCAATATGAGAAGTATGTATAGAGCAAACTTAGGTGTTTTTGTGTAATAATCTAAAGGTGGAAAATTATTTTCATGTCACTCTTAGGCAAATATATACTTTATAATCATGGTTAAAGCTCTTTGATTACCATATTTCAGGGAGTTATTTTATTTAACAGGATTTCACTGAGATAGGTGACAGTTGCACAAAGTTCAAGGGATTGAGGAATACCTGTGGTAATTGTTACTTGCAAAGGTTTGCAAGCTTTGACTGGTAATTGTATTGTATCTTGCATTTTTTTTTCATCCTAGAGCAGGTCTCCTAATTGGGAATTTATCAACATTTCCACTGAGGTAATTTTACAGGATTATCCACCCTGTGTTCTTCCTGCTGGTTCATCTGGACTCTGGAGTTTGCAGCTAGCAATGAAGCCTTCTGTGGGGGTTTATTCACGCTGTTACTGAAATGGAGCCATTCACATTTGGATTAACTCTTTATTTACTTTTCACCTGAATCACTTGGATCTGTCCATATGCACAAAGGAGACTACCATGCATCTCTATTGTGTTGCATATTGAAGTTGAACTCTGGGCGCAGTCTTGATGTGTTCAGGCTGGTTATTTTGCTTGAATTTTAGACGAAGAACTGAAATATACATGAGACTATAATACTGCATGGGCAGGTAACTCTTTTTGACACATGCAGATCTCTTTATTAAAGGAAAAGTATGTAGTGCCCCTGAGTTTGAAGTGGAAGAAAAACCACTAAGACCAGGCTATTCCAGGGATGAGCAAGAAAAGAGCTGTTTTAGTAACCTGGTACATGGTTTTGTTTGGAGAAAGTCCCCTTGAAAAATAGAAGGACCACTTCCAAGGCTGGCTGAAACAAGCTTCACAAGTCTTTCACTTCAACAGAAAGCATCCTTCTCATAAAATAAACAGAATATAGAAAAAATTGCAGCTACACAGCATATGACAAAACCTAAGAAGGCCAAGGCTTTTTGTTCATAGTACAAAGTGCATTATTTATTATTTGTATTACTCTGGTGCCTAGATGCCACAGTCGTGGGCCAGAAGCCTGTTGTTGTGTATTAATAGAAGAAAGATAGTCCCTCCCCTAAAGCCCATTTCCTCTGTTTTCTCTTCCAGCAGAATGCTGAAGTCAACAAGTATTCTGTTTTTCATCCTGTCATGTAATCTTGGATGCGTGTGAGAATTGAATAGCTTGTAACATGGCATCCCTGGTTCAGATGAAGCCAAAAACCATGGATTTTGTATGTGTTGTATATCAGATACATCATGATCAGATCAGGCACAAGATACATAAAGACATATGCTCCTAATCAGTATTCTTACTAGCCTCTTTTGTCAAGTAAACATGTGAAGGAAGGCTCCTTTTTATTGTTAGTGTCTAGGCATACATCAGATATTAGCTATTGCTCTCTCCATAAATTTTGTTAAGTAGAAAAAGAGTGCAATTACATAGTGTCATGTTGAAAAGAAAATAATATAAAGCTTAACACCTAATAAGAATATCCATGTATTTAAGGCAGCAGACTGAGCTGCAATATCTGGATTTTTTCCTAATTCTAATATAGTCATTCCTAATTCCAATATAGACAGTTTAATATAGGCACTGCCCTAGGTCAAACAGCACATCTTGTTCTTTAATCTATATATTGATAATTATACATCCTACAAGGAAGTATGTAGGCTAAATTTAATAATCCTTGCCAAATATTGACATGACAGATGCTATGTACTTTTTGGAAGTCTCATACTAAATTATTCAGAGTAGATACAAGATGATCCACTGTTGCTTTGAATCTAGCTGTTTTGTATTCTCTTTCCAATCCAGTTTTTATGCTTCTACTTGGAGGTATAATCATACAAATGCTGTACAGGATCATTAACATAGTATTAAGTCATAGAATTTCTTACAAGTTACCACATTTTAATTAGGCTGTAAAGTGTCCACTTGGCATGGAAAGTTGGCCCATGTTTTTGTAATCACACATACAGTTTTCATATCAAATGAATTTTTGCAGCTAAAGTAAAAAGCTTGAAAAAAAACAAGCAAAAGAACAACAAACCTGTTAACTGCTTGGACACAATGCGTGTTAGCTACCTTACTTGGAGGTAGTTTGTTACCAAAACAGTCTTGATAGGTATACGTTTTATGTTTGAGAACTGGAAGACTTTCTGTATTCAGTGCTCAAGTCTGCCTTCTGTAAAAGAAAAAAGAACCAGGCAGTGTTTGAGGAGAAGAACAAAACCTGCAGATAGTTTGAGGCTTTGGGAAAGCAATTGTTGGAGTGTTGAACAGCACTAGTACTGTAAAAGAGCACTGAGGAGATCTGCAGACTAGGCCCTTGCTGCAGAATTCCAACACTGTTGGGGGGAGGCTCTGTGTTGGCTGGCTTAAGATTTCCTTTAGAGTGAGGCTAGGTATTGTTGCTCTTCTCTTACACACCTTTATTTCTTATGAGCTGGGAATGCTCCTGCAGACCAAGTATCCTACAGTGTAAGCACCTTCCTGCTCCTAGCCTGTGCTGTGGGGGTTGACTATCAGTCCCCTGACTGCAGCATCTCAAAGTCTCTCTCTCAGTTCTTTCCTTTCTGGTGTCATTAAGTTAAGTAGCAATGCTTAGAGTTGATTTGAGGCAGCACACCAGGTAGAGAGGGGTTTATAGCATGCGCTGTAAAACCTACCTATTCTGTGAATAAGAGAGGCTGTAGTATTAGTGTAAAGCCATCACCTGTTGTGCTGCCCCATGCCATATAATTTCTAGAGTTTTGCTGTATGCTGTAGTT
The DNA here is from genome assembly GCF_000455745.1 of Alligator sinensis. Classification (NCBI taxonomy): domain Eukaryota; kingdom Metazoa; phylum Chordata; order Crocodylia; family Alligatoridae; genus Alligator; species Alligator sinensis. Next base: position 784,296 of record NW_005842212.1, on the reverse strand, counting down.
TAGGCTCAGTGTGTTGCATATTACAAAGAATCTGGGTACTCTTACTGCTGTGGCTAGTTTAGGGGGGGAACAAAAAACAAACAAACAAAAGAAAACAAAACAAAACAAAAAAAAACCTTAAAATGACTAAATTATGGATCCTGCAAGTTGATGCAACTTCAGTGAAAGTCCATAGAAGTACAAGGATCTGCCAGTAGGATCAGAAATGAAAGTGTTACATTTAAATGGCTGCTCATGAGCAGACAGTCTTTCAAGTGGTTTTTTTTAAATCATATGCAAGGAACACCTACAAATATTGTAAGGCATGAAGTTAAACCAAAACAAAAGTAGGACCCAGTGAACTCTCTGTTGGTAGCAGGCCCAAGATTTTTAGGACAGTCTTTGTGCCAAACTGTTTGACAATTAACACTTTAAAGCTTATGAACAAAAGATTTATTGTGAAAGTTATATATGTAGCTGTATGCCACAGAAAGCTCTTGGGAAAGCTTGAGATTCAAACTTAATTATGGCTTACATTTTTCAAGTTATTCTGACATTAAGCCAACATATTTGAATTATGGGTGACCAATGACAGATTTATCAATTTATTTTCACATGCTTATCCTTACAGAACATAGATCTAATGTTTTCTTTTGAATATCCATGAACTCTTTGATAGTTAAGATGCTTATAGTAATTATGCATGAGCACATTGAGAATGCTAGCTGATAGATGGCAAAGTAGAGGTGGGCTAGATCCACACCTTGGACTCGGGATATTTTTTGGGCTGCACAATGTGGGTGCACAGTTCAAAGTCCCAGAAAAAAAAACAAAACAAAAAAAACAAAAACACTAGAGCTGGGTAGTACTTGTCTGCTGTGCTGCCAGCTTCACGTAGCGATGCTAAAGTTAGACTTCTGTGTTTTGTTACTGCCAATGCACCTTGAAGTCTTAATTAAGAATACTGTAACTTCTTAAGTGACTTGTAATTGGAATTCTGTGACCCACCTTTGGCAGGGGATCAAGTGCCCCTTCCCCATTTCCCCATGCACCGCAGTGAAACAGGTTGTGTTGCACGATTTCTAGTGTGGCTTTTATCTGAATGTATTCTAGTTGATAAGTGCTGGTTGTCTGAAAGGAAATCTCTCTCATTTTTGGAGGAGAAGTGCCTAGTATATGCTGTGTTTCAAGAAATTATTTTTTCTACTTAATTTTGTAAATATTCAGATGCTGTGACTTCTTTACTCTGTATTATTAAGGTATTTGAAAAAGTGTGCGTATATACAAGATATACTGTGCATATGGCACTTAATGGAGAATTTTCACATGCCTGACTAGTAGAATTCTTAATGCAAAAGCTAAACATATTTACGTGAGGTCTGAATGGGCACATCTACACGTTCATTAATGCGCATTAGTTACTGCAGGGGTTTAGATTGTAGCCATGTTGGTCTAAGGACATAGGCAGACAAGATTCCTTGGGTGAATTTGATATCTTATTAGACCAACCCAAATAGTTGGAGAGTAGTTATTAAGCAAGCTTTTGGGTTCAAAAACCCTTCTTTGGGCTAAGGAAGCTTCAGCAGTTGGTGTGTGCTCTTCCTGGATGGAATTCATTCTTCCTTAGCCTGACGAAGGGTTTTTGAACCCGAAAGTTTGCTTAATAACTATTCTCCAACTATTTGGGTTGGTCTAATAAAAGATATCAAATTCACCCAAGGAATCTTGTCTGCCATTAGTTACTGCGCATTTAACTTAGTGCTTGCTTAATGAAGTACTAACTAAATGTGCAGTAACTAGAGTTACTGAGCAGTAGCACTGGCGCATGGGTTTTTAGTGATGCTTACTGCACAGTAGCCTAAGACTACTGCGCAGTAGTGTATTAGCATGGTTTTTGCCTGGCACACTACTGGGAAATGTTATTAGGCTATGGCGCATTAAGTGTCTCATGTAGACATGCCCAGTGCGTCTAAAGAAGCCTTTCTGATTTTATGGCTGAATTGTAGGCCTGCATATAGTGCCAACCTGGGTATAAACCACTGACTTATGAGTTGAAATGACGGTGAAATGAACACAAGAATTCTAGCAGTGCCAGCACCACAGGTTGCAATACACTGCACTGGCTTGTTGAATATCTTGAGTCCAAGATAGCTTGGTCCTAGACTTTTTAAAGTGCTGGAGGTGAAATGGGACATCCTTACCTTGTGGCAATTTAGTTCAGTGGTCTAGTTCTGAAAGCAGTGTGTCCAGCTCGCTGATTAAAATCCCGTTTATGGGTGTTCAAGGAATTCTTTATCCTCCCTTTGTCTCGACTATGGAGAAGAAGAAACAAACACACACACACACACACACACACACACACACACACACACACACACACACACACAGAAGGTTTTTAAACTTCTAGGTTTGGATTTTGTTAGAAAATATTTGTGTGCATATTTTGACAGAAATGGGATTAATTTAGCTTTGGGTCTTATCTGTTTTGCAGCTTTCCTCAGTCACTTGCTTCCTAATGTGGGCTTAATTTGGAACATTGCAAAGCTGATGACAGAGTATGCAAAATGTCCTTACCTTTTTCTGGTAAACTTTTACTAGTCTATATCACTAAGTCAAGTCATTAAAGGATTAGATATGAAAGAGTACTATTACCATTTACTCAGATAATGCACTGTTCTGGGGTCTTGTGTAGCTGATGGGTACATATTGGCCCATGAAGAGTTAATTCATACATCTATAAATTTAATTGAATTGACAGCTGAGCTCCATTTTCCATGATCAGATTGGGTACAAGATACATAAAAACATATGTTTTTACTCAGTGGTATTCTTACTAATCCCTTTGTTCCTATGCATTTGGATTTGTAGTATTCAAATGTTTGTTTGTTTTTTTAACATATTTGGTTCTATGCAAGGGGGCCGGGGGGTGCTCAAATTTTGTATAATGCCTAGCAGAAGCCTTAATTTGGACTGAACTTTGTGTCTAATCCAGGCAGTTCTAAATATCTTGTTTTTCCAGGGTTCCATTTTTCAAGGAATGGGCTAGGCTTTTTGAGCCACTTTTGGGGTAGAAATAATCTATGCACACCCAGATCACTTGCATCAGGATGTGGCTTTTTTGTTTAGATAGCTGTGGAAGGTTAGAAGCAGAGGGTATGAGCCTCTTGACTGTATCTATAGCCTGAAATGCTGGTGTCAGTATTAAAATATACTGCAGTCTGTGGCAGCTGATGAGGGTATTTTATAAGTTCCTTTGTTTAGACACTTAAGGAATTTTCTTTAGGAAGGTGATCCTGATACAAGACCAAGTTCTGAACTCCTTTTTCAAACTCCAGTTGAGGACAATGGCAGTTCTGCTGAGTAAGAACCAAGAGTCTATTTTTGCCACCCTTAATCACACTGAGCTGCATCTTACTTTGCACGTTAGTCCCACTGAAAGGCAGTGTTGTAACAATTAACACTTGTGTGGGGCAACCTCACGCTTTGACCCATACCAGTTAGAAGTTACCCTTACAAATACATAAAAGGTAAAATGGAATAATGGGGCTTTGCAAATAAAGGTTGTTATAGTGTATGGTTAACTGAATTGGATAGGAATAAAGACTTATTTAGTACTTAACCCAAATACAATGGAATTTGCTTTGAGCTAGCCCATATATTAAAGAAAAAAAAAAAAAGTCAGTAGGATAATTGAACCTTACCCAGATCACCCTATTTGACAAGCTAAGAAATAAATATGGGTGGTGTAGCTGGGTTGCAGAACTCCAATTACAACTTTTCAGAAAGTTGAAAATGGAGTTTTACTTTCTAGGTGATTCATTTTAGCTCTTATTTGCATCACCCTTCCCCTCCTTAGTATGTATAAATGCCTGTATATACAGTACATTGGGGTTTTGGGGGTTTTTTGAGGGTGGGGGGAGGGTCCTCCTGCCTTTACATTTGAGGAAGTCTTGCTCATCTTTTTAAGTGAAGAAATGCTTTTCTTCCATAAACAGCTCAAAGGCTGAACTTCTTACAGGGACTATCTTCCTATATTTTTCTTTAATGCTTACCATAATGGGTTCTGGCTCTGCTCTAAGGTTTATTTGCTCTTTCATAATGCAAGTAAGTGAAACTTTGAAGTTTCAGGCTATGCAATAAAGTATTTATATCAGCATTAATAATGTCTCCACATTTGGGATTTAACATTTCAGTATCTATATTTGGGAGCAAAAATGTTGCTATGGGAATCAGTGTGGGTGTTCCTCCTTCAGACTTTACAATTTGTTTTGAATTAGTGTTTTTGTATTTAATATACAACAGCTTTTACTATAGGCCTCATTATGCGTGCTACTGATAATAAAGAAACATGCAGTCATGTTAGTTATTTAGGCTAATCCTACCTTGATCTGAGAACATTTGAAAATACTTAAACTAATTAGATATTGTCCATGATTAAAAAGGAAGTTAAACTGAAGTTGAGTAAGGATCCAAGGCCAGAACACACTGTGTTGTAAACCTATATAAAAATACTGTAGTGTAGGGGCTGCAAAAATTATTCTTATAGAAAATGCCAGGTTTACTAGGTGTGCCCCAGAATGTGACACTGTGGTCCAGTACATAGCACTGACAATCTAGAGCATTTTATGGTTTTGATCAAATTGCCTTTGAAAGAGCATGAGGGACTAGCCTCTTAAAGGGAGGCAGAAAGCCAAAGTGAACCATGAGATCTGTTCTGCAAAGTTAGCATAAAGGGACAAACAGAAGGTCAGCAAGGAAAATACCCCAGGACAGGAAAGCCCTTCACCCAGGTGCTGTGTTAGCTTCTTCAGCTCTCTACTACCAGTGCCTCTGAAGAACCTCATGAGGGGCCCATCTTGGCTAAAAGGGACAGTTGAGGCAAGTAAAAATAGCTCTTTACTTGTCCTGGCACTAAGGAAATGATGGTAAATAAAATTACTTTATTAAACCTTCCAGTTCTTAGAGAATTCTTTAAAATGGGTAAAGAAGGGTTGTTTGTATTAAGACTAGGTTCTGAAGCTGCTTTCTTTACAGGTAAAGGTAACCTGAATTCACCAGGATGCTCTAATCATCAGAGAAAATAGTATTTTCCAATTGGAAAAATACATTGTGTGGCAGGAGCATTTATTTATTTAAAATTTTTATTTATAAATAGATTTTGAATTCAGCTTTCCTGACCCTTGCTGAATCAGGCATAAATTGTGCTGAGTAAGGATCTTCTGGCACTTTCATCTGAAAGTGGTCTGAACTTGTCCTAAAAAGGTGTCATCGGCTACCTAAAATGGCAGAAGACTACTTAGTAGCAAAAATTAGCTAGATTTTAAAGTACCTTGCAGAACTGGTTGCACATTTTTTCAGTTTTACAAAAAATAAAAATAAAATGATAAGGTTAGTTTAACTTGATCATATCATTTAGGTAGTTGTAGGTACAAGTCATAATGTAGAAGAAAAGTCACAGGTTTTTTTTCCCCAGATTCATGCAGTCCAGATCGCTAGGAGTTTGAATTTATATGTCATTGTGAACTCTTAGTGCAGTGATATATGTGAATATATCTGGCTACCTTAGGTTAGCAGAAAGAGGAAGTGCTGCTTGTGGTTTTGAATAAAACTCTAGTCCTCTGTCACTCAAAATAGTGAGAGAGATGCATTAGTTGAAAATATTAGTATGCTAGGAGGCCCAAAGATGTGGCATTGGTAGGTACCACACGGTTCTGTCTTTAATGAAAATATAAAAGCAGTGTTCTCAGGGCTATTGTAGTAACTTAAAAAAATATTAAAAAACCCACCATATTCACAATTTTTAAATATGACTGGATTATGCTAATATCTAAATTAGAAATTTGATCAGAGGGATCTTGTATGGTCCTAAGATGCAAACAAAATAAACCTGGAAGGGCATCACACTTGTTATGCTCTGTTATAGTCTTGTCTAGAGAAAAAGCAATAAACTGATGAAGATTGCATCAGTTTGATTTACTGGTAGCAGTTGCTCCTCCTGGCACTGCTGCAAAAATGCAAAACAGGTGAAGCTCAGAAGCCATCTATGCTGGTCATCTTAGTTTGGTTAGAACTTGTTCTTTTGCTTCCTCTCAGCAAGTGATGAAAGTACTGCAATGTGAACATCCCACATCCTTCTCTGTTAAATCTGGCTAAAGACGTTGCTAAATTTTGAAAAATGAATTCATCCGAGTAACAAAAGATCTGCTAGTAATTGCTTTTTGAAGGCATAGACGTAAGAGGGGGAAAGGGGTTCTGTAAGATCACTCCAAAAACAAAGGGGAAAGAGACTGAAACCAGGACAGGAGGTCATGAGAGAGAGAAAAAAAATTAGGAAAGAAATAGCTCTGTCAGGGGGAATAGCTTAATTTTATGTAGGAAATCTGGCTGCCCTTCTTGTTAATAAGACTAGCTTATTGGAATGGTAGCAAAAGAAGCCACATCCCATAACATTAAAGAATTCTGTTATTCCTTTTTGCAGGAAAATCAGCAAAACTCCAGTTCAGATATTTATTTTGAGAGATTAAGATTATTTCTAGAGTTGGTATTTTAACTTCAATTTTTTACCTGTTCTTCTCTTTAGAATACTGTTAGCATAGGTGTTGGGCAAATGAAGTGACCTATTCTAACATTACCAAAAACATCTCTATTCAAAATATAAATTGCAGTTATTTAATAGTACAGCTTCGTATTCTCAGTTGAGATTAACACAAAGAGTTATCAGCTTTTTCTCTCTTTGTTTAATACTGCAGTAGGGTTCTTTGGACAGCACTGCTATATTCAAGCATCATTTAATAGATAACACCCAAGATGTGGGCAAAAAATTGAAGGATGTTAGCTATTGAGTAATCATGCATGTCTTAAGGAGTTTTTTGTTTTTTTTTTTTTTATAATCAAAATGTTTCTAGCTTAAGGTATCATGTGCTTTAAACATGTTTGAGGAAGCTGTATGGTTTTGGACTTGACCACTTTTGAAGTGCAGGTGCACATCTAAATGTGGCTGTTGCTCTTCAGCCACATGCTATAGCAGATACAGCTGCAGACTGCATTTGAGGGCTGTTTCAAATAGTATTGCTGCTCCTACTACTAGTTAGAGAGAATCCAAAACTAATGCCATCGGGGGTATTTATTAAAATCGTGTGTGTGTGTGTGTGTGTGTGTGTGTGCGCGCGCGCGCATGCACACACACACACACACACACACACACACACACACACACACTCTAATCTAGGTAACCCTCCAATAGAAGTAAAACTCTAAGAGGAAGTCTCTAAGATACAGAGCCTCCAGTGTTTGCAAGAAGCATGAACAGATTAATTTAAATTTATAGTTTAATGGATTTGTCTGTCATTTAAAAAAATGGGGTTTGAATATATTAGATTGGGGTCCATAGTCATGTTTAGTGTCTGGTTGTGGCATGACTACCTGCCCTTCACCCCTTTTCATTAATTGTTTCTCTGAACTCTCCATTCTCACAGTATTTTCTAGTGCTGGAGGTAACTGTCTACAGAGCACATAACCAGTCCATTACTTTTGCCCTCAAGCTAACTGGAGGAAAAACATAGCTAAAATCCTGACATAGTAGAAAGTTTACAATTAAGCTTTACTAATAGAAGTACTTGTCATAGAACAAACAAATGTGAAATATTTCTTTGCCTACACAAGGGCAGAAGTGAGCAGGGCAGACTGAAGAGATGCATTTTAAAAACAAAGTGATAATTCTTTAATTGTAGGCCTACTATCTTTGGTGCCTCACTAAAATTTATTTTAATTTTGAGGGGGCTTGAGGGTGCTGTGTTGTTACAAGACCACTGGACCTTTCCTATATCTGTATGTACATCTGTACAGATAATTAGTCCAGAAAAAAAATAAAAATAAAAATCAGCTCTGGTCAGTGCCTACAGATTCAGTAACTTAAGCCCTTATCACTTAAATAAAGATACATAGTACCCCCAAGCTACTATATCAAGCATGCTTTCATGGAAAAAATTGCTTTTTCAGAGGTAGTCAGCTTTGGAAAGAACCATTTAAAATTATAAATGTACAACATAATGAACAGACTTTTGTTTTATGCATCTACTGTTCTTCTAAAAATTGCCACTTGAAATATCTGAATTTCTGTAGATTACCATAGGTTTTAAATACTAGTTGTTATTCAACTTAACTGTTTTTCTGGGTCAAGTGTAGTTATGGTCAATGTATGTTGTGCCCTGTCAGGCTCAATATCTGTAAATGATGATGTCCTTCCACTTGCCCATCCCTTAATTGAACAACAGTGTAATTACTGTAAAGCCTGGGAGATTCTTCAAAATGCTAATAATGAAGGGAACTTTGAAGCATTAAACTTATTAGTGTTTAAAACTCCTGCTTGAGAAGTAGGTAGAGAAATTAGTCATTACATGGGAATGAGCATTTAGATTCTGCTTGAGGAAGAAGAAATATGCTTGAGTCTTCCAGATCATGTTTTTAATAGTAGACAAATGCTATATAGCACTTTAATTAAAATGTAAACATCTTCAGAAATGTTGATCCTCGGAATTCAAATCAGCTTAGATGTAACGTTTGGTTTTTTGCAATGTAGAGAAAATATTCTCTACATTTACAGTGTGCGATTTGCCTTCCTTTTTAAAGAAAAAATTGAGAGGGAGTTAAACAAGTTGCTTTTACCCTTTTAAGTGAAGACCATCATTTTTCATTTGACTATACATTGTTAAACTCTTGCCATGACCTTCAAATGAGCTAAAAGCAATGTACTTTGAGTTCAGTTAAGATTCTAGACTTTATTTAATGTTACTGTTTAACTAGTGCATGCATGATGGGGGTGGGTGAAACACCTTACTTCACACTTGTTGCTGGGTGGAGACAGATTTTTGCCAGATGCTCTTAAGAAGGCAAAAGTACTGTCTCGATTCATCTTTACCTTTGAGTTAACTATGTAATTGGTCCACAGATATGAAAATCCAGATCACCTTGCATTGCAAAAAAAAAATTTATAGCTGTACTCATTGGCATTATGTTCTGTAGAACATTAAGTGAGCTAAACATGTGCCACTCCAATTCTTTCAAAATGAGTTATGGGAGAATTTCTGCCCTTCTGGATATGCAGGAATCATAAAAAGGCCATTGACAGCTATTGGCCCTCAAGTGCATTA
>NW_005842212.1:760370-775137 GCF_000455745.1 Alligator sinensis | reverse complement strand
GAAAAGAGCCAAATACCAAACTGAGAGAAAGGCTCACTTGGACTTTAGCCCACAGCCCTCAAAGACAGCTAGTTTACCATGACTGAGGTGAGAGGATTATGTGCACGGACAGGAGTGGGGTAGGAGCACAGGGCAATATGATGCAAGGGATACCTGTATGTGTAACAAAGCTGGAATCCATTTTCAAAACGAGTTTGCATTGCATGGAGAATAGTCTGAGTTGCGGCAACCCTGGGCTTTGTGTATTTCCATTCATCAGGAAGTGGCCTAGTTTAAGCTTCCAGCATGAGTATTTGAAGAGACCTACTGTGTGCCTCATTTGGGGTTTCTTTTAATTTTGCCTTTTTATATTTGTATTCTGCTAGTTGTATATTTGATTCACTGTTTTTTCAAATTAAAAATGCAATGAGTTTGGGTCAGTGGGCAGTAGGAAAAGGAAGGCAACAGATAAAAGGGGAACCAAGCCCTATCAAAACCCCCCCCCAAAAAAATCTGTTGGTGCTCCTTGGAAAGATGCATGTTAAATCAAAATAATACAAATAAGAAGAAGATTGTATTTTACATAAGGTATCTGCTTGTAGCAAAAAGAGGTAGGCAGGGAAGCCTCATTTTTATATACCAGGCATTACTCCAATATTGATGAATAGGATGTAAAACTGGTACTTACTAAGCATCCATCAGAGTAAGTCTTAGAGAAAAATTAATTATATCAAACAATAGAATTAAAAATTATACTTCAGCATCCAGTAGCACTTTACACCGGCTTATAAGTGTCTGAAAAGTATTCAGGTTGAAACTTTCACTGCTTTGTTTTAGCTAAAGTGTTGTGTGGAGAATGAGGAAACCTTCAGGAATTTTGTTAGTATAAGCACCCCCTCCTACCCCAGCCCAAAACAATTTTGGAGGAAGAGCACCCTTTTGGATTTCCTTATAAACCATATAAGGAATTTTAACAAATTTATGGGTATTTTAATATTTTGATTACAAAATCCTAAATGATTTTGTATACATTTAACATGCTAGTTCTTATTTGCACCTTTCTGGTATGTAGATGTGGCCTAGGAGATTTGCTTAATTTTCAGAGTTATACTACTCCTGCTCTTTTTTCCTTATCCTTTAAAACACTGGGAATATTAGTTATGGTTTGTTAGAAGACCCTCAGAGGTTTTAGTTGTCCATTTTGAAAATTTACCTAGTTTGAAGGAATAGTTATTAAATCCATAAGACAGACCTTTTCTGTAAAATCTATTAAACACTTGGCGTTTAATAGCTCGTGACAAGCCAGGTCCTGAATAGTCTGTCTAAATATCTTCCTCCTGAAACAGCTCTACTTTCACCCTCCTGTAGTATCAGGTTCACTGGTTCTCAGGTGACCAGAGTCTTCCAGAATGGGCATGGCCTTGAGTTATAATGTTGAGGGCATGCAGATAGAGACATGACAGATGCCTCTGAAGCCTAATTTATTCCATGATAAAGCAAATCCTAGTACTGGTATAAAAAAAGTCATGTCTTATAATAACCAGGCATACCTACTATGGACACTGGTGTACTGTGCTGGCAAAGGTACGCTTTGTTCCTGTACAGTATAATTACCCATGCTAGCAAAAACAAAAAACACCCCCCAACAAACAAACACACTACAGCAAGAAAGGCCATTATTCCAGCATACTTGTGCATCTTTTCAAAGGGCTTTTGCCAAGACTGTTGGTTAGTTCTTTCACTTCTTTAAACACCTGACCATTATACCTACTCTGGTAGAAATCTGAAGTGTAGGTCTAGGACTGGCTGGTTGTAACCAAAACCTGCCATGCATTGCTTTCTGACTCCTTAAAAAAAAAAGCTTCTGAATCCTTATTCTAGTGTCCTCTAGTGTGAAAGTCTAACCACATGTGTAATCTTATAACTAGCATTATTTAGAGCAGGCTTCTGTCTGGCCACTGCTCCTTCTGCTACTGTTAGGATCTCCAGGCTCCACCTCTTTCATTCAGCTTCCACCATTTCCTGCCCCTGTCCTTTAGGGGTGACAGGGGGCAGAAAAGGGCAAGGCATAACAGTCTGCACAACCTCTGGCATGTGGTCCCTGGCCACTCAGAAGTTGGGTGGCCCTGATTTACAGCGGTGACCATCTCAACATGAAAAGATAATATCAGCTACATGGAGGCAGCTTTATCCTTAGAGAGCAGGGTTGGAGACAAGTTTCTGGGCAGCTGAGTACCTTATTACACCTGTTCTGGGCATACATGAAGAACTTCAGTCTCCATTAACAACAATGTCTTCTGACAAGCACTAAATGGCCTAACTTTCAAAGTTACTGAGCATGTGAGGCACTGCAGTGACTTTGGCAAGAATTGCTGGTAGCCAGCATTTCTGGGAAAAAGGCCAAAATTCTGTCCAAGTTAGTTAAACGCGCGTTACAGGACCTGCAGGTAGCACTGCCTAGGGTTAAGTTTGTTTGACAGTTATAAATCCGGTTTTCAGTTGTTTAAAATTGTATTAAAGTTTAACCATTTGGACTGATACCTTCATCATGCCAGATATCTCTGCATTTTTATCAGTTTCAGCTGCAGCAGTTTAAGACTTAAGACAACTTGGCAAATCATTTTCTTGTAAAACAAAACAGTTTCATGTAGAAGTTTCAGTACCACCATTCTTTAAAAACAGGATTGGGCAACCTATGGCACACGTGCTACCAGTAGCATGGACAGCCTGTGTGGGGCATACAGCAGATTGAGGAAGAGGCAAATAGCACAGCAGCAATAGGGCAAAAAGCAGGTAACAGGGCAGCAGAACAGGCAAGGAACAGAAACACAGGCAGCAGACTGGGTCAGGGAAAGGATTGGAGTGGCACGCTGGCCAAAAAGGTGGCCCTCCCTGCTTTAAAGCAAGGGCTTGAAAATTAGTTGGGGTTATTTGTCTAATCCCAAGGATGCCTCTGTGAAAAAAAATGGGTCTTGTAAGAGGTCTCATACAACAGCAGAGACTTGGTACCAATGGAACTTTAGGTGCCAAATAACAAGCGTGTTTCTTCCCATTGTGACCCACATCTTGAGAGCCAGCCCAGTACTGCAGGGTCACCAAGAACTCCAACGCAATTGCTCCTCCCTGCAGCCAGGACCTGCCATGGGGTTGGACATTTTGGTGAGAAAAGGCAGACTGTTTCCTGAGCACTCCCTCCCAATACAGCTAAGGCAACAAGGCGGTCTCAGCCATAGTGGCATGTAGAGCGCTCAGGAAGATGGGAGGATACAAGGGGGAGTTGTTGGGAGGTTGGATAGGTGCACAGTAGGATGGGACTGGAACAGGTTGACAGAATGGGCAGAAAGGTCCATAATAGAATATGCTCCTTTCCAGAAAGTGGAAATGTCCCCAAGAAACTCAGGTGTCTACAGTCCCGTCAGGGAAAATCTGTGAAATGGACTGCCAGATTATGCATCTCCTTCTCTCCTCATGGCAATTAACAACCTACTACTTCTACCAGTAAGTGTAGATGGTGGGTTGTATTCAGTGACTGAATCAAGGTAGTTGTAACGAGACTTCTCTCTAGTTCCCTGTAACAGGGGGCTTTCTTGGGGCCAGTTTGCCATTGGCCCACCCACCTGTTTCTGGGCCAACCACCTACCTCCTCACCTGCCACTCATTGTTTCTTAATTGGTTCTAATAAGGCAGGAGGCTGCCCATTCTTGCCCCAATGCCAGGGGGCACTATCTGCAGCTCCATTCCCCTACATTGCAGCCCAAGGCTCTCAGATGGCATCCAGGTGGCAATGCTCCCAGCCTACAGCCAGACGTAAGACGCACACATTCATACCACCCTCCTCTCACTAGGGCCCCTCACAGTCCACCCCCTCTCCCAGGGTCTCTTCCACACAACAACTTATACTACCATGCTCCCTCAGAGCAAGCCCCTTCAGCCATAGGCTTTACCTAGCACACACCTTGGGTGGCAGACATACCATCTTTTGGGCCTCTCTTGTGACCCTCACTGGGGTAGTGGCTAGCCAATTACCCAACCATGGCCACACTTGCCCTGGCCTCTCCCAGGGCAGCTCTATACACACTAACATACTGGGGCTTAGATGGCTATGCCTGGCCCCCTTGTACCCACAGTATTGTGGGGGTCTAGGGGTTAAGGCACCCCAACCCACCTTCTACCAGGGTAGTAACTGGTCTGGTATTTTCCCACATCACTAGGAGCCCCACCAGGCTACCCACTCCCAGCAGGGTGTAGTTTTAGGTTATGCCCAGGAGCCACCAAACCACCCCCCTTAAGTGCCTGCTCTTACCTCTAAGATGTTTTGTATAGCCTTTCAACCAGGCAGTGCTTTTGCCTGATCTGCCAGCAGTGAACTGCTCTGTTTATATAGGCAGCCAGAGTTCTAAAATGGCTGCCGCAATCAAGCACCTGCTGGCTGTTTGGCTCAGCCCTTAAAGTGGCAGACACCAGCAGTGCCCTGCCACATCCCCTCTGCCTTATTTATTGCAGAAGTTGTAAGGTTTGTAATTAAAGCAGGGTTCTCCAGGAAGAGGAAGGGCAAGGTTTGTATAGGATTGAATAAAGGCTGGGGCTGTGCTTCAGCAAGGAAGATAACAAAAGTTTAGTAATTTTACCCATTTTGAATTGAGCAATGGTCTTTAGAGGGAATCATCTGATTGGAGATTCATAATATGTATAAAAATGTTGCCTAAAAAAATGCTGGCCTCTCTTAACTTTTAGGTGTTTGACTTTTATAAAAGTATTAAAAAATACTGATAGTGCAAAGATGTATATATTTTGTGGTATGTGTGGACGATGATGAACGGGGAAAATCATTGAGTTATGAAGTGAAAGAAGCAGCAAAGAATATTTCAAAGCATATTGTCATCTTATTTTGCTGCTGTATTTTTAATTTAGTTTTACTTGGATTTTACTTTGATAACTATACCATGGTGTATTTTTGTAAGAATAATACCTCACTACAAATCTGTTAAACCCTTATTAATTGGGACTATGGGGGATTACTTATGTAAGGGGAAAAGATTTCAGTTTTTATTTCTAGCGAGGTGCGAATTAGTAGGCTCTGTTGTGCAAGTTTCTTGAACTATTACTCGAGGCTTCTGACTAGCAAGCATAACAGTTTTACAGTTGTGATTAAGACATCGGCAATACTGTATAGATAAAACATAACATTAAAGTTTACCTAGAGCATAACAGTCCATGATACCAAATACCTGCTGACAGATTCCTAAGTATCTCAAGCCACTGACTAGATGCTCTAGTACCCAAGGTGCAGAATTTTACATGACTTGATAGCAAAAGGTCAGTTTCAAACACAATCATTCCCTTGAAACGCACTTAGTTTCTAATTAGAGATTTAAATCCCACCATTGTAGCCCTCTGTAGGTTTGAAAAGCAGTTTTGAAAGTTGACCCTGGACTATAGGAATGGCAACTCATTCTCCACTAGATCTGCCCAGTGTATGTATTCCATCACTTTATCTGCTACATCAGAAGTATGAACAAGTTTCTGTAGTCTAAGCTTTGTAGAGCCCTTACAGGTATTGAAATGATCTGTATTCTATTCCTTGTGCATCAGCAGATATGTTTAAGTAAATTACAAAGTCAGTTATACCTGTGCAGATGTACTGACAGTGGGGTTGTACAGATGTCACTGAGAGCGTAATTTAGCTTAGCAACTTTTTATTTTCATGCGCTGAGCATGTTTGCTAAGGATTTAGTGAGAAACTTGAAACCTTAGGAATTCTTTAAGCATAGAATCATGGTTTCTTAGAATAAATTATTTGGTCTTTACATTCAAGGAAGAAAAAGGTGTTAGTCTTAGGTAAAACTATGTTGTTTGGAACTTTATTTTGAGTGAAATAAGATATTAAATAGAATGATAGCCTTTCAGACTATTTTTATTTTCTTTTGGCATTGAAACATACTTTGTGATTGTTATGCCCAGTGTTTGCTAGATTGAGAATAATGATAAAAGTTTAAAAAAACTTGTGACAAAATAACATTGAGGTTTCCTTTTCATTTTTTCAGTGAAAGATTTCCAAATTTTGATTTTAATTCTCATTACTTTGAATGAACATCCCTGACCACATTAATTAATCAAGTCATGCTCAACTTTTTTGTTTCAGTTTTTGATTGCTTCATCAATACGGTGCAACATAAAATAAGAGTTTCCTTTCAGAAGGAAAGATGCAATGATAGTGGGGATTCTAATGGCACATTATAGACAGATTGAGCTAAATTAGTGCAAGTGTGTGTGTGCAGCCTGCATTTTAGTCTGTTAATCTTAGAAGCTACAGGAGTCTGTGTGCTTTCAGGCTGGATCTGCTCTCCCCTGCCCCCCTTCTCAGATTTGTGAAATGACTTGAGA
Source organism: Alligator sinensis (assembly GCF_000455745.1). Classification (NCBI taxonomy): domain Eukaryota; kingdom Metazoa; phylum Chordata; order Crocodylia; family Alligatoridae; genus Alligator; species Alligator sinensis. The sequence goes on along the minus strand of NW_005842212.1, from coordinate 768,774 downwards.
AAGGGTTACTTTGGTTTGAAGAGTTGGAAATAACATGGAGTAAATGGGTCATGCCACATAAAAGACAGAATACCGCCAGAATAAGATAGTATTTTTATCAAATGGAATAGTATAACATAATTGTTCTTTTCCATTCTTATTTGAACAGGAATGTCCAAGGAACATAAAACCCCAAGGAAAAGTACGATCCACCTGATCCACGGAGGATGTACACAATTATGTCCTCAGAAGAAGCAGCGAATGGAAAGAAATCACATTGGGCGGAGTTGGAAATAAGTGGTAAGAAATGGATAGATGTGTGGTTATTGAAAGCTAAAGAAATGAAGATTTGGGTTAATTTTAGTACATTATTCTAAAAGCAAATGCTTTATATTTGCATATTCAAGCTCTGGTAAATTGTTGGATAGCGTGAATCAGACCATACATTCAAAGACACTGTATGAACAATCTCTTCTGGTTTATAGAGTAACTTCTAATGATGCTACATAAATAATATTTAAATCCTATACTGTACACTTTTAAATGTTTCCAGGAAGAATATAGGAGCTCTTTTCTTATCTTGGGTAAATTAGGAGCAAATTGCATTCTCCCAGGGTATGGGAGTTCTGGAAAAGACTGCAAGGATCACCTTATGGCGTTTCCAGCTAAGCATCCTGTAAAAAGAAGGGCTTATGGAGCAAACAGCAGGATTGGATCTCTTGGTCCTGGAGAGTCTGCCCCTCCATGCTGTCAGTCTGGCCTTGCTTCAGGAGCTACATTCTCTCTGTATGCACAGAATTCCCTTTTCTGAGGTCACAGATAACCCAGTTAAATGTTGTTGCCAGGCATGGATATATGCTTGGACATCTGCCACCAATGTACAGGAAAATGCATTAAACAACGGCCCTATCCCTTCCTGCTTAATCCCACCGTATCCCAGTTCCTGCCAAGCATGCCATGTGCTGTTTTCTGTGTGCTGAAGAGGCGGGGACAGTGCTGTAGATATGGTATTTTTTTGTTTGCTTGTTTCCCGAGCCAGGATTTCCCTTTTACTCACAGTTTTTCTTGGTAGAAGTCTACAAAACAAAGTGTGGTGGATTATTAATTTGTGTTAAGAAACTTAAAGTCTTTTGAAGAACCGTTGACGAGCATTAGAGGAATAGTAGTATTCTTTGAGACTTGTACCTTGATACCCTGCAACAGAAAACACTCACATTCTAGCCCAGTAATAAAACTCTTATTTTGGCAGAAATATTCAGGAAAATTGCTCAAGTCAAGCACAAAAGGCATAAATGTTCTGAAATTATTCTGGTGAAATTAAACAACTCTTATTTATAGGCTTTGTTATATTGATTCTTGGATAAAGAAATACCATATTTACTCAAAATCGGGATGCAATCAATCCCTCCTCCCCGTCCCGCCAAACAGCCTTGGGATGGTGGAGGGTGAGCCTTGTCTTAGATTCAGCTATCGGCTCAGGGCAGGCAGTGATTCAGTTCTGGCTTTGGTCCCAGGCTCAGAGCCAAAGTTGGAGCTGAGCTGCTGCCTGCCTTGTGCCAGGGTGGCTCTGGCAGGGGAGTGTGAGGACGCCCTATCCCTGTCCTCATGAGCAAGAGTGGTGCTTTTTTAATATAATATTACCGTTATTTAATTTATATTGGATAACATTGAAGAGAGTTTAACACAGGGGTTCATACAGGCTGCAAAAAGTCTGTAATGTGGCAGTAAGCTTATTTTGCTCTGACGTGATGATTTTCTGATTTTCCTGTAGTGTCCTCAGTAGAGTTTAAATGGAGGGTGGTGAGTCGCCTTGCAAAAGAAATTTCTCCAGTGATCAGCTTATGACACTTCTAGTTCCTAGCACACTGGCATGCAGCTTTGTTGACTCTTCTTAAGAGCAAATACATTAATATCCTTCCTTTTGCACAACCACACTCAAGGCGTGGTTTTTGAGGTTATGGCAGAAGCCAATACAATTTAACAACCCCCGTTCTCAAGCTACTAGCCTTTTAGTCATGCCCAAACAACACTTATGAACGCCAGAGGAAGTGTCTAAATCTTCTTGGCTAGATTAGTAGAATGAAACAAAGCCTTTTAATTTAGAAGATTGTGTGCAAACAAGGGGAGTCCCTAGACAATAATTTTTTTTCACCCCAAAGCAAGTTACCCTGAAATTGAAGATATCAAAGAAAAGTGCAGTTTTTCAATTGAAATACATTTTTAAAATACCAAGTCTTTGTTCATGTAAAATCTGTATGTTGCTTTATACAGTATTTTTAGGAAGGAGAAGAATTCCCAAGACCAATTTTGGCCTTGGAAGGGCCTAAGTGTGTTAGGCAAGGTAACGTAAAGGGAAGTTTTTTTTAGTTATCAGAATGGTATGAAATAAAATACCTTCTCCTAGAAAATCTTCCTTTTTACTCACGATTCAGAAAATTTTAAAGGCCACCTAGAACAGATGTTGTTATAGAATATGTATTGATGTCGAAACTACATGTTTAAACTGTTCTGAGTTCTTTGTATTTTCCTGGTGTATTTGTGACTCTTTCTTTCTCTTACAGGAAAAGTAAGAAGCTTGAGTTCATCGTTGTGGTCGCTGACCCATTTGACAGCTTTGCATCTCAGTGACAATTCCTTATCCCGTATTCCTTCAGACATTGCCAAGCTTCACAATCTGGTATACTTGGACCTGTCCTCTAATAAAATCCGCAGTTTACCAGCAGAGCTCGGAAACATGGTGTCACTCAGGTATGTAAATTAAATTTCACATTCATCTGTGGTCCTGGCAGGAACCAGTCTCCTGTCTTGGCACAGTTTTCTATTGCAGCTAACAAAAAGCCAATGTATATTTTTTCCTAGATGTTGGAATAGTCCTTCACAGCCCTAGTAGTGCCTTTATTGTTGCCCTGATCCTCAGTTCCTTTGTGCAGCTGTATACAGTAACCTTTAGGAGACCTGAATGTGCACACTTTGCATACCTCTCCCAAGTTAGGTTTATGCACACAATCCCCCAGACATATATCCCTAAGTCCTTACACAGGCTGTCATCTCAAAGAGCCTTTGACTCCCAAAGAGATTGCTGGAGAGGTGGTTCTTTATTCATGGTAAAGGGAAAAGACTGTTTCCAAATAATTTTATTTTAAAAAATCATCTCTATTTCTTCATCTTTCGTAGACATACTTAGTGTAGTAACTTATTAGTTTAGGCTTACAATTGTATGACATATGAGTCTTTCATAACAACAATATCTTTTTTTCCCCTTGCTATTCATGTACTTATATTTCTATACAGATCAAAATATTCTATAATAGGGGTGCAAGATTTTTTTTCCCTCTGCTTTGCAACTTCTAGAAGAATTACAAGGCTGGGGTGAAATTAGTTACTATTAACATTTACATTTGAAAATGGTTGTCTTCAGTGTTATAGTTATTTGGGGTATAATTGGGCCTACAATGTTTCACCTAGTTTGCAGAGTCCTTTTTTCTATAAGATGGACCTCAGTGAAGAGGTTATTGTATAGTTAACAACACTTGACTCCCTGATGTTCAAGGCCATGGCTAATTTTGTGAAACCTAAGAACGTCTCGATGTCATGGAAACTTAATTTTTTTTTATAAAAGCTGCGGTGGCAGTCAAGTTATTTAATGATATACCTTAGTTTGGGTGACAGACCATCTCTCATTTTGAAATATTTACAATTACATTTCCCCTAGTGTTGGAAATAACCACTTCCATGGAAGGGTTAAATTAATTGTTTAAAATTGACTGTGATGGATCAATAAATTAAAAAGAAGTTAGTCTTAAAAATATTTTCCTGTGATCCCTCATTAGTGGTGGGAATTGTATCCAAGTACATCATTTCCCCTCCTCCACCCTCAAAAAAAAAAAAAAAAAAAAAAAGCTCAGTAGTTGTCTTGTTCAGAAAATGTTTATACAGTGTTACCTTCTCCATCATCATTCCAATAACGTTCACTAATAGTCATTTTCTTCCCTTGCTTTCTTGGTTATTCAGGCATCATTAACTTACAATGTTAAGCTTACGGAAACATTCTCAAGTTCATCTGTTCTCTTTTCTTTTCATAACGCTTTTTCCTTTTAAAAGTGTTGAGTATACTTGGTGTTCATGAAAGTGAGGTAAGATAGCATTACTCAGAGACATGAATAGTAGAATAAATATTGTACAAAGTTCCCTAACACTTCCTGATTCACTTTGGTTCTGAATATACAGAACTTCAGCTATTGCAATTTTAAGCCTTTTCTGAGCAGAGGATGTTAAATCTTGTTATGGCTATGAAATGTGCACTGAATACCTAGGATCAAACCATCAAGCAAGTTTGTGACATGAATATAATATTTGAATCCAGGACTCCAGACATGAAAGGCTAGTGCATTAACCCACTGCACTCTCTCTGTCCTCAGTAATTGCAGCTGATCCATGATTTCTTTTCACTGGGGTGAAAGTGAAGAAAAATCCGTAAGTGCATCCTGCGTGGTAGCGCTCTGCAGGTCTCAGTCGCATGGTAGTTTTGTGTTTCCTGCTGGCTCTTACTGCAGACACTCCCCATAGGTTGTGGCATAATTTCTAGACTAACAGGGTAACTTCAGCATTGAATATGGCTAATATCATGGACCCCAGAGATAGTGTGTACTGACATACCCTAGAATAATCTTAGATTCAGTAATAGGCCTTTCAACTTCCATGTCTAGGAAATCTTTTTAATAAAGAGGCATTTTTAGTCTCTAAGCCTGAGGCTCCCTTTATCTCCCTAAATTATGTCCCTTTCTACTAAATTGTAGGAAAAGATACTCTGATAACTTTGGGAGAAAATAAATCAGCTTTGTGTAATGGGAAATGATCTGGTTCTAGTCTCTGGAAAGATGTGGGGGTGGAGAAATTATCACAGTATTTTTCTAACTCAACTGGGGAGAGTTTATGCAGTTCAGCTTTCAATGCAGAGTCTTTTGAGATGCTTGGATAAGCTAATAGGTCTTGTCTGGATCCTTTCTGTTGCTTACAAGGAGGGAGCTCTTTGAAGGCAGAGAACATTAGACTAAACGGAGCTGTCCTTACGCAGTCTGAAGTGGGGAGAAGACACAGTAATACCTTCTGCTATGCCACTCCAAATTCAGTGTTTTTCCTCATTAAGAATTTGAGAGCTATATATTTTAATCATAAAACTGTAACCTAGGTGAACACCTTGAACCAAGATCTCACCCATCCTTTTATAGTTTAGCAATACTCTCAAATGCTGTTAGACATGAAGTCATCTTCATAAAGAACAATCCATTTCTCATCTTTTAGACTCGCACACAGTATCATCCCCCACAGCGTGGTACAGTTGACACCTGTTAGCAACATGCCCGTGCCATGTTGCTTAAGTTCTGTAGCTGTTTTGGGGAATGTCTGAATACGTGGTATGGAAATTGTTCCAAGGGGAAATGCTGCTGGTAAGCAGTTGTTGCTCTTACCAGGTGTTGCAAACAAGCATCAACACTGGTAATTTTAAATCTTTAGTGGGCTGAGAATAGTGAGAAGCTGGTATGCTGCTATTCACAGTAGGTATTGCAGTTTGAAAAACTATGAATGAAGCAGGTGGATTGGTGGCTTTCTTCCTAAAATGTCTACTTTTATCTTTGTTCTTTTCATGTTTACTAGGAAAGGCTGGGAAACCGTAATCTGACAACCAGATGGGTAGCTCTCCCTAAAGGGTTTTAGGGTGATCAGTCATAAAAACCTGCTTCTATGGGCTCTTAGTGATATCTCGACATATTCGGTAAAGTTGACATCTTCATTGAAAATAGGATATCAGCAACACATTCCACAGGAATGGAAAAAGGAGTCTTCATTTATGTGTGTGTATTCCAGCCAACTTAATCAGGAGAATTACAAAAAGAAATATGTTCTAGCTACCATAAATTATGTCTTGAAGAAATCTAAAATGAACTATTTCAAACCTTGATGTACTTGAATACTTCCTGCAGTTATTGTACCCCACATCTTTAGCACTTTGAGGGATCTGCAAGCAGCGGAAGATTTTAACCATTATACCTAAACTGGACCATCACAAAAGGCTTGCTAACAAGTCTATAGTTTCTCCGGACCTCAGGACATAACTCTCCCCGCATTTGTTACTCCTAAGTTAAAAAGTATACACTCTTCTACCAGTAAGACTGTGAAATAAATAATGAAATATCACTCTTTGTAGACCAAAGAGATTTCATTAATAACAGTCAGGAACACAAACATTTTTGCAGTGGTATGTCAGCTCATGCCTAACTTTTGTTGACAAAGTAATGGAAATATTTGGTAAAGAATAGTTAATTGGCAGATGTTAGTTTTCTGGGACATATTCAGTCTCTCCTTTCTGTATGTAACATACAGATGATGATTCGTGGCCAGTAAGCCAGTGCTCACCAGGACACTTAACCAAGAAAGATTTAGCAGCGCACTAACATGGTAGTATACTAGTACTGTTATGGCACTGGGCATTTTTGTTTGTTTGTGTACTTGGCTATAATCTTGTTCCCTTATTTGGTCTTTAATCATAGCTGAACCATTTGTGGTCCAGATTGTCAGAACTGTTATTGCTTCATTACATGTAGTGATTTAATGCTTTAATTACTGTTAACTTTTTAAAAAGCTCTTGACTAAGTTGGACTCGCCAACAAGCTACTTCCTGCTCTGTATTTCAAACTTAATGTGCCTTTTTTGTGAATACAGCAGGATGTCCCTAATCTTTGCTGACTGTTTAGTCTTCCAGTTTTTCAGAATTGTGGCGTGCTAGTACACTTTGTCTTTCTTGTAGCTGAACTACTTCAGCTGTAAACTATTGATCATAAATACTGCTTTACTTCTGACTTTTTTTGTGATTTCTTATTTTGTGTACAGGGAACTCCATTTAAATAACAACCTGTTACGAGTTTTACCTTTCGAGCTGGGAAAACTGTTCCAGTTACAGACGTTGGGTCTGAAAGGTTTGCCTTTTTTTTTTTTTTTCTTCCTTTTCAGCTACTAATAATTAGTGTTTGATCTTGTTCCTGAGCTACAACTATTTCAAGGTGCTAATTCATAAAATATGACTGAGTAGCAACTCTTGGCATTAGCATATCCTCTTCTTAAACATCTTGATAATTAATGTTGCTGAATTAAAAAAGAATGAAAACTACCTCAGAGAAATTCTGCTTAATTTCCACAGTGAAGAATTGGGAGGGAGGATTTGGAGAGGTAAAGGGATGAGGTTTAAGTTAACTTTCTGTCGCTTGCTTGGGAGATGGATATAGTTCTGGGTTTGTTTGGTGGTGGTGTTTTTTATTCTCTTAAATCTGGCCTAAGTGAACTTTCCTTGAAGGTATGGAACTCTTCATCTCAAACAGGATTAGTTGGGTACCTAGTTAAAATTTTGTATAGCATCATACTGTGCGTTCCGTGCACAGAGCTGCTGACTTCAGTGAAAGGTCTACGCTGTCAGGAACGTTGTATTATGTGATGCCTACAAATGGCCTTAAATCTCGTAAGTCAAATGTTAATATATTTGACTGGACACTAACCTCTACTGTTTTTGTAAACTTCAGACCCTTGTTATACGTGGAGCCCCATTTAATTAAACAACCTAGATTTCCTACTAGATTGGCCCAAAGAGACCATATTCTGGTCTTTAAGTATTGAGCAGAGTCACATTTGGCTCCCTCCTGGAGAAGTGCAGGCAAACAGCTGAATCAGCTGTCTCACCCATCACCAATGCATGATGAGGCACAAGGCATGACAGAGCAAAACTTTCCGAACTCAAATGCAAGAGATAATTTAGTTTAGTAGGACTACTTCCATGTCTAAATGTTTGCAGGCTTTGAAACTGGGATTTTTTTTTTGAAACTGAAAAAGGAGTTCTCAGTGTTCTGTGCTTGTAAATTAAAAAAAAAAAGTCTTAAATCCCTCCCCACCCCCACACTCCTCCATATATTCATCATTGTTCCAATTTAATTTTATTTTCTGTATTTCTGTAACCATGTTTGCAGGAAATCCACTTACACAGGATATTCTGAACCTCTATCAGGAACCAGATGGAACACGAAGGCTACTGAATTATTTGCTTGATAATTTGGCAGGTACTGCAAAAAGAAGTAAGTGGTCATTCCTAAAACATTTATTTGTGCCATTTTAAATAAACGTGACTATTTCACTTTATATTTTCTCTCTTTCTCAAAATGTTCCAATAGTTTCAACAGAACAGCCACCTCCAAGATCTTGGATTATGTTGCAAGAACCAGACCGAACAAGACCAACAGGTAGCATTGCAATAGCACTTAAGGTTTTTTTTTTCTTTCCTTATCTCTAAAGTAATTCAGGCTTTCCTTCTGCTAAAGAATCTCTTGATAACTTAAAGTGAAGCAAACCATACTAATTGATAACGAACGGCATAGGCATTCCT
>NW_005842212.1:709214-760322 GCF_000455745.1 Alligator sinensis | reverse complement strand
CAAGCTCATATTTGCCTTTATTTTATAAGTGGAATATTCTCTCTAAACTGAAGTAGGATCTAAATGTCTTAAAGTAGCTAATCAACTGAAAATATTTTAATTAAATATTTAAAGAATCAAGGAGAGTCGGGGAAAGACCCTTCACTAGGTATAGCATTAAAGAAATTACTTTCTTATTACAGACTATATATGGTCTCTTATAACCAGATGTGGGAACTTGCAAATTTATTGGGATATTTAATGTGTAAATTACAAATATTATAATTTGGTTAACTTGTATTTTGCAAATCAGTAGACCAAGGGTATATTTTAAACCCTTAAAAGAAACTGTAGCTTTAGTCCTTGATATTTGTAAAAATGGATGCTGTCTTCATTTTATATTCTCCTCCTATCCAGAGAAGTTTGTATGTAAAGCTTACTGCCTGGAAACTGGCATATGTCAGAGCAGTACTGTTATGACAGAGAAATGGTCTTTTGGTTCTGTAACAATTCCCCACCCAGTTTTAATTTTCCCACTTCACTCTGGTTCTGGGCTTTACTACAGGTAGTACTTATGTTGCCATTGTCCTGTTAGCTTTTAGTATGGTGGTCAGTCTTTCAGGACAGCTTCCTTGATTAAGGGAAGCTTGTGCTAGGTTAAGAACCAGGCCAGAACTAGCAACAGAGTGTCTGCGTGAATATAGCCTCTTCCCAGCTGGGAACCTCTTTGTCCTCTCTTCTTCATAACATAAGATCCCATGCCCTGTCCCATATGAGGGTCAGGTAAGCAACTTGAATTGGAACCTCTCCAGCAAGAAAGATGCTGAAAGATGGTAGACTGGTATGGAAAAAGCTGCTTGCATGGGTGAGCAGTCCTTCTGGATGCGGGGGTTAAGGAGCTAGAGATCTTAAATTGAAGGAAAGAAGAGTGGAGACTAGGATTAAAGGAGGGCATGATGAGAAAAAAGGTGGGAGCCGGTCCCCCATTGTAGAATTGGACACAAGTATAAGGGCATGGAGGTTAAGCTAAGTGCATATAAGAAAGTACTGTGTTTAGAGGGCAGAGTGTATTTAAAAATACCTCATGCTTGATGCAACGACAATATAGCTTTCTAAATACCTCAGAAATAGTCTACCCCCTAATCCTTTGTTTATGGGGTGTTTTGTTTGCCTATCACATAAGCTACTTGGTCTTTTGCTGGAGAACTTGTCATGATCTTTGAAATACCTGAATAATAAAGTCATCACAGTTTCTCCTCACCTACTCAGAGTAAGCAAGAAGAGCTGCAGCTAAAGTTTGGCTTCTCTGTGACTGCTATTTTCCAGCAAAGTGCCAAGAAAAGGTCTAATAGCTTGTGTATAGGGCTGCTTTAAAAAAAAAAGTCTTTTATTTTTCCTATATAATGCAGGAGAAGGCAAGCAATCTTATATTTTTGATTTGCGTTTAACATTTTAATTAATTCCTCTTTTACCTCTTACACACTACGTTAGAGTTCTTCATGATCATTTAATCTTACTGACTGTTGTTTGTGGCCTTGAACATGTATCCGGCACCTCTTTTCATGACCTTCTTGTTACTTCTCTCTGTCCTTAATCTTTTTGCCCTTCTCTCCCATCCCCCATTGGTAGGTCCACTCAGGCAACCTTTAGCATGGACTCATTCCCCAAGTTTTGCTTTCTCTTCTCATGCTTACGCTGGCAGATATCCTGTCTTGCTCAACTAAATTTATTGTCTCCTTCCACTTTGTCATTTTCCAAATAGAAGAACTCCCATATTTTTTAACCCCCCACCTACAGTCCCAGTTGCTGTATCACCAGCCTCCTGCCTCCTCCTTCTCCATCTCTCTTAAGCTGCTGTAGTACAGAGGTTGCTACTTCTCATGCTGACCAGTGTTGTCCCATTGTTTCCCCGTGTGCTTCTCTTTTTGTCTTATACTTCAGTTGTAAGTTTTTTGGGTCTATTCTTTTTTCCCCCTTTTCTTAAAGAGAGCTTTAATAGATTTAATCTTTTAAAAAAAAAATCATTTGAATAAGTTTTTAAAAGTAAAGTTCCTTTGTCTCTTAGTCACTAATTTATATTGGTCATACGTGGACCGTCTTTTAGACTTATACCATAAGAAATTTTATAGGCCCAAGTCTGTAGGGTTCTTTCATTTTAGAAAGAGCATTTGATGCATTTTTCCACAGGGGAAACTGTTAACTTCTGTATTTTAGTTTAAGTTAAGCAGAAAATTGATAAAAACTGTTGAAGAAAAGAGCAAATAATGTAATTGTACACTTTATTAAAATTTATTCCGTGTGTAAGTAAAATTATTGTTCTGCAGCCTTGTTTTCTGTCATGTGTTACAACGTACTTTGTGATAAATATGCTACCCGGCAGTTATATGGCTATTGTCCATCATGGGCACTGAACTGGGAATACAGAAAAAAAGCCATTATGCAGGAAATTTTGAGCTGCAATGCTGACATCATAAGTCTTCAGGTAAAAGATAGCTTTTTTCCTCTTGCATCCACATGTATTGGTATTGACTCTCATAATTTAAGTTCACTTTAAGTAAATGTTATGTTTTAAAGTCCTCTTTAAAACAAAGCAATATAAATTAATTTAGAATGTTGTTATTCATTGCTTGACATCAAAAGCATGCTTTAACAACCTGCACTGATGGAGTGCTAACCAGCAATTGCTGATCAAAGGCATATATTGAAGTGTGTACATAAATGAGAGAGAGTGGTGGCAGTTTCAAATGAGACATGAGATAATCATAACTCTGGGGATTATAGAAATTTAATTTGCCTTTACAAAATAGCAGTATAATTATCTCCTACATACATTCCCTAGTGTATCTATTTTCTTAAAGCTAGTTTGGAGGTGATTTACAGTTATTTCTGCAGTATTTAACCTCTAGAAGGAAACACTGGTCGTCTGTATTCTGGAAGTGCTAAGTTAATGCTGTGTGCTGTTTTGTAACTTTACAGGAAGTTGAAACCGAACAGTACTACAGTTTTTTTCTAGTAGAACTGAAAGAGCGTGGCTATAATGGGTTCTTCAGTCCAAAATCTAGAGCCAGGACAATGTCAGAACAAGAAAGAAAACATGTTGATGGTTGTGCAATATTTTTCAAAACAGAAAAGTAAGTGGTATATCATAAAAGTTTGTCATTTCCTGTATCCTGTCTCAGTTTCTTTGGTCTGACCAAAGAAGCTGTGAAGACGTGTCCGGATGACAATTTCATGTTATGGTGTCATAGGGAACATGTGCAGAATGTATGCTCTTGGTGTTGTGCTCTTAAGTCAGTCACTTTTGTATATATGCTTCCTTTCATGACTCTTGTGTTGTGTGTAAAATATTCCTACCTCTAAAAGGAATAGTCTACATCAGAAGCATCATGTTGGACAGCTCGTCTGAAAAATGCCCATATTAACCATGGTCTTGTAATGCTTTGTACTGTACAAGAAGAATGCAATGAAATATAAGCCTCATTGCAGAGATCCCAGCAAAGACCCTCTAGAAAATCTGTGTGAACTGGGTTAGTAGATAAAAGGACTGAGCCTGATCATTTTTTGAGAAGGATGAGGCCCCTGTCCTATATTTTTCTTTTCATAGAATCATAAAAAATGAGGGTTGGAAGGGATCCCAGAAGGTCATCTAGTCCAGCCCCCTGCTCAAAGCAGAACCATCCCCAACTAGATCATCCTAGCAAATTATTTCCTAAATATAAGCCTAAATGTTGACACCTTTTAAGTAGTGGTGATGCGTAGGGAGTGCTGAGTGTGCTGGTACACCCTCTGACAGCGGCGTTCCTGGGCAGGCCAGAGCGCTAGTGCCCCCACCCCGAGAGCGCCAGGCGGGGAGTGCGCCAGGAGAAGTGTTCCCCCCACGGCCAATCCCTCTGAGCCGGAAGTGCCAGTGGCACAACATCCCCCCAGCCCCGTCTGTGGGATAGGCCGCAGAGGGACCCAGTCACTGACTGTCTGCTGGGGGGGCAAGTGCCACCCCTCCCCACTCAGGAGGCACCAGTTGCCCATGCCTTTAAGGGACTTCATTTTCAGAAAATTGGTACAGTTCAATGCTTTCTGAAACTCGGGGGTTCTCTTAACAGGTCTGGAATAAAACACCTAAAATTGAGGTATCTAAAATTGTCAATCACTTTTGAAGATTTAGACCATACTTAGACAAGTAAATTCTGCATCTGTAAAGTATTGAGTGCCCTGGTCTAAGTCCTGATATTTTTTTGTTTGTTTTTTAAATAAGAGTTTTTCTATGTTTTATCATTTCCACAGATAGCTTCAAATGCCAACTGTAATACCCTCCAACATATTAACAAGTGTTTTATCCTAGTTCAAATTGATGTGTATAGTAGCACAAGAGAGGCAAAAGATTTTATTATACCATATATTTTTCCAAAACTCTTAAAGAATGTGGGGGGAATCAACAAGAGCCATTTCCGCGCAGTGATCCCTGGTAATGTCTGACGGCCAAGAGCTCCCAAATCGATGAAAATGCCAAAGCGCACACAGATAAAGATACGCATACCATTTTTGTTGTACGAAAGAAGAAAGAATGTGGAAAAACAAGGCTCTTTATTTTAAACTTGAAATTAGTAACATGGAGCACAGATAAAAATAGCTGGTGAAAACCTGTCTCCTATCTTCAGCTCAGCATTTTATAAAGGAATAATTTGACTGGCTAAGACTGCAGTAACTTAATATAATTACATTGAAGTCTTAATTGTCTGCTTAAGAAACTGTACAATGTTCTTTCAGATTCACTTTGGTTCAAAAACATACTGTTGAGTTTAATCAACTAGCTATGGCAAACTCAGAAGGGTCTGAAGCTATGCTGAACCGAGTCATGACAAAGGATAACATTGGAGTTGCTGTACTGCTAGAGTTGCGAAAGGAATTGATAGAAATGTCATGTAAGTCATCTTTTACCTTTTTTTTTTTTTTTTTTTAAATTGAACTACGTATTTTGCAGTCTACAATGCAACTTTTAAGTGAAATAGAAAATGAAAAAATAACATTCCAAAAATACACAGTACCTACCTGTCTACAGCTGTGTTGCATTTGGGAGCAATGTTAACTTCAGATAGGATTTGCAAATTTTTTTTGGAATAGCAACTGTTAAAACAACCTTTTTAAGATTTTTTTTTTTTTTTTTTTTTTTAAGTACCCTAGACACTAAAGATAGGGTACTTTAGGGATTATAAGGATACAGGAAACTTGCAGTATTCTTTCTTGAGTCTGTTGCATTTCAAAATAACTTTGAAAATATTGAACTATTCTTGTTTATCAAGGTGTGGTTGGTAGGTATCTTTCTGGAGAGGGTTAAGAATAATTGGAGATAAATGTGCATGATTTCTCAGTGTGATTTATATATAATCAGCTGTAGCGGCCTTTTTAAATATACAGGTTTTAATTGTACCATGCAAGTCTTGTTCATGGCCCTTCATCCCCTATGATCACATTAGTAGTCTTGGAAGTCGTTGTAGCTAATTCTCCCTATTGGCTGTACAGTGAGAGCTGAGTGATCCTCTTAATTTCTTGGCTGTGTTTACAAAGCACATTTAAGTGAGTGTCTTCTTTTCCCCTCAAACTTCATTTTTAAAGCTGATCAATTAAACTGGCTGATGCGGTCACATCTTTTAAAAACAAACAACAAATATCCTGCTTACAATACCAGGCAGTAGGGCATTAGCTTTACCTTTTGCAGGTACTGCAAATATAAATCTTTTATTTCTAATTTTAGCTGGAAAGCCACATCTTGGGATGGAGAAGCAGCTAGTTCTTGTAGCTAATGCACATATGCATTGGGATCCTGAGTATTCTGATGTGAAGCTGGTTCAGACTATGATGTTCCTCTCTGAGGTAAAGAACATTATTGATAAAGCCTCTCGTAGTCTGAAACCTGGTGTTTCGGGAGAACTTGGAACCATTCCACTTGTACTGTGTGCAGATCTCAATTCTCTGCCAGATTCTGGTAAGAACAGCAATATTTTACTTTTTAGACCTAATTATATAAGGGGTGTATGAAATGTGTCCATTGTTTTCCTATAAAAGAAACTCTTTAATTGTATAAGGAATAAGATGCTTGAGGTTCTAAGATACAAAAATAATAATGAATAATGGAACAGTGTTATCCCTCTTTCCAGTTAAATTGTGACTTTGTTGACCATTTTTTTTTTTTTTTTTGGTGTGAAGAACCAGTTTCAACGTAAACACAGTAAATTTACCATCCCAGAGGCAGCAACCTAAAGCATGCTGTGCTGCTCAATAGTGGTTGCTGCCTAAACCAGGAGCAGAGTAGCCACCTTCACATGGTTCTTGGATGGGCTAATTTTTACTGCTGAGTGACCAAGTAGCCTACTCTTACTCTGATTAGCCCAGCTGCACGGACATGACTACACTGCTTCTGGTTTTGAAAGCAAGTCTCCAAAGCAGAAGAGCATGCTTGAGAGGGTGCCTTTACCAGGGATGTTAAGTTTGCTATGTAGACATAGCTGTTGTGGGATTGTTGTTCTCTGGAGTGAAAATGCAAAAAAGATCTTAAAATATAGATCTAAAATACCAGAAATAATTGAAAGTTTACAGTCCAGGGATGAAGTATGCACTTCCTTCCCTGTGTAGCAGTCAGATGGAATGCAGCCTACTGGCTCCCTTCTGAATACAGTCCTCCCATGCTTCCTCTTTGTGGAGACTTTATGCAAGAATTTCCCCCACCGTTACTATTCCTTGTATGTGCTTTTGACAAATATTTCTCTGTTAGGTTAGAAATTTTTTTTCAGGCCTGACACTGAATTCCTCTGTTACAGATACAGGGTTCTCAACATGTCTTGAGATCCCACTTCCTTCAGAAGTAGCTTTGACACCAATTTACAATATGCAGAAATATGCACTTTTGAGGCCTTCAGCTTTAAAGCACCCCTTTAGACAAATGGCTCTACTATACATAGCTTTTAAATCCTAAAGTTTTGAGGAGAGATCAGAGTCCATCAAAACAGTTATCAGCCTTGGAGCAGAGTCCCAACTCTCCAGAGATGTGGACACTTGATGCCAGTTTGGTTTTGAAATAATATTACTGTTTTAATCTTTGGATTTGTTTTGTCTCTAGAAGTATCCTGGCCCTGGAGTAGGGTTGGGCTATGCTGGGTGAGGGGTTGCAATAGGACTAGCTTTGATAGACTGAAACTACTTCTACCCTTTGCTGATGGATTCAAGCATCTGCACCATTTTACTTTATTAGTCCATTTCTATCTGATAGATGCTTATCAGAAAGTTCCTATTTTTCTTGACCGATCCTTCTCTGTCTATGGGTTAGGCCTAACATACGTCATTTTTTAGTATTATAATATTTACATTGACTGTGCTCTAGGCATTTAATTTGGGGCTCATTTAAAGTATAGACTCGAGTGCGTGAAAACAGCAGTTCCTGTTCATGCAAACCTACTAACTAAATCTGTAAGTTAGTACCTTTTCTCATGTTCCTCTTAATAGGTGTTGTTGAGTACTTGAGCACTGGTGGCGTGGAAACAAATCATAAAGATTTTAAGGAACTGCGATACAATGAAAGTCTGACTAACTTCAGCTGTAATGGGAAAAATGGAACAACGAATGGAAGGATCACACATGGTTTCAAGTTGAAGAGTGCCTATGAGAATGGCCTAATGCCTTACACAAATTATACGTTTGACTTCAAGGTTAGAAATTTATCATTGTCTACAATATTTTGAAACCGTTTTCTGTCGCAGGGCTTAATACAAGTTTTCTTTAAATTGGTGTTCTAGGACAGGGGTGTTGGACTCAGAGCTCCTCAGGGGCCAGATCAGCACCCAGAAGCAGCGAGGCAAGCAGCATCAGGGGGCTGTTGCGGGTTAATACAGCTGTAGCTCACACCCATCCGCAGCAGGTTTCCATACCCCAGTTTTCTGTGGCAAGCCCTGTTCCCAGTCCCCCCCATCCCACTCCCAGTAGGAGTGCTGCAAACCAGATGCCGCTGTATCCAACTCACAGGCTGGATATTTGTCACCCGGCTCTAGAAAAATAAATTCTGCTGGCTTCTAATTCTTATGTAGGTAATGATTAGCTTAACAAATTTACAGTCACCCAGCAAACACTAATTCTTTCATCAGGCTGAAAATGAAAATTATGTTTGCCGTTTGCAAGGTAATACATTTATTCTGAGTCTCGACAGTTTATTTTTCCATGTAAAACAGATTTTGTACTTAGTATCTTTTAATAATCCCAATTAAATACAACTGAAGGAAAATAGCAGTTAAGCTGCTAACAGATTATATATAAATAGTTTACCACTTCTCTGCAGTT
Source organism: Alligator sinensis (assembly GCF_000455745.1). NCBI lineage: Eukaryota > Metazoa > Chordata > Crocodylia > Alligatoridae > Alligator > Alligator sinensis. Next base: position 752,021 of record NW_005842212.1, on the reverse strand, counting down.
GTTTCCCTCCCTGCTGTGTTGACAATTCTCGTGTAGCAACATTTCCTTTCTCAGGAAAAGCAAAGATGGTTCTCTTCCCCTCTTCAAATGTGGGGAAATGCGACTTATAGCCTTACGGTTGAGTGTGTTAGAAGGTTTTAAATTTCTCTGTCTTTGGAGAAGAGTTAATACCAAATACCTTTTTTAAACTACCCTACAAAAGAAAGAAATATGTGGTTAAGTATTTGGCCTAATGGCAGTTTCCTTACTTTGTTCTTAAACAATTCATGGACAAACTGTAAGAGTAACCAGTATCGTTTTAACTAATATTATTCCCTTATGTGGATTAAGAGAGCTATTTATAGGTAAAACTACAACCTTATAACCACTAAGAAACAAGAGGAATGGTTCTCTCAAGAACAAAAATACTTGCCTGTTATTGAACATAGTTCGATATTAGTGTTTTGACTCTAGTAAAAAGACCCTTGACAGCATTCTAAGCTTGTAAGCCCTCCATTCTGTAAAGAAGCTTCAAGTTTGGTACATGGATGGTGCCAAATCACTAGAAATGGTATTCAGTTGTGTTGAGAGCTAAATGTTGGCCACTAGAAGTCAAAAGGAGTCGTGTCATTGTCCAGGATTTAGCAGATGCAAAGTATCAGATGCAAAAAAAAAAAAAAAAAAAGACCCACAGGCAGCTTTGTGGTCTTGCAAAACAAAAGAGTAAGGTAAAAATAACGTCTTTGTGTTCAGCATACCTGTTGTGATGGCATCTTATTGCAAAAGAGCACTGTGAATGGAACATCTGTGGACAAGTGAATGGGCAGTGTCATTACAGAGATCTTAATCATAAGCCGTTCTCATCTTGCTGTTTAAAATATGTACTTCAAGAGGGAGGATGGCAAAAAGTCTTCCAGTGGCACCAGGGATTATCAGACATGTAGGGATTCTGAAGATGCTCATAAATAGTGGGTGAGAAAAATCTGAGATGAAATCCCTGCAAAGAAGAGGGATGACAGCAGAAGCAAAACACAGTCTTTTATGTAACCTTTCCATGACCCATCCTGCACAACTCATAACGCTGGCCAGAAAAGGAGAAGCAGAAGCAGCTTAGTAGCAGACTTGCCATAGGGAGGGAGTGGTATCACTTTCAAAATATTTCACTTCCAAAAAAACCAAAGTGGTTGAAAGAGTATCAATATTTGGTAGCTATTATGTATCTGTTCTAAAGTTTGGACTTTGGAAGTGTATTTGGCCAAAGAATGGTGTCCTGATTATGTTTTCTCCCCTTCTGTTTCAGGGTATTATTGACTACATCTTCTACTCTAAACCTCAGCTAAACATACTTGGCATTCTTGGACCTTTGGATCATCATTGGTTAATAGAGAACAATATAAGTGGATGTCCACATCCACTCATCCCTTCTGACCACTTCTCACTTTTTGCACAACTGGAGCTTTTGCTGCCTTTCCTGCCCCCGGTAAATGGAATCCATCTCCCAGGCAGGAGGTAGTCAAGTACATCTTAGAGGGTAACCTCAATCAAACTTGTAAAATTGTAAAATCTGAATATAGAGGAGTGAGGTATGGCCAACAGGGATTTTTTCTTAATGATCTTAATTTTAAATCTAATTATTTGATAAAGATATAGTAAAAGCCAGGTGCTATCAACAGACACAATTCTGAGCCCAATATACTTTGTATACTGTTAGACAGGGATTGGTGCATTTGCACCTTTCTTTAATTTGTAACAATTAATCTTCCTGTTTGTTCTATCCAACGTGACATTTTTCATGCCTTGAAATAGGGAATTATTAAACAATATATTCTCTTTGCACAGATATCTGTAGCACTACTTTTTTGAGGCCAGTAGTAACATCCGGAGAACATTCTTCCGTACTTCACTCCCTCCTTTTTCAGACTTGTTTGTAAAATACAGAATTTGAATTTAGCCTTTATTGATTGTATATGAACAACAGAAGACCTGATTTATGAGATTTTGTACTTTAAAAAAAATCAGATTTGGAAAATGATTGTATTGTAAACTAAGGCTAAATTTTTATGTTTTCATGTGTTATAAAGGCCAGCTTGTAAAAGAAGTTGCAACAGGTTTTCTCTGCTAATGATTTGCACTGTTAGGGTTTTGTTAGCCCTTTTGTACTACTTTTTATTTTCAATTGAGAACACTGCTTTTTAAACCTGAATCTGTAAAATGTTACAAATATAACTGAGTACATGCATTTCTGGTTTTCTGACTTAAAAACCTAAGTTCTTGCAGAACAGATAAGCTAAGCAGTGAACAATGAGTAGATCTGTGTGGACTGAAAACTATCATTGATGTGTATTCATCTAATCTTTTTATTTAGTCTCTAATTTTAAATAAAATTAGGGTTGCTTGTGTAAAGCTTTTTTAATTTCTCTTGTCAGTACTTCCTGTCCTATCTCCACTGTGCCTGCTTCAATTTGTTCTCAACTAGCACTGCCTGTGCATGCAGAGAGAACCTGTTCATCCTCTTTTATCTTTTTTAAATAATGTTAACACTTGTGAAAATTTTATGAAGATACTTTTGTATAAGCTGTGGCATCTTGTTTTCCTTTGTGAAGCATTGAAAATCACACTTTTTTGAACATGTTCAGATTATGGGTACATAGTTTCTAGCTTCTAATACCCATGCACTGCTTCTCTCAGTGTCATTGCACAGTGCTTTTTTTCCACTAAGAAATGCTATCATGTGAATCCTCTTCAGTTTAAGTGTGTTTCTCAGTCTCAGAGTAAAAAAAAAATATATTACATTTTCAGTTTATGAAGCAGTGTAAATTAGATGCTTTTTCAGTACAGGTCCCCAAGACAATTCTTCAGATCACTTTTAAAGTGTCCAACTCATATTTTAAAGTGTCAAGTAAGACTTAAAGTTGTAGTATATCCTCAGTGCCATTAGTCTCATACAGCCAAGTATATAACAGCTAGCAAATATAACTTGTCTTTCTGTCCTAAAAGGGAGAATTTATCCACTCCTTAACTAATACAACTTCAATAATCAATGTAGTGAATTGAGAAAGAGAGCTTGGTCTAACTGCTTTTGTTTCAACTGCGGGCAGGGAAGCAAAAGGACACTGAGCATTAAAGAAAATGTTTTTGAATAGTGTGCATTTTTTTTGTATACACAACATAGATTTTGGTAATAATGATTCTAAATTTTGTGAAAGAGAAGTCGGCACTTAAACGTGCACAAACCATTCTGTTTTTTAAACTAAATTGAAAATTACAAATAGTTCAGATATGTAAAATATGTGTTTTAAATTTTAGTAGGAGAAATCTTGATCTTGAATCCTTGTCTGGGACCTGATTCTTTTCTTGTTTTGTTTTTTAGTTGTGCAAACACCAAACATGTCCAGTTTATAATCAGTACATTGAAATGCTGGTAGTGTTGATGTAGTAGACTTAATGCGTAGTGTTATTTTTTTCTGTTTGTTTTTTTGGGTTTTTTGTAAAGTGTGAATAAAAAGTGTTTTACTCATGTTTCCTTAACAATGTGTTGGTAATGTGCATCATGACAACTTCCAGTGATGACTTGCTAAATTGGCACGTCGAACTGAGCAAACTCTCTTTATTTTCCTGATGATCTGGATTATATAATGGGTCCAGAAAGCTTTACAGAAGGGGAAGGGAAGCACTTATTCATTTTGTATTTCTTAGAGGGGAATAATTTACTTTAAATAGATGCTGGAGCTTGAGTGCACTTGTTAGATTCTAAAGGTTTGAGCTTTACACAATACATTTTTCACCTGTATTTGTTAGTCTTAAATATATTTGAATTTATGGCAGCATATTAAAACTTTTATGATATATTGTGTCTTGGAGACTGTAGTGTTCTTAACTAGACACATTGCAATCTATGGATTACTTTTGAATAACTTTTTCTCCACCTTTTTAGATGAAGCCTTCAGGCCAGCCCATTGAATGCAATGAACAGGTTTCATTGACCTCACTGGGTTTGAAACACTTATAAGAGTGGCTCTGAGGCCTACTAAAGGAGAAATATTTTGAATATATAGGAAAAGACCAGATGCGCCAAAACTGAACCAAGGTAAACTTTTATCAAGCAATTTTAAAAGAGAATATTTTCTTGTGTCAAACAAATCTAACTAAAACATCTCAATTTCCAGCTATAACAAACAAAATAATGCAATAAACCATCTGCCTTCACTAAATGCAGAATGTTTGCTTTGTAAATGCTCTACAATATGATTATTTGCAATACTTTTTATTTTAAGGTGGCTTTGGATGTTGCCATAATATACCTTCAGTGTTCTTCTTGTAAAAATACATAGCAAAAGTCAGAAAACATTGGTGAGTTTGAGGGATTTCATTCAAGTTATATCAGATATTCTGTGGCAGTTTTTGCCACTTGAAAGTACTGTCTGCCATACCTTGTGTAGTTCTTATTTACACGCACAAAACAGTTCTGTGCATCTAAATTTAATTTGTGGTATTTCTTAAACTAAAGAAGTGGAAACAAATACAAAGCATCAACATATAGATTGCAGCTTCTTACCATAAAGAAGTAGGCAATAAAAAATCTCCAGGGGAAGGTGTTTGTAATTATTTTGTCCCTTTGGTGGCTTCAAAACATTTTAAATTGGCTAGCATTTTGACAATAAAACCAATTTACTTTTACAAGTACAGTTTGCATACAACTCTGATCTAATGTTAACAAACAAGTTTTTTATAAGTTCATCTAGGATTTGTGCTTAGAAAAGTAGCTTTAAGGTGTCAGGTTTGCTTTTTAGCCATGCAATAAAAGAAACTATGTTAAAGACAGAATAATTACAACATCATTTAAAAGAAACTCATTACACTGTAAAACTTACAGCTGTTTCAATTAACTGCTTTAGTAGTGAGTCTTTTTCATCCAGCCAGACACAGTATTTTTAGTATGTTAACTGCTTTTTTTTTTTTTCCTTTGGTTGCATAAATTTTAACACTTAAGTGTCTTGGAATGTTAAGTAGTGTCCAAAATAGAATATCTTAGTCTTTATTCACAGTACTTCTGTATAATGTGTAATGCACTGGACTAACTCTTGTTTACCATTCATGTAACAAAAACCAGCACATTATCTGCACTAAGCTCAAAGAATGTTGCATTTGTCTATAGGCAGCTCTTCAATAAGATAAATGGGAAACTGAATATGGTCTGATGGTAAACAAGGGCTTTTACTGTTCTCTTCAGTGGAACTTTCTTCTTGGTCAAATTTTAACTAGCTAGTATTATATTTATATACAGGGTCTTCTTTTTTTCTTTACCAATGTATTTTCCTACTCATAGCTGACCAATAAATCCAATATCTGTTTCAAAACTTTTTGAAGTGTAATTTATATTTAACCCAATTTCTAAACATTTCATAAATTGTGTGAATAACCCAAGTAAAGTACAAAATCGGAAATTTCTTGAAGACTCAATCCTTTTGTACAGTAATCTGCACACGAGGAACCAATTCAGATCATTCCAGTTGGAGAGGTATGAACTGGAACTCAAGATACTGCTTCCTTCAGAATCTGGAAATCCATCTTCAGATCTGAAGTGTGGAGTTTGCCTTTGTTTCTATACTGGGTTGTACATCAGCCCTCCCATCTTAACGCTGTGTCAACTTGGAGGATGTTCAGAACCATATTAGTAGGTTAAGCCAGCAGTGTTCAACCTTCTGGCTCTCAACGCTGTGGGCCAGATCCCATGGGTGGGGTTGGTCTGTGGGCCTGATGGAGCATTGGGTTGGCGTGTGGGGTTGGTCTGTGGGTGCAATCCTGCATACTGGATCCAACCAGAGAATAGTCCTGTGTGCCAGCACAGCATTCTGCTGCCACCACTCCACTGCCCTATTTCCAGACCCATGCAGAGCTGAGTGGGCTGATGAAACAATCCCATGGGCCAAATTTGGCTCGTGCACACACAGCCTGGGTTAGCACAGTACAGGCCTCCCTACTCCACTGTACTAACGACCTTCTCTTCTCTGCAAGCCAGGTTTTTTTTTTTTTGTTTTTTTTTTTTGGGGGAGGGGGGGGGTTTTCTGTTGTGAGGATCTGCAAAGCAGAAATTGCCAATTAAGGTAAAGTATGTACAAGGGATTTTAGTGAGTGAAAAACACAAAAGGTAAGTGATTCTTGGGTCAGAAAATACTATTTTAAAGAACATGATTCTTAGAGAAAGATTGCTTCAGTTAAAATTATAAAAGGCTTAAACATAAATGTGTACATAAAGATTTTGTTACCTTTTAAGTTTCAATTTTTATGGAAAAGTTTCTCCTCTTTTGATGCTTCTCTTGACAAAATTGACTTTTTGGTTTCCCAAACACCTTTATGAGCTATTGGACAATTGAACATCCTTTAATAATCAGTCGGTGACATTGTGGAAGTGAAAGTAAGAACATTCAGATCTTTTTGATGTGAGGGTCTTTGTATATTATTTCTGATATAAGTCATCTATTTTAAATTTATTCCTAGTATAATATCAAAGATATTTCCTAAAGCCTTCAAAAGGTACAGTTACGTACTATTTCGTTGGCCTTACAGATATTTCTCCTTAGACAACAGTAACAGCAGATCTCATTCAATCCTATTTACTGCAAGCATATGTCAAGATTAATGCCTGGAAACATCTGAGCTAAGTCCAGACAGTCAAAAAACCCAAGGCTGAATCGATCCAATCTTCTCAGGTTAGTCTAAGTTGTGTAGGTTGAACAGATAAGCAGTGAACAGACATTCACTTTTGATTCCAGAAATGCAGCCACATGCCTGCAGTGGTCCAGGCCAGAATCCAGGGGCGGGGGCACCAGAGCACACTTCTCTGCTTGGCTGAAGCAGACAGCTTAAGCCAAGGCTAGCCTGCCCACCTGCGAGGGGAGGGACTAATTTGCAGGAGAGGTGCAAAGCATCCTGGGAGCTGGGGGACTCTGAGTTAACTTGAATCTGGAGGGGATTTGGGTCAAGTTCAGTAAACTGCTTTAACCTAAATCAGTTAAGTCTGATTCAACATCCATCTAGGTTTATCTTAAACCAGTTGCAGCCATCTTGAAAGCGGTTTATGTGCACTGAACTGCTCTCGTGTTACAGATGTGAACCAGTTTCTGGTCACTTACATGAGTTTATGAGTAATTTCTGTCCCTAGCCCTGATGTTCAGGATGTTTGGTAAGGTTGTGTAGGATACTTGCACCAGTGAAATGCTTGCTTCAGTTTTGCGAGGTACATTGTCACTTCTTTATTTTCTAAGGGCTAGTCTGGTCTACTCAGGTTCCAATTTAGTTGCACATGATCAATTCCATTGAAGGCCATAGGTTTGTACATGTATAATTGAGGACCCAGTCTGACCTGCAGCGCTTTTTCTTTCTACCGGTGGTGAAGTGAGAGAAGGGAAGAGTCTACTCTTCTTCAATTCAGCCACCAGTTAAAATTTTGCTAACTTGTAGTGAGAGCATTTGAAATATAAATGCAGACACTTGTATTGCCTTTTATAGTTACATTTCAAAGTAGAAAAACACTCTTGCAGCTTATATTAAGGCCATTTACAATTCAATACATTGACTTTTCCCCTAGCAGTCTGATGTCCTGTTTTCCTGCAGAACAATACCACCCAGTTCAGGTGGTTCCCATTGTCTTTATTTTCAAACAACATTTGGCTGTGAAACTGTTGCAGGCTCCAAACACAATTATGAATCTGGCTTAAAAATGTCTCTTAATAAATGTTATCCAACTCAGTATGGAAATAAGAGACCTGGAAGATTTTAATCATAGTAATCTAGACCTATGCAGTCCTGCCACTAGATGGTGCACGTAGTACAACTATTCTGCATACAGGCAGTGGTGTATACTGTTTTTTATTTTTCTCATCGCTAGTAAGTAAAGTACATATTAACCAATTACTTCCTTGCTACTGCAGTAGCAAGACATTGGCAGTACCCTCTTCTTTTCCCTTGCTTCACCTTATGGCATGTTACAGGCCATAAGTTCTTGGTATTTCACTGACTTTGGCTCAGGAAGCCTCTTCAAGGCCTATGCTTTTTATAAATGCAGAATTGTCCTTTAAGAATATATTTGCATTAAAATTTAGAGCTGGTGAAATCTTACATCATTTATAGCATTTGCCAGCAGCTGTTGCTGCGTTGGCAGGTGGTTAAATTCAGCCCGTACAAATTCAGCTTTCTTGGAAAGAGAACTGGAAAAGGCATAGTTTAGCCGTGGTAGAATCATTTTAATGCCTTTCTTCCACCATTTTAAATCTCCTGCTTAACTTTGTTTTAAATGATAGGACAGCTAGTCAGTTGTGAAGGGGAGGACATGGACTCTTACTTGACTCCTCCCGACTTGATACTTATTCTGGAGTCCAGGTTATTAGCAAAAAATTAATTTTATGCAAAACATCATGGGGGTACTAAGGGTTCTTCCTGTAGTAAGAGTAAGATACAGAACAATTGCATGCATCCCTGCAACTGATAAAGAACACGAAGGAGCTGCTCATGCCTCCCAATACTGGTACTGCTCGGACGGCTTGGGCTTCATTATCTTCCACTAAGCTAGCTAAAGCCATTGTATAAACACCGTGTACAGGGTCACTGACCACACACACAGTAGCTAATTCCTGCCTGTCGGTGTTCAGCCTCTTCCTTTTGACTTTGTCAATGAAACTATAGGCACCTTCATCGCACTTGAATGATTTCTTAGGTATTATTCCCCCAAGTTTTAAAAAAAATATTTTGGAAAGTCCAGCTAATTTAAATCATTCCAGAGCTTGTCAACAGAAAGTGTCCATTACCCTTTTTTATAGATGTTAACTTTCTCTAAAAGAACAGAAAGCAGACAGGAAGATGCTTTCATATTTATTATATTCTGTAGTAAAACTCATGTTACAGAAAATAAAAATGCAGTATTTGGTTCTTTAATGAACAAGCCCCCTTAAACATTAAAGGGTGATTTGCAGCATACTACTGTCCTTTAAAGATGTAGATAAATGTGTGTGTATATATAGATATATAGATAGATGTGTAGATAGATAGTATTTATCTATCTATCTATCTGTGTCAGCCGAAGGCTTACTTGCACATTTTGAATCACAGCTTTAATTTAGGAAAGACTCCTCTGCTTTTGCTCTCTGTGTTCGTTTTCTTGATGAAAAATCAGATGCTGGGTTTATTATTTTTCTTTCCCTTCTTCCTGTAAAAGAAAAGAGTAACTCTTAATAGTCTAAAGAACAGTTTTGACCTGACTGGTAACAGACTATCCTGTGCAAAACCCTAGAGCTAAAATTGCAATCTTTGCATTGCCTTCTCCCATCCCAGTATTCTCACTCTGAGTATGCAAACTTTGGTTGGAGTCCACACACGCACAGACAGTCTCTCTTTCTCTCTCTTTCTCTCTCCAAGCCATGTGGTCTTATACATGTCTACGGTTCTTACGTGCCGTAATAATACCCTGACCCTAAACTGTCATGGTATATGCATATTATTTCTGTAAAACTTTGGACACAAAACAAGGAACTCTAAAGCTCAGTTACAGAAGATGGAGTAATCTTACCTGATGAGCTGCTGGAAGATTGTTTTAATATGCATTGCTTCAGGATCCAGGCATATTTGTCTGCCAGTTTTCAAACTTACACTGGAAGAATCATTAAAAAAAAAAAAGCCTTTTAGAATAATGTTTAGAACCTTTGATCATAAAATGTATTTTCAGTTATAGTAAACCTGAATCGTACATTATTTCCACATTTTCACAAGAGGTAGATGCAGGGAAGATTTCTACGGTTTTGACTTGTGTGTGACCAAACACAATTTTATCCATAGTCTGAAGGCACAGGCATCTTCCACCTTTCATATTTATTCCTGTAAATACAGAACAATAGCTGCATCAGTTAATGCGGCTTCTTTGGTAAGCCCATCAAGTCCCTAAACAAGTTGAAATCCATCTTGGCTTAAGTTTCAAATATTTGCTTAGGTTATGTTTTTTGGTTATCTGCTCTGTAGCAGTCAATTAAAATATGAAAACAAAGCAAAGAAACCTACTGTATGAAGCAGTTAGAGTGATGAAGGCAAGTATAAGAATTAGCTTGCATTCCATCCCTTCTGTGAGATCTTTCTTCCTCCTCTGAGCAAGACTCTTTGTGTTGACAAATCTAAAGCTCATGCTGGTAGACCACAGAGCCAACAGCTTAAATATGTTATGAATGTACTGACGTCCGATGCTAAATTTACACCTGCAGAAATGTCAAATACGGTAAAGTGGAATATTTTATTTTTATCAAATAGGTGTTCATTTAATGGAAAAACATATTTTAAATGTATTTCCAGTATAGGGCGAGATTAGGCAATAGTGTCTAAAGATTAGGCTAGTGGTTTCCAAATTTGTGGTCTTCAGATTACCAATGATCCATGATGCACTTTGTTACCAATAGGATTCTTTTTGCCAGAGACCCCCAAGGATTGACACAGCCCCTCATCCAATATGGTATCAAGTAAACTTTATTAGTAACCCCTAGACAATATTACAGGTTTCCTTGTAATACAACCTGACAAATCTATCCATTTCTCAGCAGTAATCGTTGGGGGTACTGAGCCTCAGGTCTTCTGCCGGGAGTGTGATGTTTGGCATCTTCCAGAGTCCAGCGGAGGATGCAGCAGCTGTCTGTCTTCCCAGAACCACCGCATGCTTGCACACATTGCTTTGTATTAGCTCATTTTATAGTTTTGTACTAATAATTGTCTAATCCCTTGGCTCAAATGCCTCACATAGTACACCAATCTTATCCTACTTTTGGTTATCTTTCCTTATAGGGAAAGTACTATACATTGCTCACCTATAATACTCCAATTACAGAACTTCTTCCAATGCCTTGTAAGGCGCTCTGTTCATTTTTATTGCTTAGTTCCGTGAAGGCCTGGACCCTTGCTAAGAGCCTTAGCATAACTCAGTTTGCCTGCTATAGAGTGTCTAAAGAGAGCTGGCTCTTTGCATGGCTCCTGTTCTTTACTTCAGACCCCAAAATTGGTTTAGAAAAACCTAAAAATACATTAAACAAGTTTCAGATGTGTTAATGTCACATAACTGATTTCTACAGCTCCTGCAGGGATGCTATTCAGACTCAGAGGAGAACATATTGGAGCACGGAGGAATGAATCCAGAAAATGAGACTGCTCTTGGTTCTGGAGTCATTCCACTTCAGTATGTGTGTCACGGAAGATTTAAGTCCCCAAGGGATGGAGAAAGATAACGAAAGTCCAATGGGAAAAGGAGCAGGGAGAGTCTAGGGCCTGATGACTTGGGGAAAAGAGGTCATGAGCTTCCTTTCGGTGTTTAGCACCAAGCTCTAAATGCTGCTGTGTCCAGGAGAGCAAAGAGGAGTCTTGACGCGGCCTGTAGAAAACCAAAGACTCCTATGTGCTCCAAATGGTTTTTAAACCATTGTATGTGACTGTAACAACTGTCACTCATGGTTGCCATCATAATTGGCATGTAATACAATAGTGCTGGTACTGCTCCCACTGTAACAAACTCAGAGCTGCAGCCTTCTTACTTAGGAAACTCATGAAAAAGTAATGAGCTGTTAGTCACGGTGTGTATGAGTAAGACAGCTGCCATAGGCTGAAATTTCATTTTCTGTATCATTCTAATTTAAAAATGGACTACCCGACAATACTTGAGACAGTCGCTTAGGCAAATATTATTTGAAATCTAATAAGCATCATCCATGCTCCAGCTCAAACCATTAGATTAGCAGGTGCACTTGCACCAAAGCAAGGGGTTGTACTTGGCTGCTACACGCGATGTATTTACATTGAGACTGCTGGTGAGGGAAAAATAAACTTGTCAAATGAAGAACCCTTTTCTGGCAAGCTGCATTTGCTACAGATTAATTCTGCAAATCCTGGAAATATTTCTCAGCACAGTCCTGATCCAAAGCCCTTTGAAGTCCGTAGTCTAGAGTTTTGCTTTGACAAGCAAAAAAAAACCCAACAAAAAATCTTCAAGCTGCTGACTCACCGTTGAGCAGAAGTTCAGAGGGCCGGGCCAAGTATAAAATCACATAAATTGCTGCGGGAAAACTGTTCTAGCTGTCTACTTTGCTCAGGGTTTTGTTTGACAACTGCTCGTTCACTCCCCTACTAACTGTCTGATTCCCTAACATGGATGGCTTAGGTCCTGCCTTTGTGCTCAGCAGCATATGTGTTGCCACAGGAATGCTGGGCATACATTTTGGTGTTGCCTACAGTTTATGATCATGGCAGTAACGCGAGAGAAATAAAGAATGTGTCTTACATTCATGAATCACATTATGAAAATGCAGTGCCATCTTGAAAGAGCATCTTCCCTTTCTCATTGCCCAAAACCCGGCAGCCAGTTTTTGTGGGCTCAGTGCCACACCAAATTGCATATTAAGATGCTCCATTCTACACGTGGCTCTGTAGACTTCTTTTACATGTCAAAATAATAATAGCCACAATAGAAAAGCTAAAGCAGACAGCATTGCCATACTCCAGCAATCGTTCCATAAACCCATTGAATATACGTAGCACGGCCCAACCCTGAAGCTTTTGGATTGGTGTGTAGGCTCAAATCCTAGCCTGGTCTCATTAACGTCCATGATCTTTTACTGTTCACCTGCTTTAGCCGAACCTCAGGATTATAAATTCTTTTTTAGACATGCAAGATCCAGCATTCTTCTTTCAATTAAACTTTTGCCTTGTTCAGGAAGATGCACTAGGTAGTTCTCTAGGTGGTGAGAATTCAGAGACGCTAGAACCTCGAAAACAAGCTCTTCAAACACAGGTTATATCCTGCTGGAGGGCTAGTTAGAGCAAGCATTGATCAACACACATCCTGCTCTCATCAGGGCTTTGCTGAAGCATTGGCCAATGTAGGCTTCACTGGAGCAGTGACCGATGTATGAACTGTTTAGGCAAGCTTCAGCTGGAACGTGCATACCCAAAGCTGGTGCAAGATAACAGAACGAGACGAGACGCGCAACACTCGTCAAGAAGGAGAGCCAGGTACATCGAGCATGGGAGGGTGCAACACTTGTATGGTAAGAAACTGGAACACAGGGATCAGGATGCATAACAGGTTTGGGGCAGCCTAGTTACCAGCAGAGTATAATATGCACTTTGTTTTTATCCCCATGTGTTACTTAGTAATGTGGGCTGATCTGTATATAAAAAAACGCTAGGAATCTTGGCACTTTTACTGGCAGGGGGCGTAGTTTGTGTTAATACCTTGTCTCAGGCAGCCACAGGCTAAAGGGAGAGAGAGCACTGTGCTTTACAGTCAGTAATGATCTCTGAGTCTTCACAACTGAAGACGCCTGTGGTCTTTCTTTGTATGTGCTGTGATCTTCAGACACTAGAGTCAGAGATGAGTGGACAATGTGAAAGAGAAGCTTGTTGATGTAATAGGAAAGGATTTAAACACAAAAAGCACACGGCCAGAGCAGGGTCCTGCTCACAAGAAAGTGCAGAAGAAAGGAACACAAGCTATGCTGCACTGGGGTCTTCACTTGTGCCACAAATGCATAGACACTTGGCTTCAGATCTCCACAGGTCTTTTCTGTGGTTGGAGACTGCCAACCCTTTCAACAGATCTTGTTGCACCCTGGGATTTGCTTGAGCATTTAAAGCTTCAGCTTATAGGTTGCCTCCCTCTGCCAAAGTGCTGGGTTGCTGTTTACAGCTCGCTGGAGTATTGTTTTGCTGACATTTAAAATAGTGCAGAGAGCTGCAGCCCCACCAGACATGATAAAGTATGATTTTGGCGAGAGAAGCCTTTGTGCACTACCTATTCTTTGCTCTGCTTCTCAGCTCCTAACCACTTACAGGCTGAAAGCATTTCACCTCTTTTTTAGTGGAGCAGGGAACTGTAAGTCACCATCACAATGTAAATGAAACTGGACCCCAACATTGGGCCCTAGAGGCAAAGTTTCCAGGAGTTTTGGTGGGGGCTTGAGTCAGCCCACTGCCGTTTGCTGTGGGGTGGGAGGGTACCTGTTATCTCCCCATTTGTGCCCGACTGGCTGCTGGCTGCGCATGCACCTTTGTTTTCCCCCTTCAGACCTTGCAGTCTGCCGTCCAGTCCACCTGGCCCTTGACCCCGTATCAATTCTGGTTCTTCATGGGATTCTCCTCCTTCCCCTTTTTTCAAGGCATGATGGTGGAAGAGGGTTCCCTTCTCCCTCTGCCAGGCTGTGGGGCATAATGGCAGAATGACCCACAGCTCACAGAGCTGCTGGGCCCCCGGGACTTCCTCCACTCCTCAGCAACCTGGCATCATTTGCACACCAGCGGGTATGTGTGCATGGGCAGGGGAGCAGCTCTACCTGCATCTTGTAGCATTCCTGATTGGCTGATCCTCAGGGTAGGCTTCCCTCAGTCCCACAGGTGTGCACTGCTCAGTGCCCCTGTCTCTGACCTTAAGCCCATACCCGCTGCTCGGCCACAGTGAAAACCCCTGTGCTTGATGCCCCTGCTTGGCAGTGGCCTGGGTGCTGCAGGCTGCATGCGGAGGGAGGCTGCCAGCAGCTATCCCACAATTCCCTGTTCATGACTTCCAGCTCTTGCAAGCCACTTCCCGTCTCTAACACCCCCCTCCCCATCCCAAACTGAGCCAGCCACAGAAGGAGAGGCAAGGCACCCACAGGCTGATTCCTACAGGGGCTCTAAGGATGTGGGAAGCACTATGAGCTGTGACCACAGGGGCTGGAGCTCATGGAAGGTGGCCCTCCACACCATAACTGCAAGTGTGTGTGTGTGTGTGTGTGTGTGTGTGTGCTTGCGTGTGCACATGCATCTATCCTTTATTTCCTAGGTCTGCACGCATCCAGCACTGCCACTCAGTCACGCATCATATTACACATTATGATTTTGCAGCAGCATTTCAACCATTTGTAGCAGGGTGGCATCTGTGTTGCCTAGTTTTGGACCAGTAGAGCACCCCTTGGCCTTCCCACATCCAAAAGTCCTTGTACGGAAATGTCTTCCTTCCTCCCTCCCTTCCTCAGAGGATGGGCACAGTTAGAACTGTTTTAGCAGTGATTATTCCATTTTAGCAGCATATCATTTATTTTCAGTTGCTTCCTAGCCAGGGGTGCAGCCTGCCGTCTTGTGCAGAGCCTCGGTGGGCTTTTAAATGAGGGGATATCTCCTTTCCTTGCAACCCGCTTCAGACTGACACTTCCACCTGCACTGTGAGTATCTGCGTTCAAAGCTAGAGGTTATCAGAAGTCATTATGAATGATTTCATCTTGATTAGCCCCTCTACCTGTCAGCTTCCAAGAGACCAGTTCAATGGGTCTGGAAGAAGAGTACATTATGATACATTACCTTTGTTGTAAATATTTTGCTGTATTTGCCAGCTACTTATCGTTTTATGCCTGCAGTACCTAAACCAAATGCTGGTCAGGAGACGCGAAAAACTTCCCCCCTCCTCCCCCGACTTTATTTAATAGTCCCCAATCCATTTCATCTGCTTTAAAATATCATCTTTCTCCATGCAAAATGCCACTGCGCTTTGCAACTGTGGCTAACATGCATAAATGCAACAGAGGGATCGCTTTGTCTGAAATTTGGCAACTGTATAATTGCACAGAAACACTATTCAGGGTTGTAGAGCAGGTACTTAGGAGCACTTTATGTATCTGATATACCCGAGGGAATGATGTGAATGTACGTGCCTGACTGAGAACTTGGACAAGGCACTATAACGAACAGCCTACTCTTGTAGAGCAGGGCATGGTGATGGTTAATGGCTGAGCAGAAAATTTCTCACACCTGAAAACCAACTTCGGCACTGTCTGTCAATACCAGACTGGAACATCAGAAATGAATTGATCATTAACACCACTTCCTGGAGTCCTTGTTCTTCTCTCTTTTGTGCAGTGGCATCAGCCACGTTTTATTTAGCTTCTGAAACCTGCTTCACATTATATGGATGCTTCTTTCAAGCTTTCCTCTTTCTTCCTGCTATGAGAAGTTCTCATTTAACTTTGCTCTCCCATCCACCCACCTCACCCCCTAGGACAGCGTGTAGCCTCTGTTTGCATTCACGTACTATTTTTCTACTGAAATCTCAGAAATAGAAATTCCAGTAGATTATATAATGGAGCCAGACATTTTAGTTACGAATGGGGCGTTTCTAAAATATCTTTCTTTCTTGGCAATCATTCTTTAGGTTTAGCACCTATATTGTTATGGTTAACACTTCAGACGGTTAAACTTCCTCGGTCACTGCTGGTTCACGGGTTTTCCAGCAGACAATATTAACTATTATTTAGAGAAAGATGCATATCTTATACCTTATGATTGATAAACCAAGCAGACTTGTTCCCCTTTCCATATCCGTTTTCCCCTTTGTTTCCTCAATTCTCAGAGTATGCACTGTATCTTTCCATTCAATGTTCAGCTAGATTTTAACACACTGTAAAGACACACAAAAGCTCATGGCTTGATTTGCTGGTCACTATCTATTTAATAGTGTGGCCAGGAAAGTAGAAATCCCAGGAAAATTCAAAAGTAGATGCCAGAATGTCCTTTCCTTATGCAAGTCCAGAAAAGACCATCTTTGGGTAACTCCATTCCCATGAAAGAGGCCCCAAACGTCCACCCCTGCAATGCTGCAATCCTTTCCTGCCTCCCCCTTGAAGGTCCATGATAAAGGGAACCCGCTGGTTTTACGAGCGGGCGTGGAAGGAGCTACAAGCTTGACTTTCTCCCTGGCATTATAACGTTATGAGAGAGAGCTCGCACCAAACCAGCTCTTAGTACTGAACTAGAAATAAATGCCAAAGGGAAAAAAGTAAATAACAGCTAGTTACAGGAATGTCTCAGGCACTGCAAAATGGGCTCCAAAAGGATCTAGCATTAGGCAACAGCCGAGCAGGGGTTTTCAGGATTGCAGTTTTGGAGTTCGGTAGTTAAGTTCCCTTTAAAGGCCTACAGTTGTATTTTGCAGCCACCTGGCAATCTTCCGTGTGTACTTGTGATTGAAACGTGTGAACTTGCCATCATTGTGAGAAGGGTGAGGGGGTTTTATTTTCTCATTACAACATTTTCAGTAGGTTTGCACAGGCTGGTGGTTATTACGTTCCTATTAGTCATGTGTTATCAGAAATATTCAAAGGAGTAAAAAACCCAAAAACACCCCCCATACCCAACCCTGGTAAGAGGAGTATGAGCCATAAAGACAGTGCTGCAGTGCGCTAATGCTTGTATGCTACACAGATCATTGCATGCTAGTGCAACCACTTCAGCGGCTTTCAGTTTGCTGAGAATTGCCTATTAGCACTGATGGTTGCATTGCTCTGTAGGGAACTTTGATTTGAAGAGATGCTGCAGATCTTAACAGAATCCATAAACTACCCTAAGAGAGAGTTGCGTCCATTTTACAGGGAGGAAAACTGAGGCCACGAGGCTATGACCTGATGAAGAAGTCTTAAGTTGCACTTCTGAAGATGCTGGCTCAGGCCACTAGACCTCCTTATGATGCTGGCAAACTCTTCTGCCTCAGAGGCAGTGCATCAAAGGAGTGTGGGGATAAGCCACAAAGGCTGGGATTGCTGCATGTCCAACAGGAGTAAAAGCAGTAACGGGAGTAGGGTGCAGACTACTAGTCTCAGCTGAGCACTGTTGAGTAGTGCAGTAAGCAGCCTGATTAAAATCTGCCATGTGTTGTTTGTTCTTTCATCCTCCCCCCCGGGAGAAGCACGTGCAGTGGAGTATTATGTTTTGAAAAGCTGCTTTTTTTTTGCAATCATTCCATATTATTTTTGCTTGCAACCATTTTTCTAGGATAGTAAATGTGGCTTCACCTCTGTCTGGTAACTCAGATCCTCAAAAGGATGTTGGAAAGTCATTCCCCTTGGGGCGAGTTAGGCACCTAACTGCCCAGAGGCTCTGGACATATTGTTATTTATTTGTAAAGCATCGGTATGTCAAACAGGAGATGCTTAGACCTAGAAAATAAGATAAAATGTTTCAAGCAGCACTGAGAACAGCTGCCCTTCATGGTTTAAACAATGCAACTGAATAGAAATGTCAGTATTGCCAACTCTCGTGATTTTTGGTGTTGTTCTTAAAGTCTGTGCTTCGGGAATGTGAAAAACTTTGCTCTTTCTTGTATATACGTATGTAAATATAAACATATATATACAAAAAACCTAAAGTTTTTCACATTCCTGAAGCACAGACTTTAAGAACAACACCAGACAATCCTGAGAGTTGGCAATACTGAATATGCACTGGACTAGAGTCTTGTGGGTGATCTGTCGGTCCATCACGTGGCCTGTCTTCATGACGAGACTTGGCAGTTCCTGATGCACCAGCATTTCTGCCACATGAACCGACAGACAATGTCAGATTTAAAACATAAACTTTGCTTTGAAAGGAAACTGCAAATGTTAATGAGATGACATTTTGGAAATGGCTGCACAGATCGTTTTGAAAATGCTTCTTCATTTCTGTTTCCAAAGTGTCAAAATTGCCGGTGAAATGGGCAATTCCAGGTTTTGGGCAGCTCCGTGTTTTCCCCTCTGCCACCTTATAACTGAGTTCTGTAAAGAGGAGGTGACATAAATCACATCGCTCCTGCTCTTAGGCTGTCAGCTAGGTTAATTAGCTGTGGTCAGCTGAACGTCTGTGAGTTTCGAGCTCTGTGTATTTGAATCCTTGTGTTGAAGCCAGTGAGATTTAAATGTGCTTAAGTGCTTTGCTGCTTCAGTTCTCAAGTAATGCTCTGTTCGATTGGGAGCATCTCAGATTACATCTGTTCTCCCATGCAACACACCACCTAGGCCACCAAATCATCTCGGGAAAGATTATTTTGGTGTCCCTGCAATACAGGTGTACATGTGTGTGTGTGTACATACAATATACAAAAGCTGTAATTATTTAAAAAAGGGAAAAGATTGTTTTCACAAATCCCTTTTATTGACAATGAATGCTTACATCTCAAAATGCAAGGTGTAGTATTTAGTTGGGTTTAGTATGAGCTTCAGGTTCATCATTCATCACCACAAAATACACGTGTAATACAAACTGCACAGGAGAACTGAAGACCAGCATGAGAAGAAGCAGGTAGCTTATATCAGAATTTGTTTCATATCAATTTTACCAGGATATAATATAAATTAAAAAGAGCATCTCAAGAAAAATGCTTTATACTCAAGGGCTTTGTTTGAAATGTGTCATCTTAGAAGCAGCTCTCTTCACTTCAGAGATTTCTGAAAGTGAAAAGAAAACACCCAGCTCAGGCAATCTCCACAGCATGGTTTCCTACCAAAGACTCTCCTTTATCTTAAACACTTTAAATATTCAAAAATAAATACAGTTCTGATGAAGGTGCCATACGGATTTGCTCGAGAGCTTTACTCATTCGCAGGGACAGGACAGCAGAGAGAGAAACTGCAAACGTGTCTGATTGCAGCACAAGTGTGTCACAGTCGAGCCCTGGAAGGGCCAGGCTGAGAGCGTGACTTCCACCACTGATCATGCAGACGTGCACGTGTGAACAGCTTCCTCAGCCTCACTCTGACCACGCACATGTGTAACGTTAACTGCATCCCCAGTTTGCTGGTTCTTGCTGACCTGAATCCTTTGGCTTTACTGGTGAAACTTCTGCTCATAGAGTTTACAGCTGATGTCTGGCTTTTAATACCATTCATTCCAATTGGAGGCATGAGCAATTTCCTTTTTTAAAAAGGCCATCATAAAAAGAGACACAATCCTCCATTTAGTCACAAGTTTCCTAAGTGGCTTAAGAATCGCTGCCACTGTCTTGGCTCTAGGGTTCAGACAGTATCTGGATCCTCTTTTCGGACCGATACTCTAATATGATTAAATTAGATGTTACGAGTGAGATGCAGTGTGGCTCAAACTTTTAATACAAAGCAGGAGGCAAAGATGGCTTTTACAAGAGCTGCTGGGAGGGAAAATGTCTATATTTTTAAATCCTGCAATCCAGTCGTTTTGTTCTGCAGATGAGTGCACAAATAATGCCCACGGTCCATGAACAGGGGTGTAGGTTGTAGCCGTGTTGGTCTAAGGACATCGGCCACAGTCCATGAACACACCTGAGCGGGAAGAATTTAGATCATATTGAACAAGGGTCACTGTTATATTGTCAACAGTCAAAGGGCAGCAGGTTGAATTAAGCCTCTCTGAGTTGCTGTGTTTAGTGGTAGGTTTCATCCTCTTGGATATGTTACGATTTAGTGTTTCAATGCATTTGTACCAGTGAGATGGAAATCGAGCGTGTGTAGCACTAATTGCAAGTGAGAAATGTCAGCAAATATCAATATGAATACTTTAACTGGAGCAAGGAAAGAGAATTTGTAGGTGGAAAGAAGCTAAAGCTTTTCGCGTCCCCCTGCTAGCATGTCCTGCCTTGCAACAGGTGACATATTCACCATCTTGAAATCCAAGAGAGAAGTATTTTGCAAATACAAATTTGGGGGGTGTTAGATGGTTTTTTAAAGTGTCTGGCAGCCAGAGAGAGCAACAGAGAGATGCTGTCCACGGCAGCAGCGCACCGCTACGCGGCCAGCAATGCCAGCACCACCACCTCGCTAACCATTGTGAGCTCAGATCACTCCTGTTTCCTCTCTCTGATTCAAGCAGGTTGCTTGGTGGCTGCAACTGTTAAGTAACTCCAGCCTTGCTATATAGAGAGAGAGGAGGGCGAGTGGTAGTGGTGGAAAGCCCAGTGCCAAATTTAAGCCTGAGTGGGAACATGGCAGGAAATCTGGTCAAGGTGAGAGCCCGTCTTATCCGGCCTCTCTCTCAAACATTGCAGAAGTGGCTAGGTGATGTCCCTTCCCCCACAGATTGTCATTTGTGCTGAAACTAAGCATTTCGACTGAGACAAGAACTTGCGCCCTATTCCCCCGCTTCCCTTTCATGGAGGCAGCCTGGCGCTTCACGGAGCTGGGATTCAAGACCTATTCCTGTGTCTGTGGCATGGCACAGGGCCGTCGTCACAACAGAGGACATCACAGGCCACTGTAACTCAAGGTAAAAACAGACACTGCTGAAACAAAGTGGATCCACTGTGCTGGGACCTGTCCCACCACAATTGATCTGCTTTAGTGGGCGACACACGTCTCTTTTTGTTGCTCATCAGGGCCCCTGCCTGATGCAGGACAAGGGGCAATGTGCTCCCTTCCCCTTGGGATTTCCCAGGTCCTTTGCTGTCCCGTGTCAGGCCCTGGGCTGACCCGTGTTTCACGGGGAACCGGGGAGTCCCCAGGCACGGGGAATGTATCGCACTGACCTGCACCTCTGTGTGAAGAACGGGGCAGCATGGGTCCCAGTATGAAGGCGCCGGGCAAGTAGGATTCCCTAGGTCCTCTGCCTCCATGCTGGGACCTGCGTGGGCTTTTCCGGCTTGTGGAGATGTGCCCCTAGAGCTGCCTGGAGCATCCCTGTAAGCGAGGAAAGCTAGGCAGGTGCTCCAGGGACTTGAGGGGCCTGATCCCACCCAGCGTGCGCAGGATCCTATCCCTCAAGCTCTATCGCCACAGAACAAATAGACATCAGCTGCAGTAAAGCAGCACAAGTTATTATTAGTGCCTTTTGTCACGGCACTGATGTGGCAGACAAAAGGTAAGGACGTCCATTTGCTTGGCATGTTGGCCCACATGCCACGTCCGGTGACATCTGTGTCTACCCTCATTGTCCCCACTGCAGCAAGCTTTGTTTCATATTTCCGAAGAAGGGGAGGAACAGCAGCTGGCCACTGACTCCATCCATTAACAAAGGGAAGGAAATTTCTGCCTGACATCTGCAGAGAGCCAGTTCAGCCTTCAGGGGAAACAAGAAGCTTTATTTTCCTTGCATGTCTTTGACTTGGCTAGCAAAGCACCAACGTCCACAACTGTAAAACAGTCTAATCCCTCCTTGAATCCCACTAAATTTTATCTTGCTGACATTCTGCAGCAATTAATTGCATAAGCTGACCCCGCACAGCAGGAAGGAATAGCTCATTCTGTCTGATTTAAGACTTCTGCTTTTTATTTCCCTTTACTGTGGCCTCATTCAGACAAAACACAGGGAGTCAGGGCAGGTTCATCCGTGCACGGGAGCCAGAGCGATGCAGGGAAGTGGTCTTTATATAAAGGTTAGTATGGTCCACAAGTACAGGAAAGACAGCCCTCCTCTCCCTGTTGTCATGGCCCATCAGGTCCATTGAAGGGGACTGAAGAGCTACACCATATGCAGACACGGCACAAAGGAGGCCCATAAAGAGTGCAGAACAGCAATAAATCAGGCCCAGGATCAGCAGCAATAGGACTAACCATCCTCTTCCCCAGCAGGTTCACCAGTATCTTTTGCTCACGGGTGGGATCGGCTGCCAGCTTTCCCAGGTCTCCACAGATTGCAGTTTTGTGCCTGTAATTTGGGGGAGCAGGGGACACAGCTGCTCAGACTTGCAAGCAGCACCTCACTTGGGGTCCAAGATGGGCAAGAAATAATGGGTCAATGCTGGTCTCAGAATCAGAGCCAAGTCCATTGCCTGCTGCTCACATTTCTTGCCCTCGAGATGAACACACCAGCGCCTCCTTTTACAAATATGTTTATAAGGGACTCGTCATTACTGGACCAGGCCACGGTGCTGGCAAGGCACTCTCTTCTTGAGCTGAAACCTTCTCAGGTGGCATGATCGTGCAGCGTGTGTAGTTCTGACATGAAGCACTAGCTTGGTACAGACATGCTCTGAGCAGGGTTTGAACTAGGTTTCCCATATTCATTTCTTTAAGCTAGCTCTAAGCACCCTTACCAATCCTATTCTAGGACTTGCCTGGATCATAAGCTTCAAGACAGGGACCATCACATGCCATATATTGGTACAGTACCTAGCGTCAAGGACCCCCAACCTGGGTAGCTGCTAGGCATCCAACTGAATGCTAATTGTGGCCTGCTTGTATAGTGCAGGCTGATGAGGAAATGTAGAAAAGTGTTGAGCAAGGTCATTAGTATTAGTGTTAGCATGTCAGCAGCTAGAAACCTGGCATCTATAATCTCTCTTGTTTTGAGGTGAAGAAACAGGACCTCGGCAGGAAAAGCGCACTAGTGTTTCCACTCGGCCTGCCAGTGTAGCCCACATAACGCACCTGGCACGATGGAGGGACAGGAGCAGTGTTGTTCAGCACTCCTGATAAGTGCTAGCAAGTCTTCTCTTTCTAAAGTGATTGTGGCAAAGGGAAAAATGATTTAAGTATCAATCAACTTGGGGACTTTTCTACTTGAGGTCTCACCTATCAAATCTGAAGCAGGGGCTTCCCGCTGCTGGTTTTGCTTCACAGCGCTGCTGACTGCAGAGGCTTTCTGTGGCAGAGAGGAGAACTAGCAAGTGCTGTCTCCAAGCCATGGGGATAATGCGAGCAGACATTTGTGGTTAACACCCCATCTTTGCTAAGCTTCCTGTGGTGCTTACTGCAGGCAGATGGTCTTTCCAGTAGCCCCGGCAGACTCACAAAAACCTGCCGGAAGTGACTGACAGAACATGAATACACGTGAGCAAATGAGCCGACTAAGAAACAAACCATTGTCTCAAATGGATGGGGGCGTTCTAACGATGCCCGTTAGGAACCAGAGACGGTAACATTCCCTTTAACCTCATGGGGTTTGGATCTGCTGGGTGGCATGCCAAAAATTGTCCATCTTCACCTCCTGAGATATGGCCCCATGTCACGGCCCTGGAAAGAGTTGCATGTGGCAGGCATTCATTCTGGAAAGGATATCAGAGCCAAAGGTGTGTGTATTTACACCCTATCCATTACCTTCCTACCCCCATCTCATGCTGGAGTTGAAAAGCCATGTTCGAGACAGAGAAAAGCACTGGCCTTTTGCAAAGGCACCAAGAAACTGCTATTGCAGTGCTCCCGCCCTGTGCTAGAGCCTGGAGAGCAACAGGCAAAGGAGCCAGCCCTGGTGCTGTGTGGGGGGTTTGGTGCACAGTGATGAGGTTCTTTGGGATTCACTTGATTCTTCAAATACATTAGCCTGGGCCATTTGCTTTCCTTTTTGTGTTTGTTTTCAGTGAGTCTGTAAGAAGAGGAAAAAAAAAAGTTCCCTGGCAGAAACATTTGTGGAAAGAAGATAAGATGGTCACTAATAAAGCTCTTGATTTGGGGCCCAGGAGAACAATGCACACCTTTCAAAAGCATGCATCCTAAAGGTCACGTGGAAGATGCAGGCATCGCATGCACGGTGCCGTCCGCACGAGGATGCGGAGCTCAGACGTGTCCATTATCCTGTGCCCATGTTCCTTGCACTAGTTTTTTCCTTGGATCTCTGTTCTGTGCATGATTGAGTGGAGAATGTAAAATGGCTTTGCCATTAATCATGCTGCTAATAGCACAGCTGAGGCTTTCACTCACTAAAGCCAAGTAAATCCTGCCCAGTCACTAACTCCTCTTTTCCTGCCTTAAATCTATTTCACCTTCTTTTTACTCCACGTACCATAAGCCTCCATCTGGACTACTGGTAGTTCATCACAAATATATGTCCTGAAGAAGCCATCAGGGCTGTAATTAGGCACAATTACACTGTTACTCATTTTGAGTCGCTTCTCCAAAGAGCTTTCTCTCGCAATTTCTAAAGCAAATGGTCCTTTGGAAATTAACCCACTGCTTCGAGGGCTACTTGGTTCACCAACTAAGTACTACTCTGCTCTCATTGTAAATTAGCTGTGTGGCCCCTGATCCTGCTCCCCTTTCCAAAACTCTGTTTAATGTGCAACCTTTCCTACCTCCTGCTGGACATTACCTGCAGGAGTACTGATTAATCTAACTGATTAACTGATTAATCTTTAGCTCTGTGTACATCTATCTTCTGCTCCGATTTCTGAGTTTTGAGAATGCTGTATGCCTTGCTTTGCTGCCTCTCACCGCCCCCCCTGCCTTGCTCCCTTGTGCAGGTCACGCCCATGCTCAGGTGCAGCAATTTATAATCGTTGCCCGCCTCACCTGTGTGCTGCTCTGCAGGCTGGAGGAGTGGGAGCCTGGAGGGCACCTGTTACCTGCCTCTGCCTGGCCTATGCAGGGGGGCTGTTGATCTGCAAGGAAGGAAGCTGGCCGTCTCCTGTCCCCTGGGGTGGTGTAACAAGGCGAGGACGCAGGTGAGTCCTAGGAGCTTGGGTGGGGGGGACAAACTGGAAGTTGCTAGGTAAAGAAATGACTGAGAGGAAGAGGCAAGTGCAGACACAACAGATTGCTGTGGGAACTGCCAGCTCCTTTCTAGCTTGCTCAAGCTGCTCTCTTCTTGCAGTGCGCTTCTGCTCTCAGGGCAAGGGAAGCAGGGAGGCCTCACAATACCCGGGAGATTTGCTGGTTGGGCTTGCAGTGCCAGGCTCACAGACCAGACGGGCTTTCAAGAGTCCCACCAAATCGGTGGGGGAGGAAGCCTTAGAGAGAGTGTCTGCAGACCCGAGCTATGAACCTACCCCTCAAAAGCCCAGATTCAATTCCTGCAGATTTGGGGCATCTCAGCCCGTTAAGGGATGGATTTCCCCCCAGGACAAAACCAGCTGTTTTTATCCTACGTCAAGAGTTGTCATTCAGTTAGCTCGAACATAGTTTCTAAAATGGAGACAGGCTTTCTTGACGGAGCGCCCTGGTCGTTCACCCACAAAGCGAGGGGAGGTGCTGGGCGCTTAGTTACCTGACTGGCCTTTGCCTTCAGACGGGCAGGGTGGCTCGGCTCCGACAGAGGAGCCGATCACGAACATTAGGTGCTTCTGCTTTGCAAAAATGGTTGCCGCCGAGCCGAAGAGCGGAAGGTTTGAGGTTGACTGAAGTAAGCAGAAACGAGTGCCTCTCTCCCCGGTGTGCCTCGGTGGTGTTACGGTACCGTCCTTCCACTTCTCGCCCTCTGTGGTGTCTTTGGTCTGTGCGCCCTGCCCCCTTGTCTCCTCTTCCCCGGCACCCCCATCCTCTCCCACTCTTGCCCTCCTGGTTTGCACCTGCCCCCTGCGTTTTCCACTGCCATTTTAATGTTCCCTCTCTCATCTCCTCGGCTCCCCTTGCCCCTTTGCCTTCGTGCATGCCAAGCTCTGGGCTGTGGCAAGATGCCTGAGCCAGCGTGTGAGTGCCCGAGGGCCAGATCCTAGAAGTAACTTGGACACCTGCAGTGGGACTTGGGTGGAGCTTGTGTCTGAGCTAAACCAGGCTTCTGAAAACCCCCATTCTGCAAAAGGACCTAGCACCTACGGGGGGAACTTCCCACGTCAGTCACTTGTCACGAGTTCACGTGGTGAATTATAGACCAGGTCCACTATAGACCTCAAGTCTCTTAACTCCCAGCCCTCCTTTTGTGCTGCATCTTTATAGAAGACAAGCAGTGCAACACTGATACCACAGCTGTCTTATTCGAAGCAGAGAGGTGCCCAGCACACGTTTTTCCGGCTTCCTGTCTACACAGGCTGTAACCTGAATTGTCCTTACAAGTTGGTGACATCCTTTATAGTCCCAGCTCAGTCTGCTACAAGGACTGGGTCTTGCTAGTTCAACTCTTTGACTTGTTTTCCCCATGGATGAGTTCTCATCTTCAAAATCCCCGCTGAGTCCATGGAGAACCGAGTCCATGAAGAGCAGCCTCTTCTTCCTTGTCATTATGGCTCTAGAGACCTGGCTGCTTCTTAATGCCACCTCTTGCATTCACCAGCCAATTCCTTTTGAGCAACATCAGCCCCTGCTTTCCACCTCCCACACCTCCAAAGCCAGCCCACCCCGAAGGAAGGAAACTGGGCCCCGTAGCTGAACGCAGACTTTCTACATGGTAGAGCAGTGTGCAGCTCGGCACGTGAGCTGCTTCGGCCTTTCAAAGATGGACACGCACGAAAGGGAGTCACCAGCAAAAACGGAGTTGTGTCTCCATATTGCGTGTAGGGTCATGCATCCTAAATGCCACGTCGGCAGCATTTGCATTGAAAATAGCGGGCACCGTACCGACAAGGAAGACAATTAGGTTGGATGTTTTTTATTTGCATCTGCTCTCCAAAGCACTGATGATACATGCAGTAGCAACAACAGATTTGCTAGGCATTGCAGCCTTATAAATATTTAGTTGAAGGGTAATTACAGAATAAAGCTGGGAGGGGGGATGGGAATGACAGAAAGGACACAATATCTTTTCCATCCAGATGGTGCCTCAAGAAAACGGTTCGCACGTACAGAAGGGGAGCAGGACACAAGAGAGGGCAGGACAATCAGGCTGCCCTCCAGTACTTCGTCTTTGTTGTACGGGTCAAGAAAGCAAGAGCCAATGCAATATTTCCCTCCTCCTCAAACTCTCTCCCAGGGTCCAACGGGCACCAAGGCCATCGTGGGCTTTCCACATGGCCGAGTCGGCTGTTTGGTGAGATGTGCCACTAATGCACTGCACCGAGACACGGATCAGAACTTGCCCCCTTCCTCCAAGCTACTTCGGTTTTGTTTTTCTACAGAAATAAGTTTCTACGCATTTTTCACGAGCATAGCTTTGCACAAAGGTTTCCCTCCTAAGCAGAGCCAACAGCCTGCTGCCATCGCTCCCCAGGTGCCAACCAATTCACTCCTAATAACCCAGCAATGAGTGCTCTTGGCTGGTGCTTTGCCCTGCACTTCTCTGCCGGTTGGGGAGGGTTATGCCCGTCTTTGAGTAAAGAGAGGTGCATTTGTATTAGCCTGCCTGTCGTTTACGGGCTGTGACGGCTGAAATGGCAAATCTATAATTGATTTTGTTATGGAGGTTTTCCACTTCCAAGTCACTAAGTGCCCTGGCAATCCTTTATAGGACTCATTAGGCTGCAACACATCCATTTAGAGGCTCATCTACACAATGCAACTAATACATCTAAATTGCTCTACAATCAGCAGTTGTAATTAATGGCAGGTTAAAATAAACTGCTTCTACATGTCTCTTGAAAATATTGCTTGAAGCAGAGGCACTGTGAAACACTCGTGTCGATTAACACTTCGTTAATGAGAATGCACATGCAGGACGGGCTTGATCTCTGGTCAGTATTCAGGAGCTTTTCAAATGCTTTCCTGCTTCTGCCATGGAAAACGTAGTGGTGGGCAGAGGCCTGTGCTCTGTTTTAGCAGACATCCAGGTTTTTGATTCCAGGTTTGTCTACATAGGAGAGTTATTACAGAGTAAGAGGGTGTGATGCTGCAGTGCACTAGCTCCTCTGCACGATCTCCCCCCGTGGACACTCGTAAGCTAAAAACAGATGTCCTGTTTCTCCCAGGACAGACTTCTATGCCAGGACCCTACAGATATACATGCCCGTTGTGCCACTTTAAGTACCTGTGAAGTATTTGAGAGAACAACTGGGCCCTAGTCCGAGTTAACTGCCCTTCAAGCCGGGTGTATAAATGACTGTCCCCGTGGGACAATCAGACCCAGGATAAACCGACACCTGTTTTTACCCTCTGTGCTGTAACCTCCTTCACTGAGGCTGTCTCTGTCCGTCTCCTAGCGGACACGGCATGAACAGCCGCTGAGTTGCTTTGTATTCAAGGATAGGGGCTGGTGTACAGAGAAACACAACCTGCTGACATAATGCATTTGCACAAGGCCTTTCTTCCTGGGATCTTGCAGCGCTTCATGCAAATATAGGCCAGTATTATTAGCGGTGCAGTACAGATTAGGAAACTGAGGCACAGAAATTAAGTGACTTGCTTAAGGCACTACACTAAATAAGTGGCAGACTTGCATTCAGAACTAGGATCCTGTGGTTTCCAGTCCCCGGGAATGCGCCTCCTACAGTACCGTGGCATTTGCAGTATTGGTTTGTGACCTATTTGGCTTCTTACATGTTACAGGTGCGTTCTGTAGGTGATGCAGGTGTATCCAGCAGTGGGCGTGGAAAAGCTTTATACATGCATGCAGAGTAATATAATGCTATGAAAAGAGTGAGAGTACGTGGGCTGCTGGGTTTCACGTGGATCCCTAGTAACACTGAAAGAGCAGAGCATTTTCATTGCACTCTAGCAGCAATGCAAGGCCCGTGCTAACACGTACTGCACAACGAGTGCCTGGTTCTCCAATCCCTCCCCACACCGCGCTCTAATGGAGTGTGTTCATGAAAGGCCTCTTCTAATTTTTAGAGCATTTCCATGGAGACCTATTTAACCCAGAAGACATCAAATGGAAAGGGAGCACAGTTGCTGTGATACACACCAGGCTTTTTCAAAATCTGTACTCCATCATCGGAGAGAGCATATTGCATACTGTCCAAGTATCCTTCACAAGTTTCCTTTCACAGTAAAGCAAAAAAACCTCAAAACCCAGACTTATTTTTGCTGCTGTATTTCTTTAAGAAGGCAAATCTGATATCTTTTATTAGACCAGCTCAAATTTGAGTTGGTCTAATAAGATTTACCCAAAGAACCTTGTCTGCCTACGTCCTTCGACCAACACAGCTGCAACCAACACCACTTTAAGAAGGCAAATTACTCTGCTGCTAATTGTCTGCCAACAGATTCAGTCTTGGAACATCATTCGCTAATTATGACACCAAGCAGCGCACTTATCCAGTAGCGAACATTGAAGTTGTTGCCATTAAGCGGTTTGTGACCGTGTGCGCAGTGACGATAAATGGAGGGGTTTTTGCATTATCGTGAAGGGAGGTGCGTCCCGGGTGATGGAAGCTGTGATAATAAGTGGAGCGCGATGCAGACAGGAAGGATGTTATCCACCTTTGGCTACGTTCTCTGGGTACAGGACACGTGTGAGCAGTGGATGCTGCTGATCAGATGCAAGATGCTGTTATAAACTCCTGCCTCCCACCGTCACTTGCTGCTTTCTTATGCTCTCCCCTTGAAAAGTAAAGGGTCTGAGTATCCAAACTGCTTCTGTGCTCATCCGTGAGAGATGCAATGGATCCAAATGTGTCTGCTTCATCTGCAAACCTATCCTGCAGCCCTCTTCTCTGCTTAATGGATGCAAGCGATAGGGAGAATTTCCAAGTAGCAGCGCCCACCATTTCTTGCAAATAAGATTACGGCTCAGCATCCTTCTTGCTCATACTTCTGCAATGGCCGGAAGCAGGCAGGCTTTAACCTTTGCTTCTTTCCAGGCACATTTGCACTCGGAGATCCAGTTATGGATCAGGGCTCTTTTAGCTACATGAAAGCATTCCAGGTATCTCTGCTTACTAAGAGCCTCTCCCGTCGCTTTTCTGTTGTAGCTGGAAGAATCCACCTCCGCTTTTTCAGCACTGTCTGCTGTTTTGAACAGGCTATATTGCCGCCTTAGAGAGCATCTCAGAATCTTGTTTCCTGGAAATTTCTCTCTGGTTGGCCGTGGCCATATCCGCTTACCGCTCATTAACATGGTGCAGTTTTCTTTCCGAGTCTGATCACTTCCTGACGCTGACCTCTCATTGATTTTCAGGGATTTCAGCTCTGGGAAGCGATCCTCTCTCTGGACTGGCCCAGGGGAGGGAAGCCTCGGAAAACTGAATATCCTGGGCAGATTTGGCTTCTTTGTAGGTTTATCTTGAGAGTCGACTAGATGGGTTTCATCACTGCTGGTATTATAAGGGCTGCTTTGTGAGTAGTCTGCGGTTAAGCTTTCACTGGAGGCAGGACCCTTATAATGATGAGTCTTTCCTGCTTGTGCATATAGCTTTTCTAGAGGATCATCCCCGGAGCAGGGGTACGGTTTTCCCTCTTCACAAACTAGATGAACTTTTTCTAATGACATGATGTTTGAGATGATGTTGGTCAGCTGACATTTGGGGATTGCTCTTGGCATCACCGCAGGCTTTTGGCACCACCGATCTTCTCGAAGTGTTGTCTTGTCTCGGACCCTCGGGTGGTTTTCGGGTATCGCGGGGAAGGTGGGTCTTGCTAACTGGCAGATGGATTGAAGGTAATCTTCGCTGGAGCACAGGTCTGAGTTGGTAGACAAGCTTCCCAAACTTTTTGCATTGCTGCTTAAATCCTCCTGCAGCTCCTCATGGGTTTCACATATGGTCGGGAGAGGCTTTGTAATATTCAGTCTGAGCCGGGGCGCCATGGCTACAAAAAATATACAAGACATAATTGGCACATGCAAATGAGAAACTCTGATACAGGAACTGTAAGATGAATACGATCCTCTTCCTCTTCCTTTTTTTTTTGTAGTGAAGAAGCAAACAATAATATACAGGGGAACCTTTTAAAAATACAGCTGGTAAATCTTTTTAATCGGGAGGGGGCTCCTGACAGAGGCCATGAATAAAATGTACTAAATGGCTAATTATTCACATGTGGCAAATGATAAAACAATTCAGCAAAGAGAATCGCGCAGCTCATCCCTCTGAGCCGTGGCAAGACAATCGGGCAGCCCAGCCCTACACACGCCTGCTGGTTCAATAGCGATAGGGACCGACTTAATTCGTAGCTTTGTGGATTTTGTGGGAACAGTGAAATCCGGGATGGTCCGCGAAATCTGAAAAATCAGCAAAAAATTAAATAAAATGCGGGCCCCCCCAGCAGTCCCTCCTCCTCCCTGGGCTCTCCACCCATCAGCCCCAAGGGGCAGGGCCACCGCGAAACACCCACAACATCGGCTTTGCACACCCCTAGCAGGCTGTGAAAAACCCTTTGTCTCGCCACAATTTAGGTATGTCCCTAAATATCGCTGTCTGGGATATAGGAACAAGAGCTTCAGAAGAAGCTTCCAGGGTAATCCCGCTCCCCATATACGATATGGCACTTCCGTTCATTTGCACAGTGTGATATGGAGCCTTGCCCGGGGTACGTATGGGGGACTATAGGACTGGGGCCCGGTTAATGGAGTCCGTCTTTGTGCACGGATAGGAGCTGGTTCTCCATTAAGTGAAGTATTGGACAGGGCGGTGATATTACACTCTGTTCCCCCAGAAATGACAAAAAATGGTGGTTCAGAAACCCACCCCTTTTCATCAGCGCTACGGGCCGTAGATCAGTAATTACGTAGGCTCGAGGGCCATAAATCCAGGACCATCCCAAGCAAAGTCAAGGCTCCTATTCTACCCCTAACAAAGCCAATGCACATGTGGTCTACCCCGTTTATTAACTAGCGTCCAACCCTGAAATGGTTTCAGTTCCTAAAGTACTGTTTCTGGTGTAACTCTTGGCTTAAGCATTTGCTTGCAAGAAATGCTCATATAGCCCAGATCCAATTTTTGACTTTCAGATTTTTATGGGACTACTTAGTCAAAATTGTACTGCTCCATTGTGCTTTCTAAATGCATACGCGCGGAAATAGCCATTTATGTGCATGAGTGTGTTGTGGGCTTTCTTTTTCTTCTTCCTTTTATTACTGGAAATCAATTCTAGCTTCAGAAACCCTCTGCAGCAAGGCACAGACCACATCTGAAATGCAGGGGCTGTGCCCTTCCTCGGCATACAGAGTAGAAATTGCTGCATGCTCACGCTTTCTGCTCTGTTGCTGGCTCTATTACAGGTTTCATTTCAGACAGCTAGAAACATCAGCCCCGTCTGGACCTTGCTAATGTAACTTCTGTCTGAACACGCTGAGAAGGCTTTCTGTCTTCGTTGCTCATTCTTTGATGCCTTTAGGTGAGAAATCAAGGTCTCGTGTTGCTCCCATTGGAGTCTTTCCCATTGGGAGAAATGGTTTGGATCTAAAGGTGCCAGGCCCCGGCAACGCCCCTTTACTCACGTGCCCGCTCTGTCCGTCGAAGGGCACGTTTGCAATAACGCCTCCCTCCGGAATCGGGCTGATATCCGTCTTGGTCTTCCTCCCTCTCCTCCCTTGCATATTTGCAAGGATTTCACCTGATCTGGCTAAACTCTGCAAGACAGCTGCCACAGTCACATCAGCACCACAGGGCTAGAGAGCTGCACGGCCGAGTGCTAGCCCATGACCTTGTAGCTAACGGTCTGGGCTGGTCACGGGTACAGCAGGACCTGGGCTGGGAACAGCTACGGCTCGTCTCCCTGCAGGTCTCTGCTTTCTCCTGTGTTGGAGATGCCCGAAGTTTCAGCAGCTCTCATCCATAGGATCCCATTTTAGCAGCCTCCAGGGCAAGGCACAACTTCCAGTTCCAGCTTTTAAAGCCCCCTCCTTTTCCTTACCTGAACGTCTCTCTCCCCTCGGAGCCGGGCGTGTTTCTACTCTGAAGTTCCCGAGTCCTGCACCCTCCTCGCTTCCAGGAGAGAAGACGAGCTGTCTAACACTAGACTGTGCATCAGGCTTACTGCCTCCAGTCAGCTGATTCTGCTGCTTTTTTTTTTTTTTTTGGTTGTTGTTGCTGCTAAATATAGCCTGCCGGATCCCTTCTCCTTCCTGCAAATCCTAATTTGATAAATGCCCCGTGTCTCTGAAAAGCCAGAACGGAGTCAGCGAGGCAGGACAATTGCATTACCGGCAGAGCAGCCCCTCCAGCACAGCGCTCCGGCTTCGGGAACGGGCTGATGTGTTGACATTTTTCCAAGGGCAAAGTGGAAATGCAGTGCCGTGTCCATGTCCCTGAGCCACAGCCGGGGTGTGGCCAGATGTGTGTCCTATCGAATTCCTCTAAGCATTCGCAGGAGGTTGGTTTTGGTTCTCGGGGTAGGAAATGCAAGGGAAGGGGTTATCGTTCCTGGCTGCCAGGGCCAGGCGGCATCGCCCTGGGGCATTGCCAGAGCCTGGAGGCTGCACTAATTGATGCTGGCAACCTCGGGCCCCTCAAGGGCACATCTGCTAGAGAGAGGCCCCGGCTCTGCTCCTCGCTGCGCTGGAGGCTGCGGGAAGGGGTTGCCACGGAGCGGCTCTGCCGGCTGTACAGGCACCGGGGACATTGAGACAGTTGTCAGCGCTGTTGTGTCTTCTTCGGGGACTCCAGGGTGCTGGCAGTCACTTCCCGGTTACTTCCATCGCAGCACTCCCCCAGCTTTTAAAATGTGATCCCCGTTCACAGAGACCGGTAACGTGCACTTCCCTGAGAACCGCACCAGCACAGCACCTCTCGTGCCATTTATTTCACACGACTAGCATCACTCGCTACGCTGTTGTCTGGAGAAGTCCAGACCCTGCAAAGTGCCCAGCGCCCTCCCTGTGCGCTGGAAAGAAGAGCTTATTTTAGCAGAAACCTCAGCACCTTCATGGTGATGCTCAGTCAGCTCACAGGGGTAGCCTCCGAACCCCCCCAAATTAGCAAAGCATCTTTTTCATTATGGGAAGGGCAGGTGAAAGCAGGGAGGGCAAGAAAATGCTATTTTAGTAGACAAGAAACCCAGTCTGGAAATGCCACAGAACGTGTGTGTTCAACAGTGTGCCGACACGCTCAGCACGGACAGAGCCATCCTTTTAGGCTGTTCTCCATCACCAGGGATCCTGGTTTTCCTTGATTTAAAAAAAACACCCCAAAACAACCAATTTTGGGATTGAAAAAAGTAACCCAAAATCCACATTATTTTTTTTTTCCATGATTAAAATGAAACACCACTAATTAGTCTTCAAAAGGAGGCTAGATAGACACCTAGCCAGGGTCGTTTGACCCCAGCATCCTTTCCTGCCACGGCAGGGGGTCGGACTTGATGATCTGCTCAGGTCCCTTCCTGCCCTAACAACTATGAAACTATAATATATGGATTGAAACACCACTAAGATGTATACATCTGTATATTGGTGATGTTTCATTTTAATCATGGAAAAATGTGGATTTTGGGTTTGGTTTTTTTAAATCTGAAAATTGGGGATTTTTTATTTTTTTTTTGATAGGAGAAAATCAGGGTCCCTGTCCCTCACTATATTAAGCAGATATGCACTCGGGGAAGCTAGTGTCTCCGTTTGGAGGAGGATCTTGAGGCTCGTGTCTGAACTGCTGTGTCTCGGGATTGGATCGAGGAGAGCTGTAAGTGCGTTTATACGACCCCAGGTTCGTATTATCTAGTCCCTACCCACTAAGCAGCAAACTTCACTTTCCTTCTGCTTGCAGGAGGCAAGCGCTCGAGTCAGTCTGTAGGTAGTGGAGTAGACTGCCAGCGGAGAGACTTCAGATTTGCTTTGGATGCCGTGAGGAGTAGCATTCATGCCAAGCTTCATTTCTGTAGGAGTTTCTTCCTCTGACCTTTTGTATTGTTGTTCAGGGAGGACTGAAATCCAAGCAGATGGCCCTAAACCCATCTTGTGTCTCACTAAAGCTGCAAATGATCTTTTCAAAGCAGGCAACATCTGCCGCAGAGAGCAGCTAGCTTTGTAATTTGTCACTCAAAAGCTCTTTCCTCATCTTCATAGTCAGGCCCGTGATGCGCAAATGAGTGAAAAGGTACTGATGAATTAGCCCCTCTGCATTGACTGTGCCAGTGAACTTGCTGTAATTACGTACAGCTGCGGGCTGGTGGCTGTTGGAGAAATGTGGATGATATCAATCCAGGACTCCTTGTCTATTATTCCTTGCACGGTGCCTCTTCAAACCGGGTTGCCATGCAATTCCTCTGCAAACTTTCCCTTCCTCTCATCGGTGGAGGTACACATACATCTGGAGCTGCTTCAGAAGGGCAGCATCTGGTACTTCCAGTTGTTTGGTGCAGACAAGCTAGGAACGATGCATTTCCTTCCCCGCTTGTCCAGACGTACCAATTAGGACATAACCGCAACTGCCCCTTCGAAACATTCCCCGCTGAAATGGCTCCAGGGGTAGGTGTGCGTCCATACCCTATTGCTGCCAGTAGCCAGGATTCATTTGGCCTTCCCTCCAGGAGGGAAATGATGGGTAGTAGTCTGTGTGGGCCCCACACAGCAGAAGAGCCCTTGTGCAAGTCCCAGTCAAGTCCATGAGACTGTCCTGAATGGCAGTGGATACAGGAGAGCAAAGTTAAACCATATCAGATTTTAAGCGAGCTTTTACTAGTTTTATTCCTGCTCTTTTCACCTTGTGTCAAAACCCTGTTCAGCACTGAAGGCAGGCTGTGATTAGCATCATGTTTTTGCATAACATCTGTTAGATAAAGTAGAAATATTTGAGGGGAAAACAGCATCTGACATATGGATCTTAAATGTGCTTTTGTTTTCCACCCTCTATACAGGCAGAGGACTTATTTCTTAAATCATCAGAGGGAGAAAATAGCAACTCCTTACATGTGCTATATGAATAAAATATATTGATACATAAATTATGTAAGTTTTATTTTAAAAGGTTGACAAAGGACACTAGATCTGGAAGGCAAGGGCATTTGGAGAATGAGTCTTTGTCTTAGGCCTTGTTGATTGGAATAGCAATTCGATAGCATCTATTTCTGAATCATCTCCTCCTAAATAAATAGGAGTGTATTCTGGAGTTGTATCTCCATGTGAGGAGTTAGAATAGCATTTCTGGAAAATCAATTCTAGACAGTTTCCCGCTAATAGATTTAGTTTTTCAAACACTTGCTGCTGCCCCCACTGCTTTTCAGGACCCCTTCTCAGGAGCATAGAAGAGGAGGGCTGGAGGGGACCTCGGGGCTAAGTGCAGACAGTCACAAATCCTGAGGCTGAAATGATTCAGTCTTCAAAGGTTAGTCTAAACCAGGGGTGGGCAAAGCCCTGACTCCATTTTCCAGCAGCCCCTAAACCACCCTCAAAGCAAAGTTACACCTTACAGACTAATGCATCACCAACCAGTGGATCTCGATCCACCGGTAGATCTCGGAGCCTCTTGGCATCGATCCGAGGCTGGGGTGGGGGGCTGAGTGCCCGCGTGCATGCATGTGCCCAGCCCAGCGGGTCAGTCGGTGGGGGAGGGAAGGGGGAGGGGCTGGATCAAGGCCCCCGCAATGAGGGACAGTGCCGCAGAGGCAGGTGCAGGGGTAAGTTGAGTGGGGCCCCGGCCAGGTGGGACTTACCTGCTGAGGAGGTGCGCCCCAAATAATTTTTCTCCATCTGCCCCCCACTTCCCTCCCCACAGACTTACCTGCTGGGGGGTGATGGCAGTGCACAGTAGATTTTGGGTTGCTTTTAAATGCCAAAGGTGCTCTCCTACTTAAAAAAGTGTGGACTAATTGAATCAGAGATGCATAATCTTTCATAAGCAACTGCAACTTCACTCGGGGCGCCTCTCCGCGTTCATTAACGTGCTGCAGTTACCATGCATTAACCTTAGTCCTTGGTTAACCAAGTACTAAATGAATGTGCAGTAACTCGCGTTGCTATGCAGGAATGGCAGCGCGCGGGTTTTTAGTGACACTTATTGCGCCGTAGCCTAATGCTACTGCACAGTAGCGTATTGGCACCGCTCCTGCGCAGCACACTACTGCGCAGTGTTAGTAGGCTACTCTGCAGTTAGCATCTCATGTAGACGTACCCTCTGCCTCTTACCTGACTTCAGACTAACACAGCTAACGACATCTCCCCACCCCACCCCGCAATGAGAGAGTGCTTTCTAATAATCCCCCGTACATTGCCCTTGCTGCAATTTAAGACCGTTGCTCCTTATCCTGTCCTCCACAGGCAGAGACAGTAGAATATCCCTGTCCTCTCCAACAACAGTCTTCAAATCCCCGAAGGGTGGTTTATCAGCCCACCTCACTCTTGTCCTCTCCAGATGAAATAATCCTAGTTATTTCAGCCTTTCCTTGTAAACCCTGTTCCTCTGCCCGATTCAGCAGCCAGTTGTGTGAGCAGGCCCATTGCTTTCGGTGCGACCGTTCTCCAAACAGAGAGTACTTGTAGGAATAAGGTACAGGCCTGGCCTCTAAGCAGTATTGTACTACATCAATTTGTGGAGCCTTTGCCGTTGCCATGCTCCCCTCCCTCTCCCTGGTAGAGCTTTAATACTCTAAAAATAACTATTGCTTCTTAAATATCTTGAAGCACAGTATGTTATTTATTACAAAACTCTGATACAGTGGTCATAAAATTGCATTCAAATCCAGGAACATGGAAAGAGGTATGTAACCCCAGCATAGACCGTCGATATTCTCTGCTATCTTTCCCTTCTCTTTAGTGATTGAAATGTTGCTAGGATAAGATGTTTCCCTAATCACCTTTATGGAAACGCTCTTCTGTACCTTACCTCCGCCACAGCCCTCCCCGTCTTTTGTGTCTTCTTGAAAGCGTCTGCTGTTTCTCTCGTGCCTTTTGGAAGAAAGCTGGTGAACCCCCCCTTGTACTTCTGTATTTATACCCGCCAGCCTGAATGCAATGAATCAGCATTCCTGTGTGCGTGGAAAACCGTAACCAAATGGGATTAGCAGTAAAGGAAAACAGCAACGGGCCCAGAGACTTCCCGGCCAGTCGTTAGCCCTGCAGGTTAACTGAGCCTGCGAGCATTTACGTGTGCAGTTGTGCGTGCGTTCGGGTTTTGTTCCTCTGCTTTGAGCAGAAACCAGCTTACCCCCCGAACGGCGGAGCGGGGGAGAGCTGCCTCTGGCCCTGATTGAGCTGGGGATAGGGGGAAACGTGAAAACGGTCTCTTAACCCCGGTGGTTTTGCCCCTGGCGAGAACTCGTTTGCTTGGCCAAGGGCTCAACCGGCTGAAGTCCGACAGCTGCTGCGTGTTAGATGCTCTCCCAAAAAGTAGGACTCAGCATCAGCAGCTGGATTCCCTCTTTTACTTCTCCAGAAAGTCTGGGTGTAACCTACTCCCTGGCGTCCCGTGGCGGGGGTCAGGCTGTGTCAGCGGACGCCTCCCTTCGGCTTAGCCCGCGCAACTCTCGGGGCAGCGTTGAAGTTTGGCAGGGATTGTACATCATCCCTCTTCGAAAGCCCGGCTCTTCCCTAAACGCGTGCACACAAATGATTTTAGGATGACTCCCGGATTAGGCTCGCTCGCACGCGTTAACTTGAATCGGCTGCATGAATGCGCGGAGCATCAGACCCAGAGTTTATGGCTATCCACCCATTAAGGGCCAGCGCTTGCTGTCTTGGCAGAGTTAGCCCCATGCGAGCCAATAGCTCAGCGCGCCGGACAGACAGCTCACAGGGCTGGATTTAATAATGGATTTTAGAAGATAAGGGCCCAGGTCCTCACAGGTGTTGAGGTGCCGACTTGATTTTAATGGGAACCGGGGCCGTAAACAGTGAAATCCAGGCACTGGGACTTAACTCTTAGGCGCCTTTTGAAAATCCCAGCCTACAGAGTCAAGCCCTGAGCACGCATTTGGGGGACCGGTGCTGTGGTCACGTAACTCCTTAGGACTTAACAGAAATGTTTCCAGTCAGACCTTTATAACCTAAAACATGCCTTGGCAATGATTTCTCATGTGCATTTTCTACCTGCTCTCGTTCTGAGGCAGTGACGTGGAAAGCAAGCCAGGTCCGGACCGGGGTGTGACAGGCAGCGGTTGGTTAGGAGATTCAACACTTCTTTATTTTTCCGAAATACGACTCTTTGCAAAAGGGGGAATAAAACACTCAAAGCTCCTGGAGGCGTGGGGGGCCGGGCCTGGCAAGCGGGGCCTATGCAGGGGCTGGCTGGGGGGCAGGCAGGGGCTAAGGGCCACGCTGGCACATCTGCTTGCAGGATGTGGGCCAAGAACAGCAACCCAGGGTTACGTAAGTCTCCCCCGGCGTCATCAAGGCACCAGCTGAATTGCTCTCCGTACAAATGCATGTCAAGGCACGTCTCGGGAGCAGCCAAGCCCAGCAGAGCGGGGCAGCGGGGGTCCTGCCGCATTGACCTTTCCTGGCCGCTGGAGTCAGCTCGCAACACGCAGCTTTGCAGCACAAGCGGTGCCCGCCTCCTTCGGACGTCGTGAGCCAGCCCCCCCAAATCAAGCCTTCAGAATCGGGGCTTTTTCCCCTCATTTCAAGGCTTTCTCTAGCACCCCGGGCACCCAAAGTTGAGTCG
Source organism: Alligator sinensis (assembly GCF_000455745.1). Classification (NCBI taxonomy): domain Eukaryota; kingdom Metazoa; phylum Chordata; order Crocodylia; family Alligatoridae; genus Alligator; species Alligator sinensis. The sequence goes on along the minus strand of NW_005842212.1, from coordinate 712,288 downwards.
TTTTTGTGCCAAAGGATCACAGAGTCTCAGCCCTGGAGCCTGAGCACGTAGCACACGGCTGGGGCTCCCTGTCATCCCCCTTCCCCATGTGCAGGGACTGAGGGGGCAGGAGTGCCGCGGCAGGGATGCCTCTGCTCCACGGGTGCTGCCTCCCAGCACGCCAGGGATGCAGCCGCCGTGGCGCACAAAGCTGGGAGGCTCGTTGGTGCAAGGCCCGGCGCTGCGTTGCTTTTGCTTCGGGGGGCAGCAGGCGGGGAGCGGGCCAGGAGCGACTTGCTGCAGCAAAGACCTGCCCGGCGAGTCCGTTCGCAGGGACAGGAGCAATCCGCCTCTGCAGGTCTCGTGAAGGCCGGTCGGCTTTGTACAACTGCTGCCATGAAACGGCCGCGTCACCGAGTGACCGCATCTGCCCATCACCGTTGGGGGCGCCAAGATGGGAGGCCCGGGCCTCAGATGGTGGAGGGCACGTAACTGCTCAGCATAGCATGGTTTGGTCACGGGGCAGCTGGGGCTGGGAGGAGCACCTCTTGGTCCAGAAGTGTCCACGGAAACCTCTGCTTCGGCCACTCCTGTATCCCAGAGCCACGAGGCACCCCAACATCCCATTGCAAATGGTGAATCTAATGCACCTCCCCGTACGTTTTGGCACGGGAAGATAGTAAGAGAGACTAGGGCAGTAGCTGTGTCTGCAGCCCCTGCCCTGGCAGGTAATACTGTCGTGGCCCCTCACCAGTGCTGCGCTCTAGGAATGACTACGGATCCGATTACAGCCGATGGCTTGACTAACCAGAGACCGGAGGCTCCTTTCTTTTATTTTTTTCCCTTCCCAGATCAGTGGGGTCTGGCTTCTTATCCCTGAAATCTTGGAGTCCATCAGCGGCGGCGCTCAGGAGCGATTACCTCCCAGACCAAAAACACCATCTGTTTGAGGGCAGGGCTTCACCAGCTCGGACGTTTATATTGGATGTGGTCGTGGCCCGACCTCAGCTTGCGCCTGCCAGCACAAGCTGGGGTTTAGGTAACACATCGGCCAGCATGAGACCCCTGGGCACTTCTGTGAATGGGAAACGCAGCTGCCCAGATCCTCTGTTGGGAATTGAACCAGATTTTTTTTCCAAAGGTTGTCTGGAAAACAGAGGTGTTATTGGTGGCTTGTCGGAGCGATTAGTGTTTGAACGAGAGAAGAGGTATTGCCCATGTTTGGGAGTTTTGGGAATAGGCCGAGCTGTTCTACCCGATGACTCCAAAAATGCGACGTAGAAGGGACGTTGCTCCTTCTGCATGAGGACATGAGCCAGTCTCCACGGTGGGTAAGAGGATGATCTTGGGCTATCCCACATCTGCCTGCTACACATTGCTCACACCTCCCTCCGAAGCAGTCCTTACTGCACCCTGGCTCCCGGTCCCGACGGCCGGTCCCATCCAGAGCGGCGATGCCTGCTTTTACGGTCTTGAGCAAGGAGCTCATGTACCTTGTTACTAACATTTCACATGAAAGAAAAACCTTTTTGACCTGATTTTTGCCGATGCCAGGTGATTTACCTTTGTTAATTATATTAACACAGGCCATTAACCTGTTGTGCACGACAGAGGATAGATGAAACAAAGGCATTGCTGTGTAACATCCATGGGCTGTTGGATTTTAACTGCGTGGGACGGGATTAGGCATCTTTTACTGGCAGCTCGCGCTCGGACTGCAGCTCACACATTAACTACCGGCTGATGCTTGCTCAGCACCGCGGTTGTTTCACACCATGGATACCCCAGCACTGCCGTGCTGTTTGTATAGGCTCTGGGAAGGCCGGGGTTCAGGATGAAGGCCTTCATTTGAATGCGATTGCTGAAGCACCTGAACAGATGACATAGGACAGATGACTTGCTATGTGGGGAACAGGCCCAGAGTCTTGCTTGGAGGGGGAAACCACCCCCCCGACCTGATTTTAGGAGCTCACGTTTGACTGGATCTCAGTGGAAGTTGCAAAACCTCTCCTCTGGACCTTCACTTTGAATGTTGGGTGGGGGTGATGGTTTCAACCCACAACTTTCATGCAGGGCCTTACTTCTAGTGAATGCTGAGTCTTTTTTTTCCCCCCGCAAAGAGTTCAATCTAATTCAGGCCCCTGCAAGAAAGAGTTCAATCCAGTCTGACCGTTTGCAATGTTCAAGACCCAGCTCCTTGCTTTGCATAGATTCAGTCATCAGGGAACAAGCAGCAACAGCAGCTTGAGGCTGGTAACCAGCCCCACGGCACGTCGGCCAACAGGTCACGCCGATTTTGAAATCAATTAGATTTTGCACCTTCTGTCGCACGGCTGATTCAGTAGCCAACTGCAAAGAGTGAGCAGCTTCACTAACATGAGGTCTACCTCCTGGATAGTTCACAAAGGAAAAAGGAAACAGCCTTGCCTTTGCTGGGTGAATGATTCCTCGTGAATCGTTTGCCAGGCTTTAAGTTGTTAACGGCTCTAACTGCCTGACTTGGGTACTTCCATCCCTCTGAGCAATTAATGCAAACTGCTGCAGCTTCATGAGCCCGACGAAGGGTTTTTGAACCCGAAAGCTTGCTTAATAACTATTCTCCAACCATTTGGGTTGGTCTAATAAAAGATATCAAATTCACCCAAGGAACCTTGTCTGCCTATGTCCTTAGACCAACACAGCTACAACCTACACCCTTCCTCATCATGAGGTTTTGTTTGATGAAACTGCATGGCCAGTTGAAATCAAACCCGCACTGAAAATCCTGCAGTGTTAATTCTCTTTAATCTTCCCTTCTGCTAAAAGCCAGTCCTCTTGGCTTGCTGTAATTATCCTAAGTAGTAGGGCTGTGTGAAGCTTCGGTAGCAGATTCATTTCGGAGGAGATTCGGCCTGATTCGGGGACCGAATCTCCAAATCCGAAGACCAGTTAAAAGCTTTGAAACGATTCAAGGCATCCGAATCAATTCAGAAAAGATTCTGCGATTCGGTCATAGACTAAACAGGCCAGCTGGTCAGTATGTTGGGGTTGGGGGAGGGACGGACTGAGGCTGGGACAAGCTGCCCAGTTGGGGTGGGGGGGGCGGGACTTGGGGC